>NC_084902.1:24599251-24904063 GCF_949316345.1 Pungitius pungitius | reverse complement strand
CTGAGACTAGATTGATTGCTAGCATCATTTTTCATTCAAATCCACATTTTTATCGTCCAAAATGCAAGCAGCCAGTCTCACCCCAAACACGCCACAGCCCTCAGACGACCTTCCAACACGACCTTCAAACATGGCGCCACCCTCAGACGACCTTCAGAAAGATTGATTGTGGGGGCCATATATTTAATCGGAATGACCACATCTCTCTTGAATGAACAACATGTTTTGTATTTCATAAAAATCCAGTATCCACCACCCCCCCCCCCTCTTTGATTTGCTGAAGGGCATTTGACAGCAGGCCGACAGGGGCGGCTTCAGGCGCGGTCAGGGTGGGCCAGAGGGTCGTGATGATGTCCGTATAGACTTCCCAGCACTCTTGCAGGCGGTGTGGCGCCGCGTTCAAAGTGCTTGCTCGTTGGTGTGGAATGTTTGGCGGGCGAAGTGCACCTTTTTGAAGTGTGTGTGTGTGTGTGTGTGTGCGTTTCACCCAAGTAAAAATAGCTGTTGTAGTCCAGGTGGGCGTGTCCAAGTTATGAGCAGACTGGCCAGACCTGGCAAACCTCCCAGCCAGCCCTTACAGTGTCTTGGATTATTGGTGAATTTAATTGTCATTCAGATGATTATTATTAAAAATGTACTGTCATCATGCATTCATTCATTTTAGTAGTCGATCTTTCATCTATTTTAATGCCGAATTTATACTTATTTGGCTGTATTCACGTGTAGTACACTATGTATCACCTAAAAATAAGGCTAATTGCACAATTCATGCATATGATCCAAGGTTATGCACTGTGCGTGACATGCAAAGCTTTTTAATTATTTATTTTATTTTTATGTTCTGTTAATTTCTACTTAGTTAAGTTTGCAAGCCTGTGCTCAGGTACTACAAACTTTGAGAAAATTCAACCAACTTTTGGGCAGATGGGAGCAGCAGTGTTAGACAACATTAGCTTGGTATCTAGGTAACGGCCAAGGGAGAGGGGTCAACAGGGACCACAAGGCCCTGCTTTTACTGGATTATTTCAAGTTGAACCCGTTGTCGAGGTAGAGCAGCTCCCGTGGGTTCACCCCCCCGCTAACACATTAGATCCCCCCCCATGCTGTGTTCACACACCTCCATTTCGTTAGGCACAAACACGTGTATCCATACGAATGCACGTGCAAGCTCCCCTGACACAAGTATGCCCGACAACGCAAAACGCCTGGAGTCACATCAAGGTGCCTTGTTAAAAAATAAACACTCCGGGCCGTTCAATTGGCAGATTGAGAATGACCTTGGGCAGCAGCTGTTCGAGCGGCGCCAACTGTAGCACTTTGTCACGAAAATCGTCGACATGCCTCAAAAAGAATCCACCAAGCAGCATTCGCCGTCTGCCCCTTTCTTGTGTGTCTGAACGCTGGTGTGTAAAAACGGTCGGACGGGGCCGCTGGTTGATGCCCAGAAACTTCTGGGAAGGGGCAGACCTGGAGTGTAGACTCCATACAGCTGCACGGGTACAACTGCATGTTGCCTTTGTCAGTCCGATAGATTGTTGGATGCAAACGAAAAGGATCAGATTGTCCCGTCGCCGCGCCGACGTGGAGTCAACGGCTCAGCCATGCTGCCGAGGCGATGGCGAAGTGCTAAAGTTCAGCATGCTCAAAACGACTTGAAGCGGCCCTCTGCCACTCTCGGGCTGCCATGGCTTCAAGGGAGTGTGTGGTGGAGTTAGTCATGGACTCAAAGTATAGAACACTGCATTGAGAAAAGCAGGCTACAACAGCATACGCCCCTTTTTTACTTTTAAAAATAAATGCACTTTGCATTTGCATCCCCGCTTGCCAGACAAACCTAGATCTAGTGCGAACAACTGTATGACCCACCCTCCACGTTGGACTGGCATGGTTTTGTTTTGTTGTGCAACCGCAGCAACGCGAATAACAGCGCCGACAAAAGGTCCCGCGCTCTATCAAACCTGCAAAGCACCGTTTAGATTTTTAAGCATACATTCACAGTGAAGCTTATAAAAAAAAAAAAAAAAAAACTGCATGTGAGCAGCATAATCCCTTCAGAGAGCTTTAAATGGGAACACTAAGTCAGTGGCAGATATTGAGCTTATCTTTATTGTATAAACGTGTAGAAGCGCATCACTTGCTTGGCTGAACTCTTGTACGGAGCCGATCCAGGATTTACTCTTTGACCTCATGCCGCATGGCTCCGTGCTTTTAATCCCTAACCGCCAATTACGCTTGTTTGTGTGCATGCGCGCGCACACACACACACACGCGCACAGGCTTAGTGAGAGAGCACTATGGGAGGGTTATCGCAGTGTGCAGTTACTCTGACATTTGCCAGAGCCTCACCTGGTGAGGTGACACCACAGCAGAGATCTGTGTCTGTCAGTGCATACGACCCCTACGGGGTCAAAGGGTTAAGACGGGGCTGCCCAGCTATACTGCTGGGTACCGTGCGGCCCAGTTGGCGAAAAAAACGGTTCCTGTTGCTCGCTTGGATCAAGGGTCAGAGGTCAAACATCTCAACTACATCTTTTCAGGTGGCCGATGTGGCCTTCCCGCAACATTCCTCTTGTCAATCAAAGGGTTGGAGAGGTGACCGGGTACAAAATACACTGGTTTGTGTGCAATGTCTTTAAATCTAGATTTAGGTATTTATTTCTCCTATAGATTCCCTCGTTTGTCTGGCCAGCAGGGGCGAGGTGAAGGTTAGATACGTTATAGAAGTGCACGCTTCAGAAGGAAACAAATGGCAACAATGCACCCCATTGAATGCACAGGGAAAAACCGAGCAAACGGCTTCTTCACCTTTTACGTCTCAAACCTGAATCCCCTTCACTCCCACCTGCGGCTCATCTGTCAGTCTGTGATCAAAGCGTGTTCTGTCGGAGGAGAGGTGAAGGGTCACGATGTCCCAGCCCAAAGGGGTCAGGAGCTGCCGGGAAGTGGGGCGCGCAGCACCGCTATCGGACATCTACTCTTCACATATGCCTCACAGGCCACTTCCTGCCCATCGTGACAGACATTGGGAATGTGGATGAGAAGGGAGGCGCCGCCGTCCTCATGGCAACGAATGTCAAAACAGTGGAGCCTTTTAACTGGGGCATTGTGTGAAATTCACATAGGCAGACATTATTTTAGCATGACGCTGTTTTCTTTCAAATTCTCAGCCCAAATCCTCTTGTCTTCCTCCGGGTCGGCCGTCACGTCATGTTGTCACTCTTCTCTACGGCAGCAGTGTAAGGAAAATGTTTTTGTTGTTGTTGTTGTTGTTGTTTGATCACCTTTTACACAGGCTGTGAGAGGAAAATCATCCCCCCCCCCACGCCCCTCTCCCGGATCCATCCGTGCTCTTAACGTGTGCACTTATCCCGACGCCGGCCAGGACCGGCGTCCACTACTGTGGAAATCTCCTGTCGATGAGGGACGGGAGGAGCTCGGAAATACAAGAAGGAAGAGAGCTCCTTTTGAGCGACTGGAGACGAGGAGATGAAACGAGGAGCTAGGCAGAAAAGAGGGGAGGGGGGGGGGCGCACGTTCGTCAGTCTCGGCCTCTGTGATCACTGGGCCCCCGCGGCAAAGCCAGCGAACAATGGCCCCCCTGTGTGCATGTCATCCCCGATAAGACGGCCCGGGTCTCCGTGTCCTCTCCGTTTCTCCTCGTCTCCTTTCTCCTCTCGTGCCCCCTTGCCGCTGCTCCTTCTTCCCTCGGCCCTCCTCCTCCCGCGTCCTCTTTGTCCCCGGTGCTCGGAGGCCTCTCCCGAGATGAAAGGGACGGGAGATAAGGGCAGGTAAGAGAGCGCAGGAAGGGAAAAACAGCAGAGGGGAAAGTGATAAGGAGGGGAAAACAATGAGGGCTTTGATGGCCTGTGAGCTATTGTGCGCATGTATATATCTGGGCATGTATGGCCCTGCCTGTATAACCTTAGATACTCTGTGAGCAGAAACTTGGCTAAAGCTGGATGTGGGATAGGTGAAGGAGGGGTGATTATTTATATATATATATATATATATATATATATATATATATATATATATATAAAAGAGACTTTCCGTTGACCCCTTATTCCATCCACTATTAGCCCCTTTTCCATTTTTTAGGAGCGCTCACTCATCCTTTAAAGCCAGCGTTTCTCTTTTTTGTCCAGTCATTACCTCGCACAAGAAGAATCCCGCTAACACACACACACACACACACACACACACACACACTAGCTCACCTGTTTCTCCCATTTGGAGCTCTTCAGCCTTTCGAGCTGCCGCGGCCTTCCTCTCGTGTCCCTGCCAGGGTGTGGTTTTCCAATCTGTCCTGCTTTAGTCCCTACAGCCTCACACCCACCCAAAGTCAGGCCAAACATCCACCTGCCACCACTGTGTGTGTGTGTGTGACTGTGAATATGCCCCGGCTTTCCCAGAAGGGTCATTAAAATTTTATCTCATTCGAATAGGAGTGAGAAAGGAGCGAGCGTTGGCGTTTGCATGTACGTGTATGAAAGGAAGAATGCATGGGACTCGCAAAGCCGCAGCTGCTCGCCAAAAGTTTGGGAGGGAAAAAAAAAAAGAAGAGAAATTGGAATTGAATAAAAACAAACGGGAGGAGGCATGTCACAAAAGCATTTCCTTGGCCAATGCTTGAATCCACATGGTGATGTGTACATCCTGAAGTCTGGCTTGTATGAGAAGACAATGGCATCTCTATTACATTGGTGTTTGTGTGAGTGTGTGTTACAGGTGGGATACGCACTGCTAGACATGCCAGAGGATATAGAGGGAGAGAGGCCTCGGGGTTAAAGCTGACTCAGTGGGATGTGCTGTGTGATATTTACACATCTAGAATAAAGTGCTGATGTGGACATGGATGTGACATTCTGCTTCATGGTTACTTATCAGTTTTTACTTTTTAGTCCCACTTTGACCTATGTGCGTGTACTTCCAGCTGCGTTGTGCTAAATGTCGGGGATAGAGAATAAGAGAAACACACATCCGAGTGAGTGGCAAAAGCAAAGCAAGGCCTCGGGACAGAATGCTCCCTGTTGGCTGGCCTACTTTCGGGGCGGCGGGGCTCCGTCCTGCATCCTGGTGTCTGCTCTCCCGCACTGCAGCGTTGGCTTCCCCCGGGTACGGCGGCCCGCTGCGCCTCATCTACCGGCCTGCAGGAGGCAGCCCGGGCAAAGAGATGCGGCCCGACGCCGGAGCGCCGCGTCCCCGGCGCTGCTCAGCAGGTGGCGCTCTCTGCATGGAGGTTGAGGGTGGACTGCACTGTGCTGGTGAAGGAAGGAAGTGGGACCGGAGGAGATTTGATTGTCTCCTGTGCATTTTGTGGTTTTGCATATTCCATTTGTCAATTTGGATCATATATACCTGTAAACTTAATATCATATATCATATCATACTTCTAATACAACTTGATCCACCTACCATAAGTTCCCCCACATAAGTTGCTGATGTGGTGGTTGTCCCTTGCTGTCTCCATGAGCCGTGCTGCTACTTCCCTCTCATTCCTGGTCATTCTCAGCCAGGCTGTTTCCAGCTCTGTGACCGTCCTTACATCTTATTAAAAAGACTTCCTGTGTGAGCGCTTATCGGCGCCTCTTCCTCTCTCCGCCTATCTTCTCTGATGTCTGCTTTTGCTCTGGACTGTTTGTTCTTGTCCCAACACCACCCAGATGTGAGCAGCATGTTAATTGTCTTTCCGGGCAACTTATGGGCCTCTTTTGCAACAAGTAGATGTCTTAACAAATTAGCACTGCAAACTCTGAGGCATCTGTTGGTTTCTGTCCCGGTGTGACCCGCTGCTTGAGTCACATGTTGGCAGCAGATCCCATCTCCAGCCCACTGTCTCATGTTCCCTCTCTTCCAACAATTCTCGTGAGGCAAAACGCAAACACTACAAATGCCTTAGAACAACGCTGACTGCTTGTCAAATCTAAGCAGAGCAATGATCCCTCCATCTGCACTGCCTTGCATGACGCAACCGCATTTTGCGCAAACAAAAGCTGCGACATCACACACTTATTTCATCCTTTGTTTGGTTCAAAGTCTCTCCGAGTAAATGCGAAACCTGCGCCTTGTTTGTTCATTTCGTCGACATCTCTCACATGAAAGGGTGGTCTTTCTTTGACGTGCGCAACATGAGGTGGCCCACTGTGTAAATATGGTTAAGTGCGTGACCAGGCCTGCATGATGAGCACATGAGCCAAAGCCAACAAGCTCCCCAACAAAAAAGATCCTCCAGGATCTGCTGACCGCTGCAGTATGTGAAGGGTTTGCGGTTAGTGAGACATGCAGGCTCTTTAAGTGTGATTTATTTGGAGAGGGAATGGGTTCATTGAGTGCATTTGCGTCAACAATACTGTTGTCCAGAACAGGGGAGGATGAAAAGACAGGAGACGATTAAAGAGAAG
Source organism: Pungitius pungitius (assembly GCF_949316345.1). Classification (NCBI taxonomy): domain Eukaryota; kingdom Metazoa; phylum Chordata; class Actinopteri; order Perciformes; family Gasterosteidae; genus Pungitius; species Pungitius pungitius. The sequence goes on along the minus strand of NC_084902.1, from coordinate 24,897,662 downwards.
AAGCCATTGGCAGACAGAAACATGGTTTTGTTATTAATCTCCCTGTGGAGTCGTGCAAACTGGACAGAATCCAAGTTTTTATCTCACTTCTGACCAAACTCCGAGGTGGACTTCCTGTGCCTCGCTGGCCCGCTGACAGACTTCCACTCTGCAGAACTCGGTGTGCGTTTTTCCACCGTCTTTCGTCTGCCAATGCTTTGCAGCTGCAATAAGGCCGGATATGCTCAGGTGCAGCAGTGGAACTGAAGTATCCGATCACCAAACTGTCTTTTCAGCGGACACCTATAGCTTGGATTCTTCCAAACGAGTCAGTCGCCAGGGAGCTGGAACACGAGCACAATCAATTATTTTTTGATGTCGCTAAAGTGATAAACTGATGTTATCTGTTGTTTAACAGCAGTGTTAAAAAATAACAGATGTCTACCACATTGTCTAATGGGAAAGTTTCTTTTTTTCCATCACTGGCCTATAGGGGGAGCTCTTAACATAGAGACATAAAGAAAAGACAGGGACATGGATAGAAAGAAAAGGAGGCTACATACTTCCTTTGGTCCTTCACTTTTGACCCCACTCATCATCCACACAACATCATCTCGGGCCCACAGCAGCCCACAGAGAGTCTCATAGTGTCAGAGTTGTCCAAAGACTCGTGAAAGCTCATCATTGTGCATTGTGGCCGACCATCAAGAGGCGCCACTCCACCCAGGCCCGCCACTCAGGCCTCAAGCATAATACCGTGTCTCAGAGTCCGCCGCCGCCGCCGCCCCGCGGCGTCGGATCGCTTCAGGCCATGTTGTGAGGAGCCAAACCATTCCTCACCCAAGTAATGCCGACCTTTCCCCGCCGTGACAGCCGGGTCTGTGTGTGTCCATTGTCTGCCGAGGCAACGCGGTAACGGCGGCGTCTCCCCCCCTTTTCCCCTCTGCCAGGGGGAGGCGGTGACATAATGGGAATCCCCCGCCGTGCAAGAGAAGGATGACCCAATAGCTGACATCACACAGCAGGGAGGGATGATTCCTCCCCGGTTGTCATGGGGCACATGGGAATGCCGCTCTCCGACTTTGCCTGGAAAGATTAATATGAATCTCTCATCTGCCGATAACTTCTGCTCTTCAGCTGCATCTTACTGTGAAGGGCGAAAAACAAAAAGCGTCCTTTTGTTGCCGTGCCAACAAGCACACCTTCCCCTCCATGCCAACATGACCCTGAGACATGAACACGCACACTGAGGCGGAAGAGGGCAGCAGCCTGAGGAGTGGGCTGCGCTGGCACAGGGAGCCGCAGCTGTGAAAACAGCCAGTAAGTGATGTCAGAGCAGCAAGGGACTCTGGGAAGCGAGGCCACTTTGAAGTGTTTTTGTGGTTGTGTGGCTGCGGATTCGAAGCCGACCTGGGAGACACACATACACGACATGGTGACGGGTGGTGTGTGGGGGTGTGTGTGGGGGGGGCAGAGAGAGGTATCCTCCGCTTCGTCCAGGTGAATTCGCAGCGCTGCGATCGACAACTTGGCTTCCGGACAGGTCCAGAGTTCCGCAGGTGCAAAAAGTTACAACCCTCCCTTCTTTCCTTTCCTTTCCTTTCCTTTTTCTCACTCCCTTCATCCCTCCCTCCCTCCCGTCCTCGTGGGGGGAAAAGCGCAGCAGGAGGGCAGCAGGGGCACGGGGCCAGATGTGCCAAGTCATACCAGCAGACGGGCCCAGGATCAAAGAGCATGAGGTCCAGGAAGGGAAATGTGTGTGTGTGTGTGTGTGTGACCCAAGAGCAGGTGGGAGGCTGAAAGAAAGTCCAGAGTCGTTAGGCTCTCGTTCCTGCACCTTTTTATATATATATATTTTTTTCACAGCTAAAGCGTTTCACCATTCAAAGGAGTCTCGGGAACACACGCGGCCGCTCCGGCTCACCGCGCACTCATCGTATTTTCCATTCCATTAGTCGATGTTGATGAATATCGGATTATTGCAGACTGGGGCTAAAGTTCAAACACTGGTCATTGCTCTAGTTGGCCGATCATCCGATGTGAAATCAGTCTGCGTGCTTGGGATGTCTTGTTGGGTGCCACGTCACGTTGAAATGGAGGGGACGTAATATGCATCTGGGGACTAAGTATGTGGTTTGGACTAAACTTGAGACAGGGTGGAAAAGTACCTGACTAATTAAGCTGCTCTGGTTGTTTAACCGGTCGTTGTTTCATGAGCGGGGTAATGTGTTTGACTTTATATTGGCAGGGAGCAGACCCATGGAATCTCGAACAGGTCACTCGTACCACCGCTGACACAACGAAGCCTTTTAGATCTTTTTTTTTTATATCGGCATTAACCTTCTTCCATCCCCATACTGGGCATTGTGCTGGTTTACTAGCATTCCCTTACGTCTGCTCTCCCATCACTGTTACGACTCCCATTTTAGGCTCAAATCCAAGATTTCCCTTAAGCCCTCCCCAGCATGGAGACCTTTTAAGAACTGATAAGATGCCCGAGAGGTCGGCACCCTTCACAAGGGCCCGTGGCGTTGACCCGGGCCTCCACTAAAACGTGATTTTCACTTTTGAAATATGTCTGCCGTCGAATTCCTCAAGCTCTTTCTGTACGCCTGTAACTGGAGAGCCTGCTGTAACATGACGAAGACACAAAAGGAGTAAAAGGCTCTCTCCGGGATTTGATCTCGGTGACGTTATGGCAAACACTCACAAAGCTCACTAAGCTCTGCCGGATCTGCCTCGGGCTAAAGGGGGTTTCTTTTGTTGTTATTTTATTTTTTGTTCCACTAGACTGATACTTGTGGACATCACAGCTGACGCCGTTGAAACACTCTTTGTGGGCGGAGCAGAATGTGCGAAGAAGGAAAAACGTGTGAAAACGTTGACAATGTGTTTTGTTGTACTTCAGTCAGTGATGACTTCTATTTGCAATGCAACATGCACGGACACAACTTGTGTTTACATGAATGATTCAGACTTGTGACAGCTTCGGAAACCCGAGATCTCTCCCTAATGTGCTGCTTTAACCCGACGACAAATCAATATGTTGAGCCTTCAAAGGATTGACAACTAACGGAGAGTGTGGTAACGGGGAGTAATGTAAAAAATGTGATGACATATATAACAGATCAGATCAGATTTGGCATTAATTAAGCTGGAATTTTTAGTGATTAATATTGTCGCAAGTAAAAGCTGATATTTTGAGAGAGAAATTCAAACCTGTGTATAAAGTTGAATATTTTGCATAGCTTGTTATACCATGTAGGGAGAAAATCAGATGGAGATTGCACCAACATCAGAAACACAATTTGTCCGGAAGGCTTAAATTATGTGCATCTTTTGTGTATTCTGGGAACAGGACAGTCACGCACATCCAGAGATATACAGAGATTATTTTAAACAGCATTGAACACATTACCATAATGTATTATTTTAATTTCAAAGTTTAGTGACAGACACACGGCTGAAGGCGGGCCGAGAGAGGCCCGCTTTTTTGCGGCAAAACCGGATCTCCCTCACACATCTACCAGGACTTCATTTACCAAAAATCCTTCCCTCTCTTCTCCCCCTTTTTTCCTTCCTCACTTGCTGCCTCGATCGGCCGTCACCGCTTCATCTTTCGCGTCGAGCCTCGCCTTCCCAAAAATCTCTCAGCGCCGCACCGCTCTCCCTCCCGTGCGCTCGGAGCAGGAGGGGAGCCCAGGTGGGTCGCCCCGGCATGTTAGAAAGTGACAGAGAGCCGCACTTTGCTTTGTTTTTCGGTGTTTCCAGCTGCGCGCTAAGAGGTCTGTCTGCTACGTCAATCTGTCAGCTAATGCACCTGATGGGTGCAGTGTGGGGAAGGAAGGAGGGAGGGAGGGAGGGGGGGAGGGGGCACCGCGCATTTCAGTCAATGACCCTGGATGATCCGGAGCAGGCCTCAGGTTTTTCTGGCAAGAATTCTTTCTCTGAGGGTATCAACACATTCCACAGACCTTGCTTCCACTCCAGATGTTTAGTGGGTGGGAAACTTGCCGTCCACCCTTGTTGTATAAGTATTATTAAATGTCCTGATGTTGGATTAGTGATGAGCAGCTCAAACATCCCTGTTTTTCCCAATGATCTCATACGCACTGAATCAACCAGTTGGCGAGCTTCATGTGGCGCACAATGAGGCCCCCGAAAAAAAAAAAGCCTCCAAAACACAGCAACTCCACATGGTTATCCTGTGGATGTGTGTCATTACTCAAAGGGCCTAATTTGTGTCACGCTGCTTCTGCTCCCGCATGTGACCTCTGTGACATTGTTGCCCCCCCCATCTCGGAGGCTCGGTTGGTTTGTCTCCACTCAAATGGCAGTGATATCAGTATTTACGGCTTTCACCTCAGCTGCAGGTCACGAGGTGCCTCGCTTATTGTGTCGGAGCAGGGAGTGTCCCATGTGCACACTAGTGTGTCTCTGTGTCTGGCTAACTCTAGGGTTGGTTCTGACTTGGTTCTCTCTGCCCACAGCCAGTCCATCATGTCACCTTGCGCCTTTGTTCTTCTTTAAAAGTCCTTACTCTAAAAGGGTTTGGCTTCGCGCCACCAGAAACCACCGGCCTGTACGTTTGGTTCCACGGGAGGTTTTCTGTCGCATGTGCGTGAGAGCCATGCAATCCCTCCCTCCCTCATACCTCTCAGACCATCATTTCCGACTGTTTGCGTGGCAAGTGGGCCAGAGCGCGTGGACTGTGTGGTTTAAAGTACACGAGAGCACATGGGGAATATTAAACGAGTCCAAACCAATGCCCTCCCTCTTTGCTATTTCACCATCTCCCTGTACCTCCACCCTTCTCGGGCCAGAAGGTTGTGATTACAGCACATGACAGGCCGGTCATGGACCGGTTGGCTGCACACCTCCATCTGCGCTACGGCTCTGGTGCTCGCACGCCGTCGGGGGGGAAACACTGGTGCACGGACAGAAATCGGGGCGGAGCGGCCGCGGTGGTGAGAGCGGTGTTTGAGTGATGTCTCTGCTGATAGTTGTTCATCAGACGTCCGCAGGGAACGCGATGCGTGCAACGCGTCCGTTATTTTGTCGAGTTGGTTTCAGCACATCAATTTGTCAAATTTGCCCAGATGGTCCAACTGTGACGGGGGGGTGACTTGTTGAAGTTCTGTGAAAACACTCAGGAGACAGACCGCACATTTCCGATGTAATTCCCATGGGTTCCGGCTGAGAGAGTCATCTAAATGTCTGCCCAGCGGTCACGAGGACGGATCCGAGTATCTCGGCCTCCTCAGGCCCCGAGCAGACACCCATCCGTCTGCAGACCCCCTCACACATGACCCGTGCACAAACACACATCTACAAACGTACACCAGACAGCCGTCGTCTGGCTGCTCGCAGGTCAGGACTGGGCCACAGCCTGTTGTGATGCAAAGCTTTCTGGGAATTTTCCTTCCTAATTGGCTTGTTTACGTTTCCAGGTTGACTTTGAGTGGTTCCCCCCCCCCTCCCCCGTAATTGACTGATGGATCGGACAGGACGTGAGTGGGATTACGAGGCGCTTTGGCTGCCGCCGAAAGGAAGAACACATTCCTGTAAGACTTATAATGTTTTAAGTGTTGCTTTTTTCTCCGAAATAACTGAAGGAGTGAACGCAAAGTGCGACAAGAGCTTCGGAGGAGCTGAGTTCCGTATTTTGTTGTTTTCAACGTGACTAAATGAATCCGCAGGATTACATTCCTTTTTTTGTGTCCATTTGTGTAGGGGGGCGGGCTGGGTAATGACATATGAGAGACTAATGGGTTGGTGAAAAGCCCACAACACATGGACCTTTTGAATTGGTTTATGTCATCAGAAAAAAACCATGGAAAGTATGCTAAGAGGAAAATATGACTTGTAGGGTGTGTGTGTGTGTGTGTGTGTGTGTGTGTGTGTGTGTGTATATATATACATCTGATGATGTGTTTTTCTCAATATTTATACGGAGTGAAATTTACCTCTTTGAAGGCCCAGGTGGCTTTTCTTAATTTTTGAACACCCACACACACAGAGTGGAAGATTGGCATGTGTGTGTTTGGCGTGATGCATTCCAAACAATCCAATCACTGTCCTCACCTCCTCTCCCCATGCGACGTTCCCAGAGGACACGGTTGGTTGTTGTTGTTGTTGTTGGAACAATCCCAAGCTTTTCTCACCGGGCATCAACAAGTGGAAGAGAGCAGCGTGAGAATTCGAATATTTATTTATCTTTTCTCTATTGCCGCAGTGAGTTTTTGTTGTCGTCAGGTGCTCGGCGCTTCGATCGAGTTTCCAAACTTTATCAGGGCTTTCAGGAATTATTTTTGTTATTTTTTGTTTTTTGATTTTGGGTAAAGGTGACATATGATGTTTTCTCTTTTTTTTTGCTGCTCGCAGATGGCCAACAAATAGTTAGCATTACCATTTTTATCACTAAGGATAACTTGACTTTCCTTTACTGTACACCAGCACTTGTTAGCATGCCCTGCACTCTTTAGGCCTAAAATGTGCTCAAAGCATTTGACTCTGTTGGAACTTAAATACCAATAGATCCCATAAAGTGATGATACGGATTCGTGCTTGTTTACTCACCCAGCCAGTCTGGGATCAATTTGAGCTTTAAGGATACCAGAGAGATGAGGGAAGATCGACTAATCCTCGATCCAGCTGGTGTCAACGGTGTTTGCATATTGAATTTGTTTGAGATCATCCTCCTCTTTGGGTGAAAAAGTTTCCAACAACACTTGTTTCTGATTAATGTAAATAAAATATGCTCATTCTCACAGGGAGCAAGTTTCAGATCGACCACTGGATGAACTGAAGGCCTGAAAGCCCCGGCGCACATGTGCTACCTGAGGCACCACAGAATCACAAAATTAAATCTGATTCAGCGCCGTGCATGTGACGATGAAATGAGAACGGCTGGAGAAAGGGATCCCATTCGACTCATCTCACGCGCCACTGGTTCTGCCTTTTGTCCACCGAATTGCATTATTTTTTTTGTTTGTGTCCGAGAGCAAGTAAGCACGGCACGCTTAAAATCTTCTGTGCTCTGTTGAACGGACACAACAGGGGGCGTAGAAAGGGCAGGAATGCCTTCACGTGCACGTCCTGATGAAAAACACATGCCTGCAGCAGCCTTTTTCAGGATTTTGTTAAAAGAACGCTACGTTTTCCACCCCGTGTGGCAGTGGCTTGGTCTGAGTACTTCCACAGGACGAACATTTTCACAAGCGAAGTGGTGAATGGATTATTGCATACGTGTCTTTAAGGGAGGCCCAGGCCTGGTCTCTTATCTGCTGTGCTGTACTGTTCCCCAGACACACACACACACACACACACACACACACACACAGGGGCTACAGAGTGGGTCAGTGGGACAATATTGTGTGTGTGGTTTTCTACAACCCCACCGAGAAGCTGATATCCTGAATGGGTGATTGCACAGTTGGCAGCGGTTTTAATGAGGATTTTTAACGGTGCTGCATGATGGCAAGGAGAGAAAGAATCTGTTAAAAAAAAGATACACATACAAGGACCCCTCAAATGCTTATACCCATCATATCCAGCTGATTGATCTGTATTTTACGGCATTTTGTCCTCTCGGGTACATTTCACATTTAACTATGCAGTATCACGTAGACGGTGTCAAAGAGTGATGCTCGCTGACACTTGAGTCTTCAGGTAAAACAACACTTGGCCACCGCCCAGAGTGTTGAGTTACAGCAAAGCTTTCCATGAGGTACCTCGAATAGGTGATGAAATACAGCTTGGGATCAGGACTCTGCCTCGTCTGTGCAGTATGGCCCTGTGGTCACTGACTAAATGCCTCCTGTCTGGGGGAAATACATGTGGGAGAAAATGTGACTTGGCCTTTAATCATCACCTTCCGTAAATACTTTTCTGCCGTGAAATGTTTTTACTGCTTTACTGTTGGAAAAATAACTTCCTTTCAGGAACGTCCCCTTTGTAGGACCAGAGCGTCTTCTCTTAAGAGAACAACATTGGAAAAATAGTTTCCTAAAGCTTCCACAGCAGGGCAAGTGGTAAACAGCATTTAAGGAAAGACAAAATAAATCAATTTAGCTTTTGTAAAAAAGTTTGAAACACCACAGTCTCTGGATCCTGCCAAAGAACAAACATGTTGACATGGTTGTACAGCCGCTTGCGTCAAAACCGACATCTGTTCCCTTAATTGAATATTTCTATTGTCCTGATCTTACATCAGAAATTAGCTATATTTATGTGTGTGTATCACTTGCTTTTTATTGAATTCTGCTGAGCTGTCAACCTACTTACAAATCACAGTATGGACGACATTCATCACGTGTGTGCATGTGTTTCTTTTCATACGAATCTCCTCATTTTCCGTTTACCTTCAACATTACAGTATACTGTGCGTGAAATGGTCAAAGGAGCCACAGGGCCAGCTCCAGACTTAAACATCAGGAAGTGGTCAGGTCAAGGAAGCGTACAGTACCGCTACCATTTTGTAAGCAAGGGGAGAGGTGGATTTGTTTAGTTTTGCTTTGTGATGTCCTAAACATCTGTTTATTGGTTGTACTGGTGCACTTTGGAGGCTGCCATGGCAGCAGAAGAAGTTCTCATCGACAAAATGACACATTCTTCCTCTTTCAAAGAATAACATGGAATTTTCAAGATGTAGAAATCCCCCTCATCCAATTTCTCAGTTTTGCTGCTACAGCCTATTTTGGTTTGGTATGACAAATCGCTATAATACCTGCTAGTTGACTCTTTTTCACTTGTAACCGTGTACTGTTGCTGGAAATGGTAACGTAATCTCAACCATTGGGTATTGGCCTAATCATCAAAAAAAAATCTGACCCCCAAGCAGCTTGGGGACCATCTTCAGTCTACACCATGGGGCCGGATACATGCTCCACAAAAACATGCAAATGCTTTGCAGTACAGCAAGTCTACACTTGCCAGCATATGTGTTTATCCTGCAGTTAGTGGGCTGCGACACCTGAATGAGATCCCCGCTGCGTGTAACATGCCAGACTGGACACCGCAGGGTGGGTACCGGTTAAAACCCTTATGGACCTGCACTTCCTCTGTGTGCTGAATACACATATTTAAGTTGGAAACACACAGAGATTTACCGTCTGCACACCGAAACCGATAAGTCCTCCGCGGCGGACTACTTTTTAATGAAGAAATATCAACGGTCAGAATCTATCGCCTTTCTCTGTATCAGGAAAATGCATTAGAGACGGTTCCAAAGGGAATCCGTGGGATTTTGGCTGGATTGGGAGCGGGCAACAGAGATTAGAAAGAAGAAATTGAGGAAAAATAGAGCTTTTGTGTTTTGCTCCACTTCTCCGTCTTTGCCAAAACCACAGGAAAAGCAGCTGCTCAAAGATCTCGGTTGTTGCTGTTACCTCTGAGCCAATAGCATTCTTCTGCATGCAATACAGTGTGTGATACGTCCGCGTGCGGTGCATGTTGCAATGGAACGAAGTGGCTCACGCCTCCTTTGACGCATTTATGCTCAGGTCTGATTGACTGGACCATACAAAGACGGCAGGAATCAATATCGCATTTCTACGAACGCGGTGCTCGAGTGTCGAGGCTTCCATCTGGGCTGAACAGAAACGGCCGTTCCTAGAAATAGACTTTTTTTCCGTAACGGAGTGTGACTTGGCTGCACACTCCAGAACTTTTACTTTGACACTTGACAGCCGCCCTTGTCAACATAAATGGTTATGCATCTTCTGTCCACACATGCTGTTTATGTATGTCCTTAAATACTTGGCTGTCCAAATAGATCATTTTGTTCATAATTCAGCAGTGTTTCTACTTTTTTGTCTCCCTCAGGCCTGTAATTATTGATTCGGAAAAATGTGTATTTATCCTTTTTAAGGTGTGGCGGTCAGCATGATGGATGGACATTCAGCGTGTCTGACTTTCGTACAGTATTGAAAGGTTTTAGTTGGCTAAACTAAAAAGGCTAATCCCATTATTTACCCATTTCCCTTTTAGAAAGTTGGTGGGATTACAAGAGAGAGCTTTTGAAAGAAAAGTCATTATCATAACAGAGTGGAGTTACACATATTCAGGTCAGGCTCCTAAAATGCCATACTACATTTCCCACAATGCAATTCAACAGAGCTCCTTACCTGGAAAGTGTTTGTGTGTCAAAACCCTGTCTGTCACACAGCACTCTGTCACGCTGAAGCCAGTCGAGCAGCAGACGTGATCAGCATGACATCACCAGGGTTACATTTTAAGATTCCACAGTCCGTGTTCAAGAATTCAGACACTTTGGTTTAGATGATGGTCTCCATACTTGCGTGCATACATACATACATACCACCATTCCCTTCAGCCACCAGTTTCTAAAAAACTTGAATGCTGTTTTGGCAAGACACCCCTCCGACCATCAGTCCCCAGCTGTGCCCCACCCAAGCATGGTAAATGCGGGCAGAGGCCTCCCTGGAGCTCCTCACCGCCAGCTGTGGTCACCAGCAGGTCAGCTCACCCAGGTCAAGGGCTTTAATTGGTCCATTCTAGCCTGGAAAAAAAACAAAAAAATGCCTGAAGGCAGGAGAGGGACCTTTTTGGAATCCGGCCGGTACTTTCTGAATGGAGGGGCGGCTGGAAAAAGAGAGACACATTGAAGCTGGCATCCTAACAATTCACTTAATCTAATATTGTGTTTGGTATTAAGGCATGTGAAACACGGAGAATGGGCTGTTTCTATTTAATTCCAAATCAAATCTTGTTTCAAGAATTTGTTTCAAGCCAATGTTTTTCTTTCTGTGATTCACCTAATTGGGTTTTAGGGAGTTTTAGCATGGCTTTGTTTTCTGTAATTTCATTACTGAAACAAAGACTTCCACGAAAAGCAATCCGTTCAAGTCTTTAAAAAAGAACGTTTGTTCAGACCAAACAAAAAAAATAGTCTTGATATGGGAATGTGCATTTTTGCATCCCAATGCGTGTGTGTGTGTGTGTGTGTGTGCAGTCTGGGTAGGGCAGGTTTGAGTGACTACAGTGCTGCCGTCGTCCCCTCTGCGTTTCGGCCCAGTTTGGATGCGTTCCGCCCTTGTCAGGAATGCAGAATGCTTTGACTTTAGCACCACACGGCAGCCTCTTTCACGCTCTGGTTTCGTCAATCAGTGCCATGTGGTTTTTGGCAGGCTATAGGGGTTTGAGGGGTGAACGCTTATGAGCAGCTGGAAAGAAACTTGTGAAGTTTTGTTTTGATCGAGTAACGTTGTCTCTTTGTTTTTTTTCGTAATCCAGCAGAAGACTCCAGAGTGTGGCTCTGATTCAGGGTGGTACTAAAAATAAAATGAATCCTCAGCATGAAGCCGTCACCTCCATCTCCCTCAACACCTCTTCATTTTTGTGCGTTTGTTGTTTTAATCCCTCCTTATTTTACCCTGGTTTTGACAACATGCTGCGTCTCACAGAGGCAAAAGAAGCCTTTACTTGTCCAAACAAAGTACCAGAGGGTGTTCACTGCTATCCTGGCTCATCATTCCGCCTAAAAGAGGAGATGAAACCAGAACCTTTTACTATAACCTTTAGTGCTTTAGAAAATGTAAGACACATTTTGTTAAAAAGTTGAAGTTTCCAGGAAACCTCTTATTCTGAAAGGCATGCCTATAGTCAACTCTTCTAATTTAGAGTTTAGGGGTATTAAAGAAATATTCCCATATCTCTGATTCTTCTTCATTTGTGAATTATTCTGCCAAAGTGTGTTGAGGCTTAAAGGGAAAACATACTTAGAACATAGAAAAGACTGGTTATGCATGCATAACCAGCATAACACACACTTATGCGAAGGTTGTACCTCCAAAAACACACCCCTCAAATTACTGTTTGGCTTAGCAAGCAGGAAGTTGGTAAATCCACTCAATTTGACCGTTGCTGTAGCAACGACCAATGGGCGGCGAGTTAATGAGGGGGTCAGTGGCCTGTCTAGCCAAGTGGGATTGTCATTCATTCTCTAGTGGCCATTAATTCAAAGAATGTGACTAGAACAGCGGTGGACAGTCCAACAGGACTGAATTGAGAGAAAGGAGAACAAAGAAGATGGAGGAGGAGGAGGAGGAGAGAATAGGAAGTAGAGAAAGAAAATGAAGAGCACCTGAAGTGTGATTTAGGGAAGGAGGTGGAGGGGGATGAGGGGGACGGCTTGGTGCAGCTGCAAAAACACTCTGTGGAAGTCCGAGGGGGAGCCGGTTGACTTACAGCACACCGTGTGCACACAGACACACACACGCTCCCGAATGTGCATGCTGGTCCATATGCTCTGAAAACATTTTCCTCACCCGCCAAGTCCTTTCTTGTGTCCATGTGTGCACTCGGTCATCGGTAGCGGCCGCCACTCTCTCTCTCAACACAATGCAGGAAGAAGGACTGTGCATGTGATCGTACTTTAGGCAGATACACGCCAAGGAACGGGTCAGCTAGTGCAGCCAGCCACAGGCACGGCCGCAGGCCGCTGTTCCACACCCCAACATCTGGCCTTGGCCCGGGTTCACAGCCCGGCGGCGGTCTGCACCGTGTCCGGGTCTCCCGAACCTTTTCCCGCCTTTTGCGTCGCTTCTCGGTGAAACTCTGCTGTCGTAGAGACGGGAGAGTGAGAGGGTCTGAGGGTCCCGCTGGTCCCCAGCCTCCAGAGCCGTTACGACAGCACTCGAATACAAAATAAACACAAGTACGAATCTTGAGTGCAGTCGTAACTCGGGGTCACGTGGAGGCAAACACGGACATGGATGGAGAAGCGGGAGGACAGAGCGGTCCCAGAAAGCACTCCGTATGTAGTGGAAAGCAGGTTATTGACCCGCAAGAACTATGCTTAGAGTTCCACCTCCACTTTTCTTCGGCTTAGGTTTGTTCTTCAGTAGCGCCACAAGATGAATGTGACATGTGTTCGTGCTGGTGAGGAAATGACATCATCTAACTCTCCTCCCCTTGTGAGTTTACTCACATTTTACACTTTACGATGTACTTTGCTCAATGTTGATTATGTAAGAGTAAAAAAAGTGTTTTTGTCCTCTGAGCTTAAAACTCAATCTAATCATTTGTTTTGTAACTCCAGATTCTTTTCCCTATCCACCCAGAGCTGTGTGACCAGCTGGAATAAGATACTTATAACAACCGTTTCTACTAAGTGAGGTTTGTTCACAACAAGCACCTTCCAGTTGCACAGTAAACCGTAAAGATCAGCTCCCGGACTGTGTTATCACGATTTTAAGTTGCTTTTCATGTTTTGACGCTCACACCCAACCAATCCTGGCTTCCAGATGATAAAGAACTAATTCGTAACAGGCGCTTTGTGTTTTCTATTAAAATAGTGACAAATTGTTTTTGAGTCTGGCAAGTAGTCCTAAATGTAGCAGTAGCATATTCACTGACCACACGTCATTCGTTTTCTGCCAGAATATCTAATCCTAGTAACCCTTGGAGTGCTTGCAGTGATTACAGCATTAATAAAGTTAAAGTTGTGTTCATCTTTGAGGCACTGGGTTGGTTGACGTTGGAGAGATTGTGCCTGAAGGTTTGATGCGGTTCATTACTGTAATGATTTCTTCAATGACTCAACAACAATCAGCACAAATTGCAGCCTCTGATATTGCTTTCATCACATATCCTTCATATCTTCTTGGTGGTCAATGATGGTTTGAAATCCCGTCCACCAATGGCTACTAAAGGTGTCCCACGAGGATCAATATTAGGCCCCCTGCTTTGTTATCCATTATTTCACACATGCACAAATGGTTTATTTTTATTATTCATAAGCCAATACTATCATGTGCTAAAACCACGTCATGAAAAATAAAGATGAAGTAACCCAAGCTATGACCTCCCAGCTTTGTGCTTGTAATCCTCTGAGGGTGATTCATATCTGTTTTAATGTGTCCACTCCAAACGTTAGCCGTCACATAGTTGAGCACAGAAAGGGGAATTAAAAAAGGGGACAAAAGCAGATCAAACAACGATGAAAGTGATTCTGGGCGCGCAAGGGAAAACACTTTGGGGAGGTATGTTTATAAAAGCAGCTTAAGATCATAATCGTGAAAACACAAGCTCGCAGCGAGGGCCGGTGTCAGCTGAGCGCTCCGGTTGCTTTGAGGGTAAAAGCTTCTCCTCATGTAACGCTGCTCCGCTCCTTCGTGCTCACCAGATGTCTTCCTGCGGTGCTTTAGATTCGCGCGTCAACCCGCCAGCTGCCCTCAGATCAGTGTCAGGGACGAAATATAAAAACAACACGGGGATGAAAAAACGTGGTTCATGTGCTGCTTTGTGGTTTCGATCACTAAGTATACTTTCATACTTTCACCTTTTAGATAAAATGGATATTTTGGATATTTTCTTCTTTTTCTTACAAATGGATATATTATAAGCTGGCTTATTGTGAACTATGTTATCTGCCAGTACATTGTAACTTATCATACAGTGCACGATTAGATGGTCAGATGTCTCTTGATAAGGTTATCATGTCTCAAGTCTTGGTCTCATTGTGAATGACACAAAGTTCCCACTACAGCCAGCTCTTTTTTGTAGGAAATGTACCAGAGGGGTAAAGATTTATTGACATCAGTATACACTTTCCTCCCATGCCTCATTTACCTAGTTCCTTCCCTTGTTCCTATTTTGGGGGTGCCAGTGGCGGTATCCCAGCATGCACTGGGCAGGAGGCCGGGAAACACCCGGGACAGGTTGCAAGTCTATTCTCAGGCCCCGGACACTTTGCCAGGATAAAAATACACTCAACCCAATAGACAACAACGCTGTCCATGTTAACTGGCTGGCTTGTTAATGATGCTGCAGTTTACGAGCAGTCTGTTTTGCAGCCGCCGGGATGCCAACCTGGACCCTGTAAACAGGCTACTTATTTAGGTCATTTACAGGGGGCATTCAATTATAATAGGGCTCTTCCTGTGTACAGGCTGTCTCTCTCTCTCTCCCTTGTGGAGCAGCTTTTGGTCCTCTGAAGGTCTACGCCCATGAAATGCTCCACGTTAATAGTGTGACGACTTGAAATTCAGTTCCTCTCATAAAAGGCTAATTGCTCTTCCTGGTACTTCCATGCCACCCCTTCCCCACCGTTCAGACAATTGGGCAAGCGCGCGCACACAGATATTAAATTGTCACTCTAGGGCCAAATGGAAAAAACCTTTTTAAGTTTGTCATGGCGGCTGGCGCAAACGCCGGGATCTTCAGACTTTTATGCAGTTGATTTGTTGGTGGGTCACGTCCGTAGGGGATTTACACATGGCGCAATATCCCTTTTTATTACATTTAGCAGACCCGAAATACTGATTGGCTGCATCGATCGCACGGTCCAACCAATGCACCACAGTGTTAAATATTCAAAAAGACCTAACAACGTGTTTTGACTTTGATTTGGCTTTCCTGAAGGAAAGTTTATATACTAAAAAAAGACTTTTCAGCCACGGCTGACATGTTGCCATGAAAGGACATATTTATTCCACAGTCCCCTGGGGTGAACATGTCACCACTGCCATAGTGTAGTGGCTTAAAAACAACTCTGAATGACAGAGCCACCTTTATGTTACTAAAGCCCAACGGAGAAACTGGGGGCCTTTTGCTACTCGTACAAATACATGAATAAAAAAGGAAAATAATCTTATCTTAAAGCCTAAAAGGCTCTTACAAAGAATTCAAGGGTTCTTTTGTCTGATGTCTCTGAAGTGTCTCCTTCCAATTGGTTAACAAGCCTTGTCTCCTGGCCTGAAAATGTGGGTAAAAGCACAAAATGAGAGTAAACGGGGACAAAAAATGCTCACGCAGCCAGCTTGTTCTTCTGTAATTCTCTATCTTCAACAGCTAATACTAACCACTTCTGACAATACTCTGGTGCATTAGCTTGTTAGCCTAAGTGCATTATATCAAGTTCAGTTGAGTAAGCTACAACACGGCCGTTTCTACCCACAGAACAAGGGAGGGGCTGACGTCATTAATTGCAGTAATTGCCCATTAAAACCTCTTTTTTTTTTTTTTTCTCCCACGACTCGCAACGCCGTTACGGGAACATCGCTCATCGGTGGCAACAATCGCGGTCGGCGCTTCATCGAAATCACAGGGAATCACCGCGTTACATTCCTCGAGGAAACATGAGCGCGTACGGGTCAGAAAAGTTAACAAACAGCGCCGCGGCCCACACCTGACAAGAAGAGCTGAAGCGTCGGGACCACACAGTTTGCGCCCCCCTCGAGAAACGGCTCCACGAGATCTATTAACACAACAAACCGCCGGGTGTAATTTCCCCGACGATGAGCCAGGGAATGCTTTGTGAATGTCAGGAACAAACCACAGAAACGCTCCCAGGCCGAGCTGCAGGTGAGGGGCTTTTGACGGCATCGGTTTGAAATGGAGCAGATGGAAAGGGCTGAGGAGTAAAAAAATTTCTCACTCTTAAATTGGTCTGGTTTATTGGATCAAATACACATGAAGACGCAGGGTGACGGATTAGCTGAGACACTTATCCTGCAAAATTTTTGGGAAAAGCTCCCTTCAGCCTGGAATCAGTTTTTTTGTTAGAAAAGCCATCTAATCTTAATTTGACAATATTTATATATGAATCCAGACAGCTTAATAATTAAATAGCAGGATTGACTGACACCCAAAGTAAGACACAGGGTCTTGAAATAGTCATTCATCAGCAATACAGACTCAGAATTATCACCTTTGAACTTAGATTGCAACCTAAATGTTAACAATATTAGCCATGGTACTTTTGGTTGTTAGCATGCAGACATTTTATGATGGAGATCTTCTTGTTTTGTTTACGCAAGGTTTGGTGTCGGTGGGCTGGTGGTCCCACGTACATTTGATGACTCCTGGTGTCTGATGGTTGTAAAGCTCATTCTGTGTGTGTGCGGGTTACTCTTTCTAATCTTTAGCTCAGTGGTGCCAGGCCATTAAAAATGCTGTGTTTATTTCCCCCAACAGTCTATTACCAGCTACGCCTCACCGTGCAAGTATTTTGCCCCAAGGGATCCGACACTGGACAGCTGTTTGTGAAAGTCTGTTTCGGCGGTTTATTCATGTCAAATACAACGATTGAGTCGGATGGCATCACTGAGCGATAGAATGGCAGAGGGAGTCTTTCTTTCTCCTCTGAGGATGAACAGTGAAATTTGACCTCGTGCTGACCGAGATATACACGGCAAAACACATGGTTTGTATTTTGCTTCCTCTGCTATTGTACATACATCATCTTTAGTTACGGGGGGCTTGGTGGAGAATTTATTACTCTGAATCCCCTGGGAAAGATTTAAGTTTTCATTAGAATAGTGTATTTTTTTGCCAAGATGTGTTTTTAACAAGTTGGGAAGTCTACTAAGTGCTCAGCCCAGAAGGTATTGTCCCATCATTTCTAGAAAAGAAAATGCAGATGGAAAAAACATACGCCAAAGTCCCAAGCTGAAGGCTATTACTTTGACTTTTTATAACAGTACTTGCGAAGTACAATAAAATAGCAAAGAAGATGATATATAATGTACTTCAGGGTATGCAAGACCAATTATGATTATTTTGTTTGATCACAAATGACTACTAAAGGTTTAGCAAGAAGACAAAGCAGCAATTTAAAATCGATGGAAATGAAAGGCTAACTGGTTGAATCATTTCAAAAGCAACATTAGTTGTCAGACGGTTGGTTTCACATCTGAGAAGCCATCATTTGAAACCGTTTAGAAAGAGAGGCTCTTTTCCAAGAAAATGCGTGGCAAGCGATTGGATGCACCACATGTCAGTCAAGCTCTCTCTCAGAGGTCAGTCGAGGGAAAAGCGAAAACATATTTCTCTTTGAAAAAGTCGGCCTGCATGCCAGACTGTAGTCTTCTATAAATTATTAAACACTCCAATAAAATATAAAACTTTATTGCCAATGCTTCATGTTCAGTGTCAGAAAAAGAACAGACATCTAGTTTTATAAGGTCACAGATACCATAAGCTTTTGCATTTTAATGCCACATTAAAACTTGTGTAAGTGTCTAACTTTAACTTTTACATTTCACAGGAACCTGAAAGCAAGCGTGGGTGAAGCTCTTTCTGTTGACATTATGGTTTGTACCCGTTTAATTGGTGTCAGGACATATAAGTGAAACCTTAAAGGCCTTGACACCTCAGGACTTTCCACATCACCTTGGTATTTAACCGCCGGCTTTGAGCCGGGTGTTTCAAAGTCATGCACCAGGAGTGAGATCATCCTGCAAAAACTGCTCTCACAGCGGTGGGACCAACTTAATACATAAGTGCGCCACAAGATTAATGCCGTGTCCACAGTGTGTGGGCGTCCCAAGAGAAATGCAAAAGCAGGGTCGATATTCTTCACCCACCTAGAAGTCCGACTACATGCAGCTCATGCACACAATTCATACATACTGTATAATTCTGTTATTTGGCGAGGAGAGCAAGAAGTTAGTTAACTAGTTTGGAATAATGTGTGGACACCGTGTGGGTCAGATATGGATGAGCGGCCTCTTTTTTTAAGGGGCCTTTATTCATGACAGTCGAGCGCGGGCCGTGTCCAATCGATCTGCTTTGTTCCTAGCAGCTAAAGATCAAAGGTCAAACGACGAAGTCAAGGTCAGACAACGTGCACGTCAAAGGCTGAGGTTAAGTCAACATTTTGTTTGGCCTAAGCAGACCTCGACCTCTGTGGCATCATGTGTTAAGTGGCGATTCATCCCAGATGTTTTGAACAGGGCTCTGACAACCAACCAACAGTAAAACAAACAAAATCACACAATGAATGTAAAAATGTGACGTCTTTTGCGTCTTGCAAAGCTCTCAGGAGAACAATGTGGTGAATCAGAACCTTCCCATTTTGTCATTTACCAATTGCGTCCTGTGTGCAGCCAAAGTCAGCTGTCTGGAAGGGGCTGATGGAAGAAATGTTTCTGTTTAACGCACCTGCTTGAGTTGGCTTATTCCCGCGAGAGGCCGCCCATTAGAACCACATTAGGTTACATACACTCACACACACACGCAGGCGCTCCCCTTAGCGAACCTCAGTCATTAGTCACTGCAGTATCCTTTTCAGTTCTCACAGTGGTTCTGAACACTTTCGAGCCTGGCAACGGAACGTGGAAAACTTACTGTGACAGCCGGATCCTGTGTGGGGGAAAACCATGTGTAGGAAATATAGTTCAGAGATGTTAGCATACGTATGAAAATCTGAGAGGTGGATTATGATGCAAGAACGCTTTAAGTCAAATGTAGTTGCAGTCACCTTGGATGCAACTGGACCATCAAAAAACTAGCACTTT
This sequence comes from Pungitius pungitius, assembly GCF_949316345.1. NCBI lineage: Eukaryota > Metazoa > Chordata > Actinopteri > Perciformes > Gasterosteidae > Pungitius > Pungitius pungitius. The sequence goes on along the minus strand of NC_084902.1, from coordinate 24,878,418 downwards.
GAGAGTGCAGATGTTTGCCAATGCTGAATGGCCCTCATCCTTTGCTTTCTAATAACGTTTGTCTGTATATGGGTTTTCTGTGTTTAAAATAGTAAGAAACAATCAGGCCGAGCGTGTAGGCTAAACTCTAAACCTTTTGAGGCTTTTTAAACATCTGAGAACAAATGATGTAGCATAATACAGTAGCAATGGGAGGCACATTTCCAGTATGTACTCCCATTGGCTGGAATGCACACATTCCCCTGGGCCATGCACAGCGCACACCTCGCACACTAACACCCATTGTGCATATTGCCTCGTTTTCACCCGCCTCTTCCTCCACCTCCGACTGCTTCTCCCTCTGTTAACGGGGAACAATCAATCAGGGTCATTTCCTGTGCAGAGTCAACGTCCTGTCTCACAGGATGTGGCTTAAGAGCGCCATGGGCAACGGAGACTCTGTGGGCAGAGGCTGCAAACGCCTTTGTCAGGAAACCTCTACATGCCTCCTAAATGCATATGCAAGTGTGTAACCTATATGGGCTGGCACCTGAGTGCAATCAGGCAACATCTACAGATTAGTTACAGTTGAGATGAACAATTACATTACAATGTAATGCATCGGTTATAATGCAATGTAAGTCGCTTTGGATAAAAGCGTCAGCTAAATGACATGTAATAATAACAATTGATTAATCTGCTGTAGATTTCCTGCTATAATGTGAAGTCTCCTCCCTGCAGGTTTAGAGGTCCTGCTTCCTCGCTTAATACTTGTGATACCAGGGTGAGAAAACAAAATCGGCCTATTAACAGCTGTGGGTGCCCTCAGCCTGTTTGTGAGCGCGCGTGTGTGTGTGTGTGTGTGAGACGGAGAGTTGTGAGGTTGTGTAATGCCAGCGTCGAGCCCCCGTTTTAACACACACACGCAACTCGACGGTAGCTCACTGTTAAATATGGAAGCTTCTTGGCTGTCGGAGCGTTCCTCGGCGGCCAGAGGAGCGCCGGATTCCACAGGAGTCTCGCCGTAAACGCGCCGTAAGAAAAATAGCAGAGAATGGTCAGCAGCAGGGCAAATATCAGGCGCGTTTAAATTCACGTTTGGGCGGGCCGCAGCACGTTGTGTCCATGTGAACTTTGCTGAAGTGGTGACAACTCCAGGGTTCTCGCTAGTAAAGAAACTAAGGCCTGAGCTCTCACACCTCAGGAGGATGTCGGCCTTCTATAAAGGAGAAAAAAGTCGTTTAAAAGTTAAAATACACTCCGGTGTGGGTAAAAACCCATTGAAGACTGACTCCAAATGAAGTTCAAAGAGCTAGGATGGTTGGGTCCGGGCAATGGTTGAGGTCGGGCCATGGAAAGTTATGTAATCGTGAGTGAATGTTTTGACCTTTCTGGAATGTTTCCCAAAATTTCAGGGAGGACAAAGGGTGAGCCGGCTCTGGGAGGAAGGAGTGGAAAACGCTAACAGAGGGGCATTCACGTAACGCCAAAGATGTGGTTTTTAATGTGGAGATTTGGGGTAGTTAAGAACCGGGTTTGGCGCAGTTTAAAGATGCCATTTGTGTCCCCGGTCAAGTTTATTATGGTCAGTGGAATTGAAATGGAATCAACTTCAGCTACGAATTTCCTGCAGATTGGTGTATTAAATAAATACCTTGGATAAAGTGTTTTGGAGAACTGATATTTTGGATAACTAACAAATGTAGTAATGCTGGAATTGTAAATAGTTGGGCTTTAAGAGCCATATTAATCTAGCCCCAAGGAATCGTGGGTCCACATTGAGCCCCCCTGTCATCACTTTATCATCATCAGTCTACTGGTATATTTGGTTTTATTTTTCAATATTATTAAATGCTCACCAACCAAAGTATTGAGGTTTGATAGCCAGCTGCAACGGATTTACGAACAACATCAAATAAAAACTGTTGTGTAGCATTACCTTTTCCTGTCTGTAACCAGGTACAGAAATTAAAAACATAGTTGGCTTTAGACATAACAAAGAAATAAAAACATGGTCATTGATTAATGTAAAAGCTGGTTAAAATTGCACATTCAACCAAACAAATATGCCCCCCCCCCCCCCCCCAGCAGCATAAGCATAGGTGCGGCTAATGAAGACACTGACAGTCAGTCGATCCCACGCGAGGGAGTGAGTCAGCCGCGTGCTGATTAAGGGATACGCGAGCAGAGGAGCCATCAATCAGACGCGGGATCACCCCCCCCCGACCCCCTCCCTGTTTATCCAGCTGCTGCCTCTTTTCCTCAGACGCAGACCCCTGATCCCGTCATGGCTGTCCAAGAAATCCAATCCATGCGCCGCCAATTTGAGTTCAGTTTGCAGTCATATGTTTAAAAGATTACATTGGAGAAAAAAGTAAAGAAAAAAAAAGACTGTGTCACTACCTGGGCTCTATTCCTGACATAGAAAATAAACAACATGTGCATGTGGTGTATGTGGAACAATAAGCGGTGCACTGCTGCCCGCTAATGAAAATACGTGCAGTGCAGTGTGCTCTGGGAAAGTTGGAAAGAGGGAGGGTTGGAATGTCAAGTCAGCCACGTCGATGGGGATTCGCAGCTCAAAGCCCGGCAGGACGGACACATGGCCGTGCGGTTTGAGGCCGAGATACAACGGAGACCGAAATAATGAAAAGGTAATGAAAAAACTGAGGGACGACAGAAAGTATTCGTCTGTAACTTTCTGCTTTCAATTGACAAGTTCAAATCCAATTGACGAATCCAAGGAAGTTTCTAAACTACAGACCGTTCCAGAGGAGATGCCGTACGGAACGTTTGGGTCTGAGTGAGTCAAAGGGTTAAGTTAAGTTAAGGGTTAAGTGAGAGACCAGCTGCTGTAGGCTGGATATGAAGCCTTTTACTCCTATGGAAACCCCCCCCCCCCACCTCTCGAGACGCACTGCCGTCGGCCCTCAGCTCACCCCTGGCCTACAGGAAGGCCGCCACGCGGGCTGAGAGGAGTTAAATTGAAGTCACTTAAAACACTAGAATAACATCCTTTTGCTGATTGATCCTGGAATAATATCCTTCTTCTGATTGATACTGCGGCTGTCAATCAAGTTTCCAGAAAGAGGAGGCGCACCCGACCATTAGAAACAAAATACGACGTGTCGGTAATAACCCCTGTCTCCTTTAAATGTCATTCTTTTACTATTTTCCTGCATCAGGAAACCCATTTGAAATGAAACCTAATACGGCCAGTAATGTTTTTGGGAGTGATTAGTAACGGTGAGGGAGAGAGCTACGCTACCGCGGACTGGGCCGCTGAAGCAGCAGTTCCACATCTAGAGGAACCACAAAGCCTGCCGCCTGTTAGCATAGCTTAGCATGGAGTACGGGTTCGGTTTTCTGACTTTTTGCTAAGCTAAGAAACCGTTAGCTTTAGCCTTCCATTTCTATAATGTCATACGGAGATGTGACGGGGCTTGAGCAGCAGGTGCCCTTTGAACTGATGCCACTAATTGGCTGTTTGGTTGCGGAGGAGCAGGCCTGAACCCTAACCCTGAACCCTAACCCCACCACCCAGATAAGACCGTGGTCTCAGTCTTGCCATCCAACCAAGTATCTGTTGGCTCTCAGTGCATCAGACTTCCTGTCCTTACCTTTTACGGTGGTTGGTTCTAAACATCATTTGCAGTAGACACGTTTGGCTGGAGAAAGCTCGGATTCGTCCGTTACACACGAGAGGACCTGTGTATACCCACACCCACTAGAGCGAGCAGCTCTGCACCAAAAGCACCGTCAGCGGGTTCTCAGTTTGAACCTTTTTGTTGTGTCTTAAGACTCCCCCACTGTGCAGCCAGTAGACGGATGAGAGGTGGTCTCAAATCCCAGAACCACCCTGAAGACGCACACAGGCAAGAAAACACACATTTCTGCACCGGGACACTCACTTTTTCCCAGGCTTTTACTGAGAATACAGCAGTAGCCCGACATCACTCATGTTTCACATTGAGACTCACAGCTCGCCCCAAAGGATTAGTCTGGTGTTACCCCATCACACACACACACACACACACACACACACACACGCCGACATCATCTGGTGCCAGCCATGGCCACGGTTTATAAACTTTGTGTCTGTGTGTACATGTGTCTGCAGACCTCCTCATGCAGGGAGTTTTCCTGCATATTCATGTTGGTTTTGTCATCAAGGAGAAGGTCAGGGAGGCCAAGCTTTAAGTGGGAAGATTGCTGGTTCTGGGATTGTTTGAAAGTGAGACAATGTCAGTTCGGATGGAAGCACCGGCACAATCTTTTTTTTTTGAAAAGTTGAATACAAAGAAATCTTGCGATTATCACAGTACTTTTTTCGAGGTCGAGATAAAACCATCGTGCCAGGACAATTTCTTTGCTCCCAAATCCCTCCAAAGAAAACTGAAATCTGGTGATGTCATGAGTTCCAGTAATCAACCGGAATGACGACACCATCCGTGATTATTCTTTTCATAATTGCAATCACTCCCCCCAGTCTAACTTTTCCTCTCTCCACCCCTCTGTTTTTTGTCTTTTCCTCCATCTGGCCGTCGTGTTTGGAGAACAAATTGGAGGCAGAGAGGACCGCCGGTGGATCTTTCTCATTCACCTAATCACTCTCTCATCACTCTCCTCTCATTTTCCATCAACTGAGAGACGTTTAATGGCAACTGAGCGTGTCGCGTAAGACGTGGTAAAGAGGATATAAATACGCAACATCGCGTTGACCCTGGGGCTGTAATGGGTTTGTTTGCTATCTATAGAAGGTCATGTTTGTGTTGGATGTACTTTTGGATATTACAAATCTGTCCGCCCCCCAAACACGTAAAGGCTTCATCAAAAGGCGCTGACAGAGAAGATTCTGTGTGATATCCCTCATTCGTAATAATTAATGGGGCTTTGCTGACAGACAGGGAGGAATCCCTGACAAGAGGTAGATAGGGGCTAAAAGACACCCACACATACATGGATACGTGCAAGATGGACACAGAGAGCGACAGAGAACAAATGCACATATGAATCAGACACGGGAAATCCTGTTATGATGGCAAGGTTATCTATTTATTTGGTTGAGTTAATTCTTGCTTTTAATTTCAGAGTTTTGGACATTTCTATGTTAATAAAAAAAGATTCAAATCAAAGCAGCAGAGGCTGAGGGAAATTCCCACTCCATGTGCCCTGTTCTTGTGTTAAAGGGTTGCTTCTCTCACGAAATGATGATTTATTTATCAAGAACTCACTGCGTGATACCTTTTAATTCTTGAAGAAAACTCCAAAAAATGGGGTCGCAACATAATAAAAAAATCAGCAAACAGTTATTGATCTGTAACTCAACTCATTTATCCAGCAGTGTGCTCAATTCTCCCCAGCAACAAAATATTACTTAACACACTGAATACCCAACTGAGATCGGCTTGTGCCGTTCTGACAGAGGATCCGACCACCGGCACCTGCCGTTCTTTTCCATGGCACAAGTCCATGGCAGGATCCTGACCATTGAGTCAGGAGCCCTCAGTCTAAACCATTTATTTAGGGGGACACCAAAAGCAATGGGAAAAGGAATAATGGGGGGTTTGCATGGTAGATGGTAGGTACTTCTGTTCACTCATAAGTCCAATGCAATCGTTTTGTCGATTTGCTTCACGCCCCAAATCTCCGTGATGAAGATTATCGCAGTGACGGGAAAAACAACCAAACAAAATGCTCCTTTATCATCGCGCGCCACAGAGCCGAATCGCATGAGGCGGGGGGCTGAGAAAAGTAAAATTGTGGCCCTTTTGTGTGTCTTCCCTTACATAAACAAAAGGGTGTCCAGTGTAAACGCATCCACACCTCTTCCATGTTTTCCCTCTTGTGAAGGTTTTTTACCGGTGCCTGCCTGGCCGCAGCTAACCTCTCGCCCCGAACAGTATGTTTCAGACACTCCCTGCGTGATTAGATTTCCTGCTGCACAGGAAAAATGGACAGAAATCTGGCTCCGGAGAAGTCCAAGTCGAGGGGATGGAGGTGAAAGTGAAAGGCGGGAGAGGCGAGGGGAAAAGTACCGGGGAGAAGGGCACAAGGAGAGAGTTTTCAGGGGGGGGGGGGTTGACTTCTCCGCTCGTGTTCCGCTGCAAAGGATGAGACGCATCAGGAGAGGAGAGGAAAACGAGCACTTTCACCAAAAACAAGCATGGAAAAAGAAGGGGGAAGGGGGGGGGGGGGCGAGAAGAGGGAATGACAGACGGAGACGAATGGAGAAAAGGGAGTGAGACGGTAAACCGCGAATAGTTTGCACTCTAGCAGTTATGCTGTAACCCCCCCCCCCCCCCCCCCCCACTCACCCACCCACCCCTCACCCCTCACCCCTCTCTTGGGCGATCCCGAGCCACAGCGATATATACAAACTCCTGCTGTTGTCAAAGCAGCTCACACCGTTTCACAGTGTATCACCAGAGCATCCACAGGCGAAGGGATTGACTCCATGAGGCATGACAGATTTCATAACACCTTCTCCCTCTCCCTCCCTGTTTAAAATAGGTAAGATTCAACAGCGTGTGGGGATTTCTCACATTTTCCACCTTGCAGTGTGTGTCCTGTCAGACTTGAGCGTTCCTTCCCGAGCATGTGCTACATAGCTGTACACCAGGCGCTCAAACACGTGTTGTTTTTGCAACTTTCCTAGAAGAAAAAAAAAGTGTCCCTTTTTTGTGTGTTTACCTGTGACTGCATTCTCAAACCCGTGTTGTTGTTGTTTTTGTTGCCTCTCGCTCCTCCAGGTGCAACGGTCTGTGTTCCCACCTTCACTTCTATCTAATAGCGGCATCCTAGATGAAAACCTATTGGAAAATGATATCGTTAATGTCCAGTTTGGTAGATTTGCTTTTCTTTACTGATTACTCGGCCACATCCTTTATTCATCCGAGGACCTATCAACATAGTTGGGCGTGGCCTTATTTTTACAGAATTTTCAATGCTGTTGCGTGGAATAATATCCCCCCGCATGACACCTCCCGGCTCAGAGACTCCGTGTGACGTACGGCTGATGCTCTTTGACACAAAGCGGCGTGGAGCTTTCATCCTGAGATCCGTTACTCAGGTCAAGGGATGACTCAGGGACAAGCTGGAAGTCCAACCAGCTGACACCAGATATTCAATAGTAAACAGGATGCTGTGCGAAGGGCGAGGCGGCGGGGGGGTGGGCAATGACTCAAAGTGAAATTATGCTGCAGTCATACATTTGGATTCATCACAAGGGACACGCTTCTGCTTTTACTTTGCTGTTGATCCCATTAAACAGTCATTTGGGGACAGCATTAGTGTTGTAACGCCCCTTTAAATGTATTATTAGCGGTAGTCTTAATTGCCGTTTTGTTGTTGCCAAATCTGCGCCCCGCCCCCGCATCCCCCCCCCCCCGGCACTGACCTACTTCTCCGAAAAGCTATCTGCCCTTTTAGGCCAGTCGGTGGGTTCTCCCGCGCGGCTGTTTCAGGCTGTCAGTGTGTCCGCGTGTCGGAGCACACCGGGCCCTTTAACGGGAGGGGGGGGGGGGGGCAGGGGCGGTTGGTGACAGTTTGCCGATGTCATCCACCGACTTCCTGTCATCAATCTTTGTCGACACGCACTTAAGAGTACGTTGATAGATGCGACAAAGAGCCCCCCCCCCCCCCCCGATCCCTTCAAGCACTTGTCACAAGTGTCCACTGTACTGTGAGCCAGCCAGCCAGCCAGACAGCACTTGACCCCTCACCCCCAGAGGTCAGTGACCGTGAGACCCAGACACTCAACAACAAGAAGTGCCCCCCCCCCCCCTCCGGCCTCCCTTTCGGTTGAATCCGGCCATGTCGTATTATCAGCTTGAACCCCACCCACGTGTTTTGGTCCGTATCATGTTTGAGCCCTTTTGAAAATGCAAAGAATGCTTGAGTAAACACTCAGGGCCGCACAGGAGCCCGCCGCACAGGAGCCCGCCTCACGTGACGGACGCCCGGAGCCGAGTTGACTTTTTACCCGCGTGTCCCTTTCATGTGAAGGATCTCACACCTTTGTAGGAATTCCCTCTTAACGCACAATAAACAACCAGAGTCCAGGCGGTTAACCGGCTGATAGACGGGCGTCCGGCGAGCGCACCGCGAAGATCCCCCGAACGCAGCGGCGGGTTCGATCGAGAAGGACCACAAGCTGGCGCTTCGAGCTAATCATTCGTCCGGGGAGGAGGGAGGGAGGGAGGGGGAGGGCATCAGCGCTGTGGGAAAGCAATCCTGGGAAGCTGGGGAGAATCTGAAAACGTTTTAAGGGGAGGTGAAGATAAGCAGATCGCAGCCGCTAGGGTGGAGAGGAGTGCGAGGCAACGGTGAGGTACTCCCCGCCCCCCCCCCGATGATATGCTGCACAAGACATTATCCATCAAGAGTTGCATCAGCGGTTCAAATGGATTTGTCACAGATATTTGGTAGAGAAATAAGGTCCAGCTACTGCCGTAGGAGGAATTCAATAATATTTTTGCCTCTTGTGTGTGAAGGAATGGAACCACCCATCTGGCACAGTGAGGCTATCACAAGTCATCAATACAACATACATGACTCAACGTGATAGCACAAGTGTGTCCGCGCCGAGTCATTCCGGTGGGACTCGTTTTATAAGAGGCGCCCGGGAGGAGACAATTAAAAGAAAAAACAAGCCAACCCGGGACAACGTGTCCACAGATACGAGTGTTAAACTGCGAGGTGCAAAGTTCACGCTCATAGCGAGGCAGAGCCGCAGTGAGGTCATGGTTGCTTCCAGGATGACGGCATGCGAACAGCTGCGGCCGCTGCCCCCCCCCCCCCCCCCCCCCCCCCCCCGGCCCTCTGGCCCCTCGCACTCTGGCGCCCTCCCTCTGGCCCTCGCTTACGCAATCCCGGCGCTGAGAGCGACGGTCTGGCACCCGCAGCGGACATTAACACGCGGTAATGCAGTAAAAAATGAATTCATGCACTTTGTGTGTGTGTGTGTGTGTGTGACCGAGCGAGCGGACCGTCGAAGGCCGCACGCACGCCTCAAAGAGGAGGAGGCCACGACGGGAAAAAACGCGCGGCGTAAATCACCTCCAGTTGACCACTAAGTAGCAAAGTGTTCTCCCCGGGCTTTCATCGCTCTCCTTCAAACGCGAACCGACCCGACTCACCGCGCGGCCGCCAAAGACGCTTCTTTGCCGGCTTTATCCGCCTTCCAACTCTGTTGGCCGCCCCCAACCCCCGCGCCGCCCGAAAACTCCACTGTCAGCTTTTTGAAACGCACACCCACACAAAGACACACAAACTCGGAGATTGCCTCCAGATGTCTAATTGGAGGGAGACATAAATAGGGCAACAATGGCGATGGGGAGGGTCCCGAAGTCGAGCTGAATCGGATGAGAGGGGTCGTGGCTGTCTGTCCGCACTGGTTAAATATTAGTCACACGCACTTTTTGATTTTAATGGACGTGCGCTCATGCTCTCTCCTCCCGTGCAATCCCGGTTTTTGAATATTGATATCTGATACATGCTCTTGAAAGAATTTCTTCGGCTTTTCTAGCTCGTCAAGCTTAAGACACAACTGATGGCAGGAAGTGCTTCAAGAATTTTAATTGAGCTTTTAGGGTGACGCTGAAGATCGCGCGCAGGGGTCAGCGTGCAGGCTTATCTCTGCAGCCAGCCGGCTGACGTCGCTGGGAGGTTCTCACAGATCCTATCTCCGTGGGAGACAATGAACCATCGCAGAGCTGCCCATTAAAGATCAACACGGCTGGACTTTCTCTGCCCATGTCAGACTCCCTGCTATTAAATGTGATTATGAATGGTTGCTGCTTTCAAAGGCCTCCTCCCACAACCCCTCATCACCCCTCATTCAAATTTCTACAAAAACAATCTGCCAGACTAAAGCCACGGCGTATGGAGGACTGCGCTGTGACTGTATCGAAACACAGCTGGGCCTTTTTTTAATGAGCGTGAAAAAAAATTCTGCAGAGCAAGACTCAAAGAGTGAGTTCAAAGCCCCTTTAGTACCACACCTGGGTATCGATGGTCATTTTGGAAATGCAATATAGTTGAGCTATTTTAAAGTGTCTAAATGATAAAAATAATTATTTTGTTTACTTTTAATATAGAATTTCACCGGGAGTGTTTGCTTTAAGGGTTATAAAACTGAAATGCATTAAAAAAAGGCCAGAATCACCTCAGCCCACCATGATGTTAACGGTAGGTTGATGAATGCAGAAAAACTCCTTGTTTCGTCTTCAGCAAACAAACCGTACCTTGATAAAAAGAGAAGGGGAATTACCACACTTCCTCTTTAGGCAAAGTGATGTCGTAGGGAAATGATTGGGAATGGCATTGGTCAGTGTTATCTGACGCCAAGCCTTTTTTTGTCTGTCGTTTCAGCATCAACACCACATTTGAATGTATATTTTCATGAATATATATACATGCCATGCTTTTAAACGTGGGGCCATGACATGATGGGTGTAGGAAATGAAGAAGCGGCCCGTGGATAATGCGAGCTGGGTGTTTTCTGGCATGGGAGGGAGAGAGAGAGAGAGAGAAAAAGAATGAGACGAGTTGAGGATGAAAGTACGCGCCTTTTGTCTCTGACCTGGCCAGGCGAAATAGAAAAGCGAGGGAGGAAAATGAGAGGACAGTCGGGGCGGCTGGCGGCATCTCACCAGAGAGACGTTTCCTCCATATCAACAGATGCGGTGTCTGGTTTGGGAAGTGGAAAGGAGGGGACAGAATGGACAGGATTCGGAAAAAAGAGAGAAAATATTGTTTTTAAAAGAGGAGAGATCGGGGCAGCTATCAGATATTGCTTTGTGTCTGCACATATTATCCTGGCTGGACGAGAATGAAAAGCATTCTTGGGACGTCCTGGGTGGGAGCAGCTCTGGTGGCGGTCCAAAGCAGGGACCCCCTGTTAATCCTTTGTTTTATTGACAGCAGGTGCTCTGGGGGGCTAGAGGCTTAGTAGTGGCGAGGCTTCGTAAATCCTGTTGCGTATGAACTCCAAGCGCACATACACAGCGATACGAACTTTAGATACAAAGGCATTCATCGAGCTTCATGGGACTGGGGAACAGCTGATTGTTTCAAAGATATTCTCTTTCAGGATCCGGTATCAGGAAACATTTTTTACCATAATATGTCAGACGTACAAGGAATTTGACTTGGCGGTTGGTGCATGACAGCAGACAGTTCGACAATGGACAACAAGACAACATAATGCAAGAGGATGTCTTTGACCTTGAGGAGCTCAAGTTCCTTCCATTCCAACTTTAGACAGGGCGCAGTTTGAGACCCTTGTACTGAAACCACCTACGTGACATCTCCGTGTCAGTCACCGTCATGGCTTCGATCTGGATGCAGATAATGTAATATATGCGCATTTAATGGCGTTGAATGTAATTAGGTAGAAGGCCGGCCAGAGAGGGATTCTGGTCGGTTTGAACTGATAAATGGTAATTTTGAATGCTGTAAGTCCTCATTCATGAGTCTACTACTAATTTGTTCAAAATGATTAATATTGGGTGGCATGCTGAAGGCTATGACTAAAAGGTTCACTTCCCCTAGTGGGATTGACCAGATTTATTCAACATTGTGTTTCTTTAAATGCAAAAGTGAAATCCGCTAGGAGACTTCTGCAGCTTCTGCAATTTATGGGAGCTTTTATTCATGAGGTTTCACATCCGGTGGGGCCCTGTTTTTATCAAAACAAATTGCCAAATGGAGAATTCCAAGCTTCCTATGGCTGTGCTTACAACCCAACGCAGATCAAAAATGTCTGCGTATTGATATTGGCTCGTTGTGTGTGTGTGTGAAAGAGGAAGCTGCTCCCGTTGTCTGGTAGAAGAGCAACGCGCAACAGTATGTTTTCATGAGTGTGCGTGTGTGTGTGTGTGTGACCGCATAAAGAGCTTCCTGGCTGCCTGGAAGCTTTCCGCTTCCTCGTCCCACACCCTCCAGACCTCAACCCAGCACTCACCGGTCCGGCCCTGCTGCCCATGGATAGGCAGCTGATAGGTCCCGCGTGTTACTCCGTCACCATTCGTCCCCCAAAAGAGGTCTGCCCAAAGGAAGCCCTGCGTTGGAGGTGTGGATGATGCAGGTGTGCGAGGGTGGACTCCCACCTACAGGAAGGGGACAACAATACGATCGTCACAATGTGTGCACATTCACTCATGCTTGGCTGCTCAAACAGATCAACAAGGAAGTGTTGACTTTTCAGAAATCGGAGGCAGTTATGAGTTCATTCATTATGTTCATGATTGCTGATTCATTCATATATATATATATAGGTCAATATATATTTTCATATATATATTATATATTCAAATCTTCCACTTGAGAAAAACCTTTTATTGACTTATTTAGAAGCTGCTTTTTTATTAAACATGCTATAGATTTACCTTTTGCAAGTTTTTCTTAAAATGCATGTGTCAGGTTGTTCAAGGAAAAAAAAAAAAACAAGAATAAAAGAGGGGGATGATAACCGTTCCCTCTGCTCCCTCATACCCCCTCATACCCCACATACCACCTTTAAGGGATGTTGGTGGTCTGTGTTAGTGTGTTCCAAAAAAAAGCAGCAGTTTAACACACATACATGCACCCTTCACTCATATTTACAGCGCGCTGACAAACAGGATATACAAGGAAACTTTTCCACCGTAGCAATGACCTGAGACCTGTGTGTGTGTCTGCGCGTCGATGTTAAACACAGGAGCTTACTGGTCACATGGTTCGTCAGGTGATGCATGTGCAGGCTACCCGGCAGTGCGGCTGCAGACTTTTTTGGAGGATCTTATGTCAAATTCTGAACTCGTACTCGGAAATAAACGCAGACGCATCTCACAAAGGTAAAATACACGCACACACCTACACACACACACACAAGAATCATATAGTGAAACTGTTTATTAGCCAAATTAAACAGTAAACCTACAAAGGGTTTGACCAACTTCTGCCAACTTTTGTCTTATTTTATGACACGGACATTTTGAGTTCTCTTGAAGATAAAGCGAAAGACGTCCTCCACAGTTCATCACAGCCTGCTGCTTAAGGGTGTGTAACGAGATGGCGATAGGTTGTTTTTCAGTGACAGGCGAGCTGCTTTAATGGGATGGCTGCACACCTCACTGAGCAACAGCAGCAGGTGTCCTTTTGCAGCACCACCTTGAGCTTAAAGTGGGGCAAGCAAACGCCTCCAACACATGTGCAAGAATTTGCACTTGAAGTGTTGGACCGGCGCCGCCTGCGAGTTCGGTCCAAAAGGAGCCCGACAAAGTCACACAACGTCTTCTTCCGTCGTTGACCTCGCCCTTCGCTCTGCAACTTGCTGCACCTCAGCGATACGTTGCTCGGAGGTATAGTGGTGCTCTTTTTTTCCACCCTTTTTAAAAATATTTTGTCTGAGACCAAAGCAGGGGAAGGGCAGGCCCAGTCTTCATTTCCCAGAGGATGTAGAAGACAGATTTTCTCACGGTGGTCTTGGCCCGAGCCGTAAGCTGGCACGCCTTTGGTATAGGTTGGCTGCCCGAAACCCCCGCGAGGGATGCCCGGGCCAGTTCCATTTCCTGTCGAACATCCTCCCAGAGGAAAGGAGCTCTGCGGCGTTCGGGGCAACACCAGCAGTGGAGGAAGAGGAAGGGGGAGACGAAAGCACGAATGGACTCCCTAAAAAGCATCAAACGGCATGTAATCAAAAACAGTCTGCGTTAAGTCAATGGAACTTTTCAAAGTAGTGAGCACCAAAAACAAATTTCCATTCAGCGTCAAAATTACATAAAATAAAACAACCCAAATACATTACTCAAGGTGTGACCCTTTATGTTCAGCTATTGTTTTCATGTCACTGTTGTTGCAGGTTCATATTTCAGTCACATTATACCATACATTCTTATGGTAACTCAAGGCGTCTGTGGGATTTTTCTTGTTGTCTGCCAGGGTTAAGCATCATTTTTGTGGGAAGTTTATCCGCTATCTCCTACCGCTGTCTGGGTGTCTGTCTCCTAAGCTCCTGTGTTCCCAGCAGGGTACGATTCCATTGTTTTTCCGTCATGCATTCTCCAACACGGCATTCCAGACGGATTTATATGCATGTATTTTTACTTTTTCTTTCTTTTATCCCTCTCTCTCTAACCTTCTATCTTTTATTTTCTCCTCCCAGGGCAGCATACCACAAAATCACTGGTTGCCACAAATAGTTGGACTAACTTGTTTGAGCTGCTGCGTGTTTAAACTGAACATGTTCTAAGTTGAACTATAGCCACTATTACGGCTGTAATTAGGAGCCTCGTTTGGAGTAAAACCGCTTCTTCCTTTTAAGGCGGGCTATTAACAGCTTAGATAGCAAAAAGGCCTTTAAGGTCAAGAGAAGAAGAAAATCATTTGGCAAGAGCCTTGAGCATTGGGATGCCGTCCAAGGTCAAGTAAGGACTGTCTTTTATCGAGTTCAACGAGGCAAATCAGCCATGCAAGGACACTTCTCGCTCTTCTTTTGATTGATTCGTGGTCACAGCGTCACAGTGTATTGAAAAGAAGACTCTGTGCACATATCTTCTCTCAAGAGGGTGCCAAATCTAAACTAGAACTTCCCAAAAGCTGTTTTTTACTGGTCTGGAAGAGCTCCATCACTTTGAAGAGAGAGATCTGTCTGGGGACAGCGGGTTCCTATTGTGTCTTGAGCCAATTCATCACAAGGGGAAGGATCGTGAAAAGCCTGCAGGGGCAACTGTAAATCTAGCGAAACCTGCAAAGAGCCGTAGGCAAGAGCACTAAGTCAGCGCGTATGTGCCGGCCTGTCAAAACACGTAGAAGAGTGTTTATTTCCTTAAATCTACAGCCTTAATCTCTCTAGTATTACCTATTTTTTAAATCCAGAAGAATAATAAACAAGACCTAACATACAGGTTGAATGCTCATTCTCTGACATGAAAGGTGTGAAGACTTCGTTGACTTCATTGCATGGCACAGGGTGCCTTTGAGCCAGGGCAACGGCCTACCAAGTTCCCCCAAAAGCCTAAATGAGTCATTTCTACTCTTATACTTGATTAGAGTAGAAATACTTGTTGATTTATAAAGTATGTCCTCATGCATGTGCGAGGACATAGGTCGTTTTCTGTGCATCCTCTTTTCCTTCCCCCTTCCCTTTGTTACTCTTAATTAATTCGCTCATTCACTGTGATCGGTTCGACGTGTCATGACGCTGATGATGAAGTGTCAGAGTACAGCCAGAGAGTTTCCTGTATTGCTTCCTTGATGTCTGAGGAGAACTTAAGCAGCGTGAAGTTTTCTCCGCGCAAGAGTTTTGTCACGCAGATGGCACGCAGAGGGTTGCTTTTTGATCACGTAGCTAATTTCAAAGCGAACCGCTCATGTCACTAGTATGGGATCAGAGCAAAAGCACAGAAACCACACAAAGGCTTTTATATGCTCCCCAGCAGAGGAGAGTGAAGTTATAAGCATAGATTTGGACCACAGAAGTGGACTCTCCCTCGGGTCTTAAAAAAAGTTTCCACTGACTGTTTTTCTGCTTTGACTTATGAGCATATCGTAGATCTCCTGTCCAGCTAAGTCTTGACAGGACGTTTGCGCTGCAGAGTCGATAAACTATGGAAGGGATTAGAAATGTCCAACATGCAGTGTAAAAAGCCAGCTTTGCCCTTGCCAAAGAAACATAAACACATGCCTCATTCCATTACGCCTCTATCCGCCCGTCTCCTCAGCTCTCCTTGCAATCCGCAGAGTTTTCCCAAAAGAATGTGAGCTGCCTGGAGGACTGCAGACGTTGATCGCGGCCCCTTGGTTTACCACTCAGGAATCCAATTGGGTCATTAGGAGACAGGAACTCCGCACCGGCTACTCCACCAAATAAGTGGTTGTTGAAGGGTGACTGTTGTAATGGAAGAATCTTAGAATCTCTTGTTGCCTCTGATGACGGCTTTTAAATATTTCACCTTGAGCAATTCTGATGTATGACCTCCTCATTATGGCGACAGCCGTCATTCATGGTTTCTGAGGGACACACAGTTAAAATCTTTCCCCGTACTTGCATAAGACCAGCGATTGGTGGCTGTTTCGTTAGATCTATTTCTTGAACAATAGAAATCACAGACCCAAGGTCGCCCAAAACCTGTCAAGCGGTACATCTGCCACCACCCCTACTGAGGTCTGTCAGAGGACCAAGAGTTTAAAAAGTGGCTTAGGACATCTTTAATTGCATCCAAACACAGTGCGATGCGAGGAAAATGTACGGGTTATAACTAGAAATCTCATACGGCACACAGAGAAACACCTTGTCATACAAGTAAGGACAGAAGATCCCCCTATAGGCTGCACATTCCTGCGTTGTTGGTATGTTTGTGTTTGGAGTTCAAAAGTGGTGAGTGTCTGTTGGACTCACTCCAAAAATCACCCCGTAAGCCCTCGGGTTCCTGTCTGCCGCTCACTCTGGCTGTGTGTGTCAGACTAAGCCATCAGATAAAGAAAAAACGTGAGGCATTTTAAACTACCCAAAATTCTTGGAGCTACACGCGTAAAATGCTTTCCCACCTGCGAGCAAAGGGTGTACTTTTCTTAATCACACAAAAATGTCCCTGCTGATGATTTTATTTATTTGAAATCTCAACTTGAGCCATATCTACCCATCACGTATGACATCATCAAAAAAGAAGAAATGATCCATCTCGTTCCAGGCTGGTGTGAAATAAGGATTACCCAGAAGGTATGTATTATGTGACTACCTCACTCTACCTCAGCGGGGCACACACCCAAAAACCAACGCATCATTGCTAATGAACTTATTTGCTTTGACTGTTGGCGTTCTAACTTGTTTTTCCGGCGCCCCATGACGACGATTGCCCGCCTTATAGCTACGCCGGCTTCTGTCTGTCGTGGTGGCTGCATGAGGCCTTTGTGCTCGGGCTTTAGACCCACATCAGCATGACACAGCAAAAAGGCAACTAGGACTCAGATCCTCCACGGTAGATGACGACGTGTCCATAAACCGTAGCAGTGTTTAGTTTGTCTTACCAACCAGTCACGTACAGTATACACTTACTACAGTGTCCATAACCGTTTTCTCTGCATACTTTCCCTTCCCTCTGCCTCTGTCACAATAGCACTGTGCCAAATAGTTTCTACATCACTGGCTGACCATCCTCATTCCATCTCCGTGACCCAAAATGACCAGACAGAATGGAACAAAGGGCCGATGCAGGATAATATGGACGATGGTGGCGCATGGAAATCCCGGCTGCTCTGTGTGTCATGACAAAGTGACCCTGAGCAAGACACCTAACCCCTTTATTGCTCCCCAGGCAAAATGTAAGCCATCGTGTAGTTGTTTTTCTATTCCATGGGGTACACCAAGGAACTAAGGGACCCAAACATTGGGCTGGAATCCACAATACGTCAAGCAGCACACAACGGCATCTCAAAATAACAGCTGCTAAACAAGGCTGTCCGACACAACTGCAAATTACAACCCCTGAAATATAACAGCAGACACAAAGAGGAGCAATTTTCCAACTGAAGCAATCTTTGCAAGAAATTGTCGTCATGTGAAGCATTAGAGCTCCGTGGCAGTTGTCTGCGCTGGTTCTTTCGTTATGGACACACTGGTCGAGTTGGCAACAGACTTTATTTCGAGATTCTTTTCCGCTGCCCGGTGGTCTGCCCGCTGTCAGTCCGCTCCTCGGCCCTGAGCGCCAATCAGTCAATATGCCTTTCAGCTGCGCTCATTACCTACCGGCACCGTTCCCCTGAACCACTCCCCCTCTGCAGCTGAGCCAACCACGCCCCGCCACCGCAAGCTCCTTGAGAAAGTTTAGGAAATACTTTCCTCTGGGACGTGTGTTTCTGCGTTGCACAAAAGTCTACCATCGGGACAATGTAAAAATAACTGAGTGTACCACTGAGTGGTGTGTGTTGTCTGGCCAGACAACGTGGCCAGACAACACAGTGTACCAAGGGCCAGCAAGGGTTACATGATGTGGTCCTAGACACCAAAAGTGGAAGCATTATTAGTGGGAGAGTGTCCCAGTACGGCCTGACACTGCAAGAAAAAACAAGTTTGACATGCACTCCAGAAAATACTTCTGCTTCAGAAATAATACAAGATGGTGTTGTTCGTCCTGCACTTTAACAGTACCTGTGAAGTTAAAACTGAATTCGAAATGAGGCCATGGGAGAATTAAGACAATGGAAAATTGGCTATGCAACCAGAGGGAGAAGGGGGGGGGGACGTCGGACGCGGAGCGCAATGGAAAGCTGCCTTTTGGAATATCTCTGTCTTGTCAATCAAGTTTGGCTTCTATTGGTCGACCTCTCTTCTGAGGAACTCGCAGCAGTTATTCAGGGTTCTACAATGCACGCACACACATACACACACACACAGAGCTCCCCATTGCTCTCCAGCTCGAGAAGCCAAAAGGCTTGAAGCAGCACCGGCTAACGGACAAGTCTATCATGGTGATTAATAGGTTTGAGGATTTTCTGTTACGCCAATAGAACCACTAATCCAGGATCAGGAGATCCTTTTTCCCCTCATACCATCGCGTTCCTCCCAGTTTCCATAACGTATGTGCCTTTCGTTGGTACGCAGAAGTGAAAAACCTGTCTCAACATGATCACACCCTGAACGTATATGTTGAGATCATAAAGCTCAATCGTGATCCTCAACATGTCGCAATAGTCTGGAACAACAGGACAGTAAATGACAGGGTGGCAACCACATGGGATGATGTGGATGCCTTCATGAAGAGAGACCAAGGAATGTTCCCTCACTTTATCTTTTGAAGTTCTCTCTCTGTGTCCGTCTCTCTGTGTTATGCACTGTAATGTCAGCTATTGTCTCCGTCCCTCCTGCCTCATGATAGAGGACGGCATGTAGAGACCCCTTGCACGATAGCGTTGGAATTTTGCTCACTGGACAGGAGGCACAGTGAGACACCTGGTGAACATAACCTGCAGCATGTTGGCATTGGCTTACTGAAAATAGGAAAATGAACAAAACATACATCCTCACGAGATAATGAACCTGAAAGGGCCGATTTTCCGCCTTTATGTGGACGTCAGGGCAGATCGTAGCAGAATCAAAGCCTCGGACCGCGATAGAAAGGAAATGCAATTGCTGTGGCCACACTTGGTACCGGTCTGGGAGCTCATCATTGCAACAATAGCTCCTCCTGCTTCATCCAACACACCTGTGATTTGTTCTGTATCCTCAAATGTTCTGCTCCTCCCACCTGACTTGCATTTTTCTTTTTTTTTCCCCTCCTTTTTATTTCTGTTGCCGACCCGACTTGATCCAACACTTGAGAAGAAATCAAAGACAGCAGTTTCACGTCTCTACCGGTAAGGTTAAACTATGTGTGTGTGTGTGTGTGTGTGTGTGTGTGTGTGTGTGTGTGTGTGTGTGTGTGTGTGTGTGTGTGTGTGTGTGTGTGTGTGTGTGTGTGTGTGTGTGTGTGTGTGTGTGTGTGTGTGTGTGTGTGTTTCCCTCCACCGCTAAAGATGTTTTAAAGATCCTTTTGACTTATTCACCAATAAATAAATCGCTGATACCCATTACTGTAATAGCTCATAAGATAGTACTGATAGATTGATCCATCCTCCCACACATTCCACTCCTTCCACTGCCGTCTGCTGTTGGCTGCATGACTTCCGTGCGCTCCGGCTTTTAAGCCCTCATCACCATGACGCTGCAAAATGCGTCCTAGGATCCTAGGAAGAGCTGGAGGTACAATAATTGTTGTGGTTTTAGTTCCAGTTTTAGTGTCGATCAGCTGCAGCACATGACTGTCGTACACTTTCGGTTTCTACACTACTATAAACTATGTCATTCATTCACCTACTTCACCTCCCTGTCATCCGTGCTCCGGCACTCGTGTATTATCCACGGCCCCTGTGTAGCCGCGTGGCCTTTGTACTGCCTGCCAAATTGGACAGCAGATGTTTCCAACCCTTTGGTGTGATCCGGCCACAGGGCTAATCCAGGTACTCAGTCATCGTGAGATTTTGGCAGGAGGCTTTAACTGAATAACCAAAAAAAAAAACTCCACGAGGGCCCATGGTTTTCCTCCGACTGCACTGAAGAGTCACGAGAGCCGGAGTTCCACCGCAGTCACCTGATGCCGGTGTATCAACTGTAGCCGTGAGCAAATGAGCTGGTACAATGGCAGGAGGCCGGCTGCCAGGGTTTTGCATTCGTGACAATTTCTCACTATGGAAATATTATGTCATCACTCACTCGTGCGGGTCACTGTTGGTTTAGGCATTGTGCTTGCGCTGCAGAATCCTGGCCTGAGCTCATTCATGTCACCGCTCCAATCGGATGTAAGTTGTTGACATAATACCAATTCCGTACCAGTTTGTGCTGATATTCAGATGAGACCATGGACAACAAGACAAAAAACATAGTTCGAAGAAAATGGCATGTTCAATTTACAGATTTACAACATAAAGAGTAAAATAAAATGGAAGGCTATGGGCTAGGGATAAAGGATAAAAAGAAGATTAAATATAAAAAGTTTAAAATAAAGTGCACTAGCGATAACCAGCAGTGTGCACTGCAATGGTTAAAGTATTTGGTTTTAACTGCAGAACACAAACTCCACCGTGTGTCGTTAAAATACCCACATACCCTTATACAGTACAGAGGACGTGACCTTGGTGATTTTTAACAAACCCTCCCCCTCACTTGTTGCTCAGTTTCTCTCATCAACAACGCTGGATCACACCAGAAAAACGTTGTGGTTATTTCCCAAAAGGTCTACGTCTGGCCACCCTTTAAGGCCGCACCCTTCCGTGTTCTCGTTCTCGTTGGAGAATTAAAGGGCCCCTGCAGCAAATCCCCAGTGGGGCAGTGTGGCCCTCAGAGCCCCTTGACCGAGGCCCTTAACCTCCATCAAGTCTCCAGGCGTCCAAGTGTATGAAGGGGCTGGCCGTGGAATGCAAAACCTCACATCCGAGGGCAGCCCGAGTCGGCAAAGGACACAGTAGTGAAATGGTCAACTCAGGATATGGACGCAATGGCCTGTGATGCTCTGACTACATTGCAGGTACCCCACTGTGTCGCCTTGTGCGTGGCGATGGAGGTAGGTGGGGGTACTAGTCACTAATCAAATTATTATTTTCATAGGTCTGACACAGCAGCATGCATCCAGTTAATGCATCAACTTGCCTTTGAAATGAGATTCCATGGGGGCTTTGTTCATGCCTTTTATCCTGCTCTCTGATGAAAAACAGGAGTCTTTGTGTTTCCTGTCAGTGGTTACGGAGGGGGGGGTGCTTATTATTTGATGTTTTGAGATAATCCAGCGCTGCATTCCTCCCTGGGGCAACCCCAGGCTCCAGAGTGTGAAGGTCTGGAAACTTCAGCCACATGAGATGGTCGTATTTACTGTACAGCTGAGTTGCCTACTTCCACACACCCTGTTTGCAGCGAGTAGAACTTGTCGCCGTCACAACCGCGTTGAATCCAGCCGTCACACCGGCAGAGAAAGATTTTGGTCGGTTTTGGTCAACTTTGCCGGGTTCGCACAAAGCCACCAGTGTTCATGTTGTACAGTAAATTATGAAACGCGATTGAGACTCCCATGATCCTTTAGTCCACAGCTTCAGGCTCAGTGAGCAGCGGGAATCCAGGGGGGTTGTTTTGCCTGCTCAGAGTTTCATCTCCGGCAAATGCTAGATGGGCGATGCAGGGACAAGGTGCGCGCAACTCTGTTGTTAAAAGATCAGGACAAACAGGGTCTTAGTTCCTGTGTGTTATTTAGGGGCTGCGTTGACGGCGTGGTGACAATCCACGTGAACAGTGGTAAGTACGGCACCAGCACAGTCCTATTAGGCTGACGGATCTTTTTACGTTAATTCGTTTTGCATGATTTTATCCCATACTTAAATCCCACTTTATTGGTTTTACTCCAGATGTTTTTGTCACAGCTTTGTGCCCGGTTGTCTGGAAACAAGTCTGTCGTCATGCTTTTTCAAGATCCTATTTTGGATGTATTTTGTGTGTTGCAGTTTCAGAAGTTGTTTGAAGCATGCTGTGATTCTCTGTTTGGTCTTAGATTAATGGCTATCGGAAGTATGTTTTTTTCCTTTCTTTTGCCTATAAGAAATATGCTTATTCGCTTGGCTTAGTCCAGAGGGGAAAACCTATTTCCCCACAGAATCATACCGACATGTCGGCTGATATTGTGTTTGACAATGTCACAGTAAGGATTTGAGGGGGATGGGGGTACTGAGCTTTTTAAAAATGACCTTACATATCCAGTGAAGCCCCACAAATCTCTGAAAGCAGCACTAACACATCCCGGGACTATCCAATGTGGTTAAAAGACTCATGTAGGGGATTGCCCCTCCAAACATTCCCATAAAATCACTAGGAAAGATTATCAGCACCAAATATCTGGCCTACCACAAGCCTCAGGGGAGCCCTGTACAGTGTGGACATAAGGGTAGAGGTTATATTTAAGAGACTCCTCTTTTACAAGGTATGTTTTTCACATAGGTTCAAGAGGAAGGGGGTAAAGCCACAGGAATGTTTACCTATTTAGGACATGGGAACTAGAGTATGGCAAGGAGGTAAGGAATTCAAGGTCTGATGTTGACCACATTGGGCACTCCTCTTTCAAAGGGTTCATACAAGGCACGAAGACCACTTAAAATATCTCACCGTGTGTTTGACCTGAAGATCGAGGCAGCCGATGAATGGGTTTGGTCTGTGTGCATAAAAAAGGTCAAATTATCCTACAAATATCAAATTACACTAACCTTTTTGCTCTGATATTTGGCAAACTGCAATCAAATCGATGTTATGTTGTCATATATTTGTGGTGTTGAGGTACTCAAAGTTGGCTTAAAGGTTAGCTACATTGTATTGACACTGACCTCTGACCTGCCTCAAGAATGTCTGTCATTTTTCCACTCAATTCAATATTAGGCTGTCAAACTTAATTTGCATTGTCCTTTAATTCATTCCATGTTGTTATCTCAACAACATCATATTACAAAAGAATTCTAGTCACTCGTCTAAGCGTCCAAATGAATACATTTTCACCTGCCATTGGGTGGGATTGGACAGCGCGAACCCGAGACCTCCCGCTTGTCACATGATCTTGTTAACTGACCACCACACGTGCAGTCAGTGGGCGGAAGACAGAAACTGTCATTTAGCGACATCAATACCCACAAATCTTTTAACACGCTTGCATACCGCTTGCATACGTTTTTTGTCCGTTATACAGAGGTCGTAGGAAGGAGCAGAATAACCATAACCAAAAGTATGCCGTGATCAAAGGTGAACATTTGCAACATTCCCTGTGCTGTAATGTTGTTTCCTGTTGAAAGATTTTCGAAACCTAGCTGTTATACAACAGGATGGACGCGGCGCCGAAGGGTTTCACAATGCGCGCAACGCTACGATCAGGGTTTCACAATGCGCGCGACTGTAGAATCAGCCGCGCATTGCCCCTCGCCGTGAATGCCAGACACTATTTTTTTTTTAATCGCCGTAAATCGTACGGCCAAATGCCTGGTCTGAGTTACAGGCCGCGGCACCATATTTACAGGGGGCCACGGGTTTGTCGGGACAGAAGAATGGGGACTGTATTAAAGGGCCTTCAACGCAGGCATTTTATTTGGCCCCCAGGAGGCAATGGGTCTGCATTTTGGGAGATGACATGCACGCAGTATGTGAATGGAGTTCAAATGTTACAGACTGTAACAGTGGCCACTTGTTTAGTCCTCCTGCTGTAGTGTGTAACATTAAGATGTAGAGACTTAAGGCCCACATGCAGTGTAGAATACAATGAATAAGCCCCTGACATGTTATTCCTACTCGCTGAAACACAGGTACGCATGTGTGCATTTATCAAAAAGTCTCAGTGCAATGAGCACCTTTGCATGTGATTTATACACCCCCTAATAAAACCTAATATGTCTATGCATTGGAATGTCATTTTCTGAATGAAGTCCTTGGAGCCGAGTGCTAGATGGAGCCTGGACTTCTTTTACTATGGCAATAAATGCTCAGCTGAATGAGCAAAGGCAATGACATAGCCCATTAAATGTGCTGAGAGCTGCTCGAGGTGGCCTAAATAGTTAAGAGACCATTTACAGGACCAGTTCCAGTCCACAATAGAGAACTTGAGATAAATAAAAAGAGAAAAATCAGCAAAAAAGATGGGTTTTAAAGAACAAAACAAAGAAGTAGTTACATATGTGTGATATCTGCGAATTTTGACTTATTTATTTTTCAAAATGTTGTACTCCATTGTAATGTTTATGTTCATATTCAGGTACAAGCTGGATGAGGTGTCAAGTGCAATCCATCTTCTTATATTCCCTCAGATCTCTATACTTATCTATCGATCCGGTGGATCTGTTCGCATGGTTTCGTAAAACACGGTTTCATAAGCGTTACCATTGAATAACCTACACCGGCAAAGAACCCACGCTCTGCGCTGCACCCAATCATTGCCTCTTGCTGTTCAGGAGCGCGGCCCGGCAGCCTCTCACAGAGCCCCCTCGCTCGGAACAAACCATTTCAGCGTCCGCGTGCGGGGGTGCCGGCGCGTTGCACAACTACAGGAAATAGAGGTAGGCAACGTAATGTCGAATTCTCTGCATTTTGTACTTTCATCCGAGGGAAGCGAGCGAGGACGAAGCTTCAGGTGGACATCTTTTAACTGAAACACGTCCGTAAGAGAGCGTTGGTTATTGGGCTTCTACACGCCTCCCTTGTTCACATCCGCGCGGATAATATCAGCGGACCGGTGGAACTGTTACATGTGTATTCCGCTATTCGGGGGGACGGGGGAACCGGTGAATTACCAC
This sequence comes from Pungitius pungitius, assembly GCF_949316345.1. Taxonomy (NCBI): domain Eukaryota; kingdom Metazoa; phylum Chordata; class Actinopteri; order Perciformes; family Gasterosteidae; genus Pungitius; species Pungitius pungitius. Next base: position 24,853,614 of record NC_084902.1, on the reverse strand, counting down.
ATTTGTTGATATTATGTCATAATTATTGTAACTCATTGCGTCGGGATAAAGGTCAATTAGAAAAGGGAGGCGGACACACGGTGACCTTTGGTCGTTGTTTTTTTTTTTTTTTTTGATTTGTGTCCACATGGCTGTGGAAGGGAAGAGCGCGTGAATGAGGTCACCGTGCTTTCATAATAATAATAGTCATAGTATGAATAATCGGAACAATCCTCGGCAACCACTGCATCTGTAATGGAAATCAAATTTAAAAAGTGTGAAAACAAACGATACCAACTGACTTAGTTGGACAACAAACAAAGGTCCATTTGGAACCATTACTGATATTCTAGAAGAAAAACATGGTACAATAAAACTTATACAATATTATAAATACATATTCATCTGGGTAAAGTAACGTCAATTAAAAACAGAATTGATTGACAATAAACCTCTTTACAAACAGATGTTTTGACTACAGTTTCAGTAAGTGTTGCACAATGCAGCAACATTCATTTCAAGATGTATGCGCTGCTACAACTGTGTCATGTCAAAATGTTGCTTGTTTCTCATTAAACATACAAACGTGTCGTACACAAGTGGAAAATTGTCAATCGTGGTCCTTGAGTGGGCTGCGGGGTCGAGATAAAGGACACACGCCCAGCTTAGTCCGTCATGAGACACACATGACAGATAAGTGAGGCGGTCAACCCAACGGACACCCGAGTTGTTGTCGCCCGGCCCCCGCTGCTGTCGGTCAGCTTCCCATGTGTTTACACACGGCGTTGACGTTGTCCTTCTTATCGCTGGTGTTTGCCTCTCTTTTCAGGGGTGTGTTTGTGTCGCCTCTGCCATAACCAGTGATGGCCGAGCAGCTGCCCCCGCAGCACGGAGACCCGCTGCTGAGTAAACTCAACCACGGGAGCCTCCCCAACGGCAAGGTAGCCTCCAAGGACGGCCTTCATGCCAGGGGACAGTGGGCGAGCAAGGCCGAGTTCCTCCTGGCCGTGGCGGGGCAGATCATCGGCCTGGGCAACGTCTGGAGGTTCCCCTACCTCTGCTACAAGAATGGAGGAGGTAACGCATGTTTGGAGAGTGTCAACTTTAAAGTGGGAAGAGGTGTCATTCTGTAAATTCTGCCTCTTTTTCTTCCTCCTCTCCCTTGGATCCCTTATACCCCTCCCCCACCCACCCCCACCACACCTGTTACTAGGGATGACATTTGCAAGGTGTTTGTTAGATCATTATGACTATGATGTCAAAAAATTGTCAGGTCCGATTGTGGACTTTTTTTCAAATCTAAGGTTAATATAATCAACGCAATTTTAAAACTTTTTTTTACAATTACTTGGTTGTAGGGTTCTGATTTTATTTAAGATGGGATAAAAGCTATTTCAATGTTAGCTATTAGCTTGAATGTAATCAGTAAAGGTCTTCACAAGGACAGCACCTTGCGTGTGTCTGTGTGTGTGTGTGTACCCAGGTGTGTTCTTTATACCCTACCTGTTGTTCCTGGTGCTGTGTGGCGTCCCCCTATTCCTCCTGGAGACATCGCTGGGACAGTACACCAGCTTGGGAGGAGTCAGCGCCTGGAGGACCATCTGTCCATTATTTGGAGGTAGGCTTGTGTGATCATTTCTTCTGTACACCACGTTATGGCAATGTTGTGTGGGATTGTTGCATATTATTAGAGTTACACGTTGGTTTTATTAATTCTTGTATTAGGGAGGGATGATAACAACTTTTGCCCTGGACGTACCTTACATACCTTTAACCCTTGATATTGACCTAAAACCTACAAACTAATGGTTAATGGTTTTATATGATGGCAAATTAGATAAAGGATTGAATAGACAATTTGAATCATCTTTGATTCAGTTAAGCAGTTTCATCTACTAAATTACAATGCATTGTATTTCATACACTCATTGTGAATAGAATTAGTACTAAAATCCCTCAAATGCAGTGGAGTGCAAAATAGCATCAAAGTAGAACTGAATTAGAATAGGTCAGAAACCACCTCTTGGTCCATTTGGTGTGCAGGCTGTAGCAAAGCTGGACCACCTGGGAAACACATTGTAAACAGGATATGCGTATGTATTTTCCTTCATTTTTTTTAACATCCCAATTATTGGCCTGCGCATTTGCACATACGTGCAACGCGGGTGTTGCCGGTGGTTTTGCTGACGGCCCTGTCTTGTGGACACCACGTGTTCCTATCCAGGACCACCAGGCCTACCAAGAGGCAGGAGGGCAATGTAGTAGTTAATCAATCTTCAGTTGGTAGTCCTCCTTGGAACTCGCTCGGTGCAAAGCCGATGAGTATATCATACCCCCAGGACGTGGGAGGGCGACTAACAGGCAGGGCCTAGCGCCCTGGGATTTGTGATGCAACTGGCCGGCCTGCTCTACCTCAGAGGCAGAACTCCTCGTCCTCGGCCCTACACTCTGGAGGACACAGCCAAGGACAGCCGAGAAGAGTAAACAACTCCAGAACAACCAAGCCTACTAACTAACCTAGATGAACTGTCTCCTCAAAGCAGGGTGAAAAACTAAAGGTAAATATTAACTCCCGTGGCAAGCTGATGCCTGGGCATCAGACACTGATTGTTGGTGTTAAAGGTGTCGGAGCGACGGGGCAGCAATACTCTGCTTTCTGAACTATACGTTCTCTGACATGAGAGAGAAGATCCTGGACATCGTGGCTGACTATACCCAAGATGAGAAACATCGTTGTTCATACTGGAAGCTGTGATTTGTCAACAAAAAGTCTGAAGTTCCTCTCACACCAGTCACAGGAGAACATGAAAGATTTAGCAGGCTGTTTGCACTCAACAAATGTCTGTCACGCCATGTATTGATCACTCAGTACATTTCATCCTTTTTTGGGAGCACAGACATCTTTTCAAGGCAGATGGAGTTTGCCTGAACGAGTCGGGAGTAAAAGGTTAACCTCTAACTTATTTCTCCACCTGCGTCACCCGTCTGTTCCCATTGCCAAGGACAAGAGACTAGAGAGGAGTCTAAACAAGAGATAACCACAGAGCACCACCAAAGAGATCTTATTGGAATGATGCCCCCAAGAGGTGGAGTCTCCGACATCAGGGACCGCCTCTGATGACCACTCACTCCGAGAGGAGGCGTTCTTGCCTCCCACTTGCACCCTTAAAACTCCATCCAGGTCCCATTCCTCTTTCATACTCTTCCTCCCCCATCCTCCAGGGCATGAAGTTCACTGACTTACATAAAAGAAATGGTCATTGTGGGAACCAAACTCACTCCACGCCCTACTTGCTCTCCTATACGCCCTCCTCGAAGGCGCCCTTCCCCGCCCCCACTTCCCATAGGTCTCGCTAAATATCTCTTGTCTCCTCTAGCTGATAAAGGTAATAATTGATATATTCTGGGTCCAGGCTACATGGATAATGACAAGGATTTTCTCCAGGAAAAGTCAGGGCCCTGTATGCAGTTCTCCTCAATTCCTGTCCTGATCAAACTAGGCTTTATTAAATGTCAGCTATGTGCCAGGAAAATTATTATTATAGTCAGGCACATATTGGACTTTAACTGAAAACTCAGTGCAGCTGTTCTTATTGAATCAGCACTGCCTAACTTCAGTTTCATGAGCAAAACAAGAGCATCAACTTCTTTTAAGTTTAGTGAACTGTTGTCTAAAACCTTTATTAAATATTACTCTTTTTTTATTGTTGGGGTTGATTAGAACTATGTGGTGGCCTTGATAACTATGATCTGACTCAGTATGAGACAGGACCCACGCACAACAGAGAGCACACTCTTGACCTTATCATCACCAAAGGTCTAAACATTTCCAAGGTTGTTGTGACTCATGTTGCACTCTCTGATCATTTCTACCATTTCTTTGAAAGTGCAATCTCCATGCACACAAATGTCCAGATCAAGGTTGTGAAAAAGCATTACATCACTGAAAGCACCAGTGAACTATTCACAGACGTTTTTTCCCTCTACACCAGCCCTCTCCTGCATCTCAGTCAAGAATACGTACTGTAGCTAATTGCACAGCAGAGCTGAAGAAAATGATGTGGTGTTCCCCAAGGTTCAATACTGGGCCCCCTTATGTTCATCATTTAATGGAAAACAGCACTGTTATTACAGTTATGCAGATAAAACCCCTAATCTATAACTATATCACCAGGGGACAACAATTCATTACATTACATGTCATTTAGCTGACGCTTTTATCCAAAGCGACTTGCATTAAGTGCTTTTCAACCATAAGGATACAAACAAGAAAGTGTGATTTCATTAAATAAGTCGATTTACAAGTTGCTATAGATAAGAGCCATTATGGGTACAATTAACGACAAATCAAGGGCTAGGTAAATACATTGAACAAATGGATGTGCCGAAACTTTCTTCAGTTCAACAAAGATAAAACAGAAGTAATTGTTTTTGGTAACACGGCTGAACGATTGTAAGTCAGCATTGAGCTTCAATTATCAATGATTCGGAGCTCAACCTGAATAGCCATATCAAGACAGTTATAAAATCTGCCTGTTGTCACTTTAAGAATATATCATGGATTAGAGGACTAATCGACCAGATTAGGAAAAACATATTTGCCAAATTTTTACATTTCTCTGTAACAAGTCAGTTGTTGATCTGCTGGTAAACCACTGTGAACCCTTAGGTTGTCTGGGACGGGTCTACTTTCTGAGTCTAAATGAAACACGGAGAAACGGCGTTCATTTTTTGTGCTCTACATATCTCGAACAAACCACGTGCCTCCTGCGGGAATTCCTCACTGGTTTTGCACAATCGAGTGCATTTCATCATCAGACGTAAGCCTGAATATCATTATAGGACTCCACAAACAGGCGTTTGTGTCGGCAAACAACTCCACTCGAGGCCTCACAAGACCGTCATTCACTCCCAACGGAGATGTCCTTGAGGTGGGCCGCGAGTCGAGTGCCTGCATGAGTGGATCGCTCTCATCTGAAAATCCAAGCGACTTTGATCTGATAATAGAATTTGTTTTGTTTGTCATCGCGCCTCACATCCAGCGTCTTGTCCCCCCCTTTCCCCCGCCCCCTTCCTCCCTGCAGGTCTCGGCTATGCCAGCCAGGTGATGATCCTGCACGGCTGCGTGTACTACATCGTCATCCTGGCGTGGGCTGTGTTCTACCTGTGCTACAGCTTCCAGGCGGTGCTGCCCTGGTCGCACTGTAACAACACGTGGAACACCGGTCAGTAGCGGCGGAGTTCGCCGGCCCGGCCATCGACGCGGTTCGACCCCACGCGGGGCAAGATGTCACATGTGTTGTCTTCTCCCCGCAGAGGCGTGTGTCCTGTTCGACCATTACAACCAAACGGCCAATGGGAGCAGCGTACTCGCGAACGCCACATCCCCCGTCGTGGAGTTTTGGGAGTGAGTGCGGTTTCTTGGGTTCTGGCTTTTTTGTTATTTTTTTTTTACATGAACAGCAATGTGTGTGTGTGTCTGTTTGTCCGTGTAGGCGCGAGGTGCTCCGTCTCTCCAGCAGTTTAGACGAGCTGGGTCCGGTCAGCTGGAAGTTGGCTCTGTGCCTCGCCGCCGTTTGGATCGTCTGTTACTTCTGCGTCTGGAAGGGCGTGAAGTCCACCGGAAAGGTGAGCATGGGACGCACTGAACGTGATGGGTTTCCCCTCCAAAAGAAAGCGTGGTGTCCGGTGCATCAAAGTCCAAAAAGCCACATAATAATCATCGCGAAAAGTAATTCAGGAATAGTTAGTGACCTGTACTTCCATGAATAAATTACAGACGGTACTGCTAATAGCTAATTCACCATATGATATATGGTGTGGATTTGCCAAAATACACACAAAAAGAGGTTCATGTCATTGCAGCCAATTTGCTGAATCCGTTGTCTCCAAAGCAGGATTGTCCTCTTAAAAGACACAGTGTTAATATTAAAGGCCAGAGTCCCCCCCCCCCCCCCCCCGGTGTCAGACTAAAAAAAAACAAAAAAAACATTCATCACACTGAGGTCCAAAAAGCAGCAGCGTCTCTCTCGCTCAGTGGAGCCACGTGACCAGAGGTGGTAAAGTCCCTGCGCGGTGGCAAAAGCTCGAGCCTGAACACAGACGTTGCTCTGTGCCTCCTTTCGTTCCGTTGGCAAAAGGAACAAGGCACTGGCCACCGTGGCGATTTTTATTATTTCTTGTCTGATGTGTTTGTTGTGCGGCTGCCGCTTTCCAGGGCTCCCTCCTTTGGTACGTCAGCTTGTGCGTCCCTGCTGTTTTCTCTGCCCCTGTGCCGGTCCTTAACCACAACCCCCCCACCCCTCCCCCCTCCTCCTCCACCATGTGTACATTCTAGGTGGTGTACCTGACAGCCACCTTCCCATATGTCATGCTGTTTGTGCTGCTGGTGCGCGGTGCCACCCTGCCCGGAGCCACCCAGGGCATTATCTACTACCTGAAGCCCGACCCCGCGCGCCTGGCGGACCCGCAGGTACGACGGCACGCGCCCTTCAGGGGCAGTTGCAGAGACGTTATTATGGCTTTTAATAAAACCTTCCCTCGCTTTCACTCTACAGGTATGGATGGATGCGGGCACCCAGATCTTTTTCTCGTACGGGATCGGCTTGGGAAGTCTCACAGCACTCGGCAGTTACAACAAATACGACAACGACTGCTATAGGTGAGAGCCTTCGTCGCATTCCCCGTCCTCCTCCTCCTCCTCCTCCTCGCGTCATACGGACCTCATCTGCTGAAATGTAAAACGTATGCTCCGGCTAGCCAGGCGGCTCCCGTAGGGAACGGCTGGAATGGACAGAGAAAACACACTGATAGAGCCACACCTTAGAGAGCGGCCCTCGCTGCAGTGTTTCCCACACTCTAGGACTCCCACCGCACACACACACACACACACACACACACAGCTCTCGTCCTGTGCGTACACTAACAAGCCCGAGCGCCGCAATTCAAGGTCCAAGATCCACAGGCAACTTGAATCCTTTCTGCATGCATTTCGTTAAGTATTTGGCGCTAATTTGAGTGTGTTTTGTTGGTGTGGCCCCGCAGGGACTCTTTCCTCCTCTGCCTCCTGAACAGCACCACCAGTTTCCTGGCGGGTTTCGCCATCTTCTCCGTGCTGGGCTTCATGGCCGAAGAGCAGGGCGTGGACATAGGCGCCGTGGCGCAGTCAGGTGAAACGGGAACGGGAAGGGGAAGTGGTTAGTTCTTCGTAGTCAACAAACCCCATTGAGCCAAACTGATACTGAATTTGTCCTTCCCACTGCCTCCTCGGTGCCACAAAGCTCCACAAGCTCTATACCTACGGTTGATAAAATACAGTATACGTTTTTTTCTAAAGGTTATTAAATATATGCAAAAGAGATTTACACCTTCAGTCGTAAAGAATGGGTTGAAGTTGATGAATGTAGAAGATGACCAGCCTCTTTCTAGAAACCTTTATTGTATTGAAAACAAAATACACAGCATGACCTTATTTCCCTGACCATACATTTGTCAAAATGTGTTTTGTTTACATTGGTTAAATCTTGCCTCTGTCGTACATTTTATGTATGATTCTTATAATTTACTTTCATGTGTCTTTTGGTTGCTCCTCTCAGGGCCCGGCCTGGCCTTCATCGCCTACCCGAGGGCTGTATCCATGATGCCTTTCCCCCAGCTCTGGGCCGTCTGCTTCTTCCTCATGATCATCATGCTGGGGCTGGACACCCAGGTACAGACAAACACACACACACACACATGCATCCACTTTGATGAATTCCTCGTGGTGGCTTTAAAACTGACCCCGCCTCCCCTCCGTCACCCAGTTCGTGAGCCTGGAGGCCCTGATGACGTCGGTGACTGACCTGTACCCTCACCTGATCCGCCGAGGCCAGCGCAGGGAGCTGCTGCTGCTGCTCGTCTGTGTGGTCTGCTTCCTGGTGGGACTGGTCATGGTCACGCCGGTAGGTCAAACTCGGGACGGTTTTGGGCAGGAGGTGCACGTAATGCTCTACTCTTTAATGTGTTTTTTAATTTTTTTCTCATGATGATGAATGATGTTGTTCTTCCTTTTTTGTGTGTGTGTCCACCACCGCGCAGGGTGGTCTGTATGTGTTCCAGATCTACGACCATTTCTCCTGCAGTGGAGCCAGCCTGCTGCTTCTCTCCATCTTCCAGTCCATCGCCATCGGATGGGTCTACGGTACAAATCCCTCCTCCCCGTCACCCTTCCTATTCTTTTGTCCCATGCCCGTCCTCTCTCCTTCCTTCCATCGGACTTCCATTGCCCCTCCATTTCTTTCCTGTCGTACTTTTCTCCTGTACCCCCATTTCATGTTTCATTTTAATTTGTTTTGCTTTCGTCATCTTCTCACCACCTTCTCTTTTCCATAGCTTTCCTTACCTCCTTTCCTTTTCCTGTACTCTCACTCAATGTCCTTTGTTCATGTTCTTTTCTCTTCTTTCTATCCTCTCCCTACAATCATTTTATTTTTTATTTTCCTTTGATTTTCTAATATGCTTTACTTTCTTTCTCTCCTCTCCTCTACATTCCCACTGAATGCCCAAGTTCCTTTTAATTGTGGACTTATTTCATATTTAAAAAATGGCCTACCAGCTCATTCCATCACAGAATTTAATTAAGTTCTGTTGGGAGCCCATTAGTGTGACAATAGGCTAAATAAATCTTAGTTTGATGGCAGTCAGTACACACATTAAATATAAAGATCGAATAGTGCCATTAATTAAACTAATGAAAAGTAGTTCCTATAATCCGATTAACACACATTCCAGTTAGAGTCAGTAGACAGTATGTCAACATGGCTTCAGCAACCCACTGTTGTATGGAGACTGGCTCCCGGCCAGGCCCCTGTCTGTCTCCTCCAGACCCTAAATCATCCCTCGGGCCCCGTCGCCTCTCTCGTCTCAGTCTGGCAGCCCCGGGGAGGCCCTATCCCAGCCCGACCCGGGGCTCTGGAGCCTTTCCAAAAACACTGTTTGTCTAAAAGAGTGAGATGTGCAACGTACGTTCAGCAGCACAAATACAACACTTTGTAATCGGGGAAAAAAATCAAAGATGAGAGCAGTGTGTTAGTGTGTGTTAGTGTGTGTTGTTATATATGAATATGAATCCTGTCTTTATGGCTTTCCCAGCAGGAGGTGAGCGGAGCATAAGTTATTATTATTTTTCTTTTTTGTGGGCCGGGCAACCCAGCGGTCAGGACTCCCGTACACCTTTCCCCCTCTTTATGACTGGGGGGGTTCGACAGTTTTAGAATCACTCTTACATAAACTAACACTCCTCTGCTGATTGCTGCGGCAGGGCTGGGTTGTTTTAGAAAAGGGACACCGACTTCTACCGTCCTGTTTTTTTCTTGTATAATTTCCACATCACATTCATTCTTTGGTCTTATTTATAAGTTTTCCCATTCAACATCAGAAACTGTAGTGACATAGCATCATCTCTAAAGTAGATTTAAGTCGAGGAAGTAGGCATTCTATCAGGCTATGATTAAATGCTTATTTCCATTACATTACACAGGGATGGAAAAAGAAAGTGCAATTCCATCTATTAGATCTTTGAGAGCTGCTTACTGTGTTGAACTACTATTTGGTTTAATACTCTTTTCTTATTCAAATCTTTTCCACTTCCAAGTAAGTTGCTCCAACTGAAGTAAAGAAACCCATCGCACAGCAGACCACAACCAGTCGTGGTGAAGTTGTTCTTGTTTTGGCCACAGGAGCCGAGCGCTTCAACGGCAACATCAAGGACATGACCGGCCACCGCCCGCTGCCCGTCTTCAAGCTGTGCTGGAAGTACTTGACCCCCGCCGTGTGCACGGTGAGTGACCCCTCGCACCTGACCTGTGTGCGGTGTGCGGTGCCTCCGATTGTTGTGGTATCCCCCCCTGTGACCCGGTCCTCCCTGTTGGCGCCCACAGGCCACCTTTGTGTTCTCCCTGGTGAGCTGGTCTCCGTTGAGCCTGGGCAAAGGCCTGGTCGCGCCGGCCTGGGCCACGGCGGTGGGCTGGCTCCTCACCTTCTCCTCCGTCTCCCTACTTCCCGTCTGGGCGCTCTACGCCCTGGCGAGCACCCCGGGGACCCTGCCGCAGGTAACACCTCTCATTCATTGGTCACCTGCGGGCCGCTGATGATGCACCGAAGCAACATTAAGCACGCGGTCATAAATAGTGGTGATAAACCAAAACAATCAACAAACTTTTTTTCAACCCCCCCCACACAGCGCTTCCAACGTCTGTGCAGCCCCGCCAAAGGCCCATCCCTGGCGCTCCCCTACAGCACCGCGCTGCCCCTGACCGAGAAGCCGAAGGAGCAGACCCCGGACTTCATCCAGGACCGTATGACCCGATGATGCGTGACGGCGGGGGTTGGGGGGGGGGGGGGGGGGCAAGCTCGCTCTGGGAGGAGGTGCAAGCTCGACTCCTCGATCCCTTGGTGGGCGGGGGGGGGGGGGTGACGCAGCTGACTTTACCCCCGTCTGCATGTTACCGGTTACAAGAGTTGGCTTCCCCGACGACCCTCACAGATGCTCCTCCTCTGCTTCAAGTCTTTTCTTTAATGGACTAGTCTCATCCCTGTGCGTGCGGACCATGTGATAAAAGCCCCATGTAGGTAGCCAAGGCGCAGGGGGGGGGGGGGGGTGGGGGGTAAATAACTTCTGGCCCTTCACTCTACTCTCTGTGAGAGATCACTGCACGCTTCTCCTTGACCTTTCACTGAACAGGTTCCGGGAGCCGCTGTCCTCCGATGACTCCGTGAGTCAGACGTGTGTCTTCATACAGTGATTTGTCTGGACGTGTGCGTGTTTTACCATCTGTGATCGCCATATCACGGAGCCCGAGTGCTTCAAAGCGGGCCTCCCCCTCAGAACGTGTAACGCGAGAGGTTATTTTACTGCCAATGCATCATGCATGGCATCATGGCTTAAATTATTGATATGTCAAGTAACTGTTTTCAGCTGTTTTACTCCTCTAAAAGTAAGCGGGGGGGGGGGGGGGGGGGGACTGGTTTTTTTTTTTGGGAGCCTCTCATCTCAAATGCAAGTTTTCTTGACGGATTAAAGAATCAAACCTCTTTGTACTGTACCAAAAATAACTGATCTATCCAGCTGAGTGAAACGCAATCGTAGGGTCGGACTCCGCAAGTACTAGTACAAGTATTGCTGCTACTTTGTTGACAAAACCATCATTTTAATTATTTTTATTGTAGACCTGAAAGGATTAACTGGATTTTGTTTTAATGAGAGTATGTTTAAGTGTAACATGCAGTAATAGGCGATGTCTTGAGTGACTGTTGGAGGTTTAACATGTTCAAAGATGAATCCATTAACAAACTTGAAACTGCGAAATTAATTTATAGCCCATCTGCTCTCTGTTTACAGCTGTATTTACGTGCCTCTTTTTTTAATAATCCATCATTTTTTTCTTTTTTTATATGGATATATATTTATATTGTGGATAAAGGAGTTTCTGTTGACTTTGTGTTCATTTCTTGCAAAAGACAAAAGTGAGATGCCACCTGTGCGTGTAGATGTGTGTGTGTGTGTGTGTGTGTGTGGTCCCCTGAACAGGATAAACCTGGTGGAGCATATAGCTGCAGGGGATGTTTCTCCCTCCCTCTGCGCCATGGTAACCGATGCTAAGCACACACCTGGTTTCTACAAAAAGAAGAAATGATGGAGGGATGGAAGAGAATGAGAGAGTAAACACACACACTCACACACACACCGCTCAACGAACACAAGAACATCCTACACAACATCAAACACAAGCGTTTTCATCCTAATGGGAATTACAGGTTTAACACCCATGAAGGGGATAGAAGAGAAGGACTGAGGGAGAGATGGAGCACCAGAGTGGTGTGTGTGTGTGTCTGTGTGTGTGCGCAGAGGAGGAGAGGGAGTCAGGCGAGTTACTCTGCAGGAGGGGGCAGGGGATTTTGACACCACCACTTAGAGAGAGCATGGCGGTTATGTAAAAGGCTCGGCCTGTCGATTAACCGTATTGGATTTCCCTCCCAGCCACCGTAGGAAGTGGGCCGGTCCCACACACACACACACACACGTGGCTCGGCACGCAGGTTCACACACAAACGCACAACTTGTTTTTGTGATGCTCAATACTGTATGCAGCCCCCTTCACACGCGTGATCCGGGATAGAGTGTGTGTGTGTGTGTGTGTGTGTGTGTGTGTGGGTGGATAACGGGGGGCGCTTTATGTGCATACGGTTGCTTTGGCATACATCTCGTGTTTTAGATGATAGGGATTAAAAACGATCCAATGGGCTGAGTATTAGAGAAGAGGAGAGAGGGGAGAGGGAGGGTGAGAGGGACAGAGTAGGGATGTGATTCAGAGTGTGTGTCGTTTTAGTGTTATCATTCAGAGACGCTCTCGAAAATTGCCTAATTTTTGCTCAGCGCCACCGTTTTGCAGCTGCAGGACATTTCAACACATGCATCGACAATCTTTTCTGTGCATACACACGAGGACAAACGCAACATACACTTGTGCACAAGTGCAGAGTGTCCTACTTGACGTAACTCCGTCCTGATCAAACATCCTCACACAGACACCGCTCGAGGTCGCCCTGTCTTTCAAAGCAGTTTTTTTTTTTTCTTCTTTTCCTGGAGGTAATACGCTTGACAGTTTGGTGTGAAGGAGATGCAGCCGGCAGCGGGGGGTGAGGCGATGGGGGAGTTGGAAGACGAGAGACGTGAGGACAGAGAGGAAAAAGAGACGGGTGGTGGGAGGTGCGTTGCATAACAGTTGGTTTTGGACGTGATGTTCAGCTCGAGACACTGGATAGTAGAGATTTTCGAAGGGGCCCAAAGCCCCCCCCCAGCCATGCAGGCCTTCTGTGGTACCACTGTCAATTTTCCTCTGGACGCTTATTTGAATACAGAGTGCATCCTCGATGTGAGATGTTTTGTGCGTGGACCATACCATGGTGGGTTTGGACAGAGGGGGGGGGGCAGAGGCTTACATTGGCAGCACACGGTGTCCTGCTTCCCCCCCCCCCCCCCCCCCCCCGGATGCTGTCACGCCCACTCCTTGGCTGCGTCCTCGCAAAGCGCCAGGCCACGCTACCCACACCACTCAGTTGTAAGGGGCTTTAGATTAGCAGCAGGGGTGATGACGAGATGGGCGGGTATCTGCTCTCGGGGGGGGTGGGGGGGTTTCTCTGTGTGTATCCACACATACAGGCCACCCTCTCAGGACTCAGACACACAACTGAACTCCCCCGCTGGCTGTGGTGTACAGAGGTAATAGCAGGTGACTCAACAAATGACCAGTGTCATGGAATTTTTGGAGTGTGTGGGGGGGCGGAAGGGGGGGGGTGTTAGACTTCAGCCCCATGAGGTATGCACGGCAAAATCCCTCTCGGCACACAAGTATGACATCCCACTGGCACCGCCAAACACACTTCCCGAAAGGTACAATGAATAATCAAAACAGATCCCACAGCAGGACAGTCGCACATCTGCCAAACTCTCTTTCTCACACACACACACACACACACACACACACACACACAGTTTATTTCACTCTCTTATACACAAGCACAGCATCTAATGTAAATCCATGCTCGCATTAAATGTCCCACATCGGGAGCGGCAAACTGCCACAACTCTTGTCCGGGGAACAGCCATAAATTATCCATTCCCCTCCAGTTTGCTGCAACTCACCAGTCGAGTTATGTTAGACTTCCAAGCTTCAATTATTAAAGGAGTCAAAGTGGTAAAAGTGTAAAAATAACACGGCTGGTGTTTAATGGTTGCAATAAATGGTGTTGATGCTGGGAGTGGCAACTTTTTTTCATTTTTTTTTATATATGGCTACAAGTGATGTTGATATAATGAAGTTAACGAGAAGGGGGCGATGTCACCAATTAGGATTTATCCCTCAACGGAAGGGGTGAGGTTTTGGTGCATTTTTCCCCCGATTTTGATGGACTTAACAGTCTCATCTTCTTTGCTGAGGCAATGGGAAATACTCCAGTGACAGCATTGTTTAGGTTTCCCTCCTCTCCTCCAGCACTTGACTTCACTCTGATTTGAGGAAGAGAGGGAGGGAGGGGGGGAGAGAGAGATCGAGAGAGAGAGAGAGAGAAGAGGGGGGGTGGAGTAGTGGTGATTGAGCGCAAAGGGGGCAGGACTTTTCCTCTGCGGGTCCTATTAAGAGCAAACTTTGTGTTTTTGTTCTCCAAGTTCAGTTCAGTGCTCTCCAGCCTGCACACAGTTCATTTCTGCTGCTCTTTTTCTTTTTCTTTCCTTTTTGTCCTCTCCTCAATTCCCTCTGCTTGCTTGCCTTCTGGTTACGACTATGCGCTTTTTCGTGCCGAATTTGGACACCGGGAGGATGCGCTTTTTGGAGGAACCCGCACTTAAAGTTGTCTCTTTGTTTTAGGGATCCATAGGTGTGCTTTGAGTTGGAATGAACAATGGCGCGGATCTTTGGTGCTCAGGCCGAGGGTATGCTCTGGTTTCGGCTACTGTTGCTGTGCGTCGTGGAGTTGGAGCTGGGAGCCGGGCTTTCCACTTTCCAGGGTTTCTATCTTCCACCTGCGAACGGGTCGCTTCTCACACCTGCCCGGAGGACAGACGGGGTCCTGCGTACCATTGACCGGATTTACCACGGAGGAGGGAAGGTGGGCTACCTGGTGTATCTGGATGGGAGCAGGTTTCAGCTGGACTTGGAGAGGGACGAGTTGGTGCTGTCGCATCATTTCAGCCCCCAGTATGTGCTCGCTATGATGGGGGACAGCCACGCGACAATGCAGCGGGAGTGCGTGTACCGCGGTACAGTCGACTCTAACCCTGAGTCCCTGGCCGTCTTTAACCTCTGCCGCGGGGGTCTCGAGGGCTTCTTCGCTGTGGACCACGCGCGCTACACCATCGCGCCCATCATCAGGGCGAAGGGACAGGAGCACGACATGCGCGCGCTGCAGGACAAGGACGCAGAGAGCGCGCTCCACGTGTTTACGCGCGAGAGTTTTAGCTTCGAGGCCATGCGCGAGGGGCGCGAGAGCTGCGGCACGCGCGACGGGCGCAAAGGACGCGGGGACGCGGCGGGGAGGCGCCGGGTCAGGGGTCGCGGGAAGGGGAGACGGGACGGAGAGGGGAGCGCGCGTGAGCGGACGCGGTGGAGCCGGCTTGCCAGAGCGGCTGCCCTGGAGCACGGCGCGCGGAGCAAGCGGTCGGTCTCTCGCGCCAGGCACGTGGAGCTGCTCCTGGTGGCTGACGAGACCATGGTCCAGAAATACGGCAAGGACTTAAACCACTACCTGCTCACACTCGCCGCCATCGCCTCCAAGCTGTACGGCCACGCGAGCATCGAGAACCCCATCCGGCTGTCGGTGGTGAGAGTGGCCGTGGTCACCGAGAAGGAGAAGGGCCTGGACGTGTCCAAGAACGCGGCGGCCACGCTCAAGAGCTTCTGTAAGTGGCAGAACCAGCAGAACCAGCTGGACGACGACCACCATCAGCACCACGACGCCGCCATCCTCTTCACCAGGCAGGTAAACAAAAAAACTCCACCGAAACGCACCCGCTCCGCCGTCAATGCCGTGTGACGTCAGGGGCTGTAGCTGAGCACTGGACTCATTGTGTATATCTGAGTGAAAAACAGCTGACACACACTAACGTTGTCACATAACGGCAACGCGGTTTGTTTTGGCCCACCGCGAACCACATGCCCACATTTGCATCACAGTCCATGACCAGAAATGAGGACTGCACAAGCATACTCCCACATGAATCCAGCCCTTCTCGGTTGGCTTTTTTTTTTTTACTGCCTCCGGGCTTCTTTTTCGCTGAATCTGTCATGCGTAAAAGTCCACGGATAAAAAAAAACAAAACAACTATTTCCTTTGCCTGGTGTTATTCTAGGCATGCTCTTCTGTCTCCAGCCTCCCTCTCCCAGTCCCCTGACAGCCCGAAGGCCGCCAAGTCTGTGATGTGAGGCGCGTGTCCGTGGGCGTGCACGCACATTCTTCCCGGGGCAGGGGGTTTGAAATCAGCTGCCGGATGCATTGCAGAAATGTCTCTAAAACTCCCTCGAAACTGCAGTTAATTAGGTAGTCATCCAAGCCTTGCAGTTCCCTCCCCCCCCCCCCCCCCCCATTCTTTCCTCCCCCCCTGTCTTATCACTCCAGTCTGCACATTTTTTCCCCAGCTACTTTTCCACCGTCCGTCGGCCGCTCGAGGGTGTCAGAAAAAACAAACTCATCAACCCGGCGAGAAGCCCCACGTTTCCCCCAGACCACACTCGTGCATCCTGTCTCTCTCGTGCCGGTCCTCTCCCCTCTCCTCCCGCGCCCCTCCCTGCCAGTTCGAGGAACCGCAAGGCAGCGGCGGGTCGGCATTGCATTCTTGCATTGCAGCTCAGCTCTCCTCGGGTCGTGGCGTGTTCGGCTCATGCGAGGTCTTGTCGTGGCCCTTGGCTGGAGAAAGCGAGGAGCAGGGGTGTTACCCTGATATCGTCTGGGAGCGTCCCGATCCCTGTTGGCGCGGCCATGCTTTGGCTTTCGCATACCTGAGGTCGCCAACCTCCCCGTGGCTGCTTAATGACCCCGTTGCCGACACACCCGCACAGGCAAGACTGACCGAGTCCAGGCCGTAGATCGAGTTATCTTCCGGTGGTTTGGTTTGGAGGGGTCAGGAGGGCATGAAAGCAGCTACCCAGAGACCTCCACGAGGGACGGGAAGGCAGGGAGTCATGCTGGACCTGGATCTAATGAAACATGACAACAGATTCCTATCTGTTCTTATTTGGCTTTGATCCTATTTAAATACTCTTTTTCACCCTAAAAAAAAACCCAATCCACTTGATTTGATACCTTTTCATCTCCAAGTGGTCCAATTGTACTGTGCTGTACAACCCTCTATCATACAAATGGTCATAAGAAGGCGGGGTCTCAACTGTCACAGCGCTTCCATTATTCACAAACCTGTCTACAGACCTTCACTCACACACATCTCCTCTTCACAATTGAACTTGTGGGGGGGGGGTCATACTGTAGATGTCACCTGTTGACACGAGAGGCCTCCTCCGAGGAACCGTACGAGGCGGGGCCCTGATTCCCACCTCGGGGTCGCGACCTTAGTAAGCCAAACAGAGCAGCCACTTTAATTTTGACCTTTAGACCCTGGCTATAAAAAGCTATTTTCAGGAGGCCGTGTTGCAGCTGAGTGCTTTAGGTTACCTTCACATTACCACGTTGGTCATTTGAACAATCCGACATCTGAGGTGGGCTCACAGCTAAACCCTGCGGGAGGACGGGCGTATTTTCTTTCTCCGACCTAACTGTGGCTCCCCAGTTAGGTCGGTCATTTTTATAAACAGGATAGAGTAATTAGAGATTGTTTGCCTGCGGTGCCTCGCTCCGTTTCGCCAAAAACATTTTTTCAAGTGACTTTCTTGTGACTTTCTCTGGAACTTATGTCATAGTTCAGACGTGTTACAGGAAACGGCCTAATACGCCGGAGTTGTCAAGTATTCCGTGAAAATAAATAACCATTTGGAGCCACTATAAAGTAGGGAACTAGAACCGAAGCTCATTGAAGACTGGGGCTGTGAAGTCAGGGCTGTCCATTGTTCCCATATGAGAGAAGGAGGAGGGAGGGAGGGTGGGTGTGGGTGGTGGGGGTTCGGCAAGGGAGCCCAGGGCTGGAGGGAACTTGTCTCTTTGTGGCCAGGTCCAATTACTCCAACGCACCGTACCCGCGGTGAGCTGACCCGTACGGTGGTGTCACCCAGTTCCACACATAGCAGCACCGGAACAAAACAACGGGGCACATTGAGGAGGGGTGGGGGTGGTGGTGGGGGGGGGGGGGGGGAACTGCGACTGTTCCGGGTGCGTGTCTGTGTATGTGGGAACATGAAGTGCCGTGCATGGCTGTGTTGGCTTGTTGTGAGCTCTTAGAGCGGACAAAAGCCCCACTGTAAGTTGGCCGGAGATGGCTGCGGAGACACCGGAGAGGGATTTACACACTCGTTTGTGTTCAACGCTGCTATCTGATGCCGCAGCATTAGCTCTGATCTTTAGATGGACTTGTAGACACTTGGGGTGCTAAATAACGGAAGCCAAATGTGGCACTTCATTTTAGAATCAAGTGCATTTAGCAGACTGTGATTGATTCACACTGAATACAGGACCCCCCATCGTTGTGATAGCCGTGGTCTCATCCGAGAGTCTAGATGTCAAGCTTCAAGTCATCAATTCTGTTTGATTTCTGTGACTATTTTCTGTACCAGAAACGTCTTGGATCAACATGCGGTTGGAGAAAAAGAAATACAGCAATACACTTTGAGCTGATGATTCCACGGTCAAAAGAACAACATCATTGACAGGAATATCTCACCTGCCAAAATGCAAATTAAATGGATTCATGGATAAACCATAAAAGCTTGCAGGGACCCAGTGTGCAGCTACACACACTTCAATCCATCTCCACAGGTGTGTGAAACACCACCTTGTGACAGTGTGTAGTTTGGACTCCTCCCTTAACTGTGCGCTTGTCCTACACCTCCTCCGTGTGTTTACGTGTCTCCGTGCATTAAAGTGTACATTTCCCAGCCCTCGCCCCCATCGCAGCTCGTCCCTCTATTTGTTTTTAACTCCTCCCGAGATTTCACACGTGCTACACTTCGTCTGGTGCATGTTGACAACGTGCAGACAGCGCTCTCGGATCCCGAAAAACCTCGACGCCCAGGCTCCGTCGGTATACGCGACTGGCCAGAGAGTTCAACCCCGTCCTCCCCCTCACCCCTTAGTTCTTCTGTTGCTTTTGATCAGCAGGTCCATTGCGATCGGCCTGCTGGGCGTTTTCACCACACAGAGGGGGCTAAACTCACTCTGCACGAGAGGTTTGAGTGGATGTCTGGGTCTGGCTGGCTGTTTGCTTAACACAAGCCTTGGCTTAGATTGCAAGTGGTCTTATTACACACCCACACACGGCTCTGATCGCTTCGTGACCTTCATAACCAGCTTGCCACCTGCTCTCATGTTATTTTTGCCAATATTTCTGTAACTCCTTGTTCTCTAAGTTCTTCTCTTTCATATCCGGCATCCTCCCTCCCGAGCGTCTGATTACCATGCTTATTTCTCTCTTCCTCTCTCTTTTTAGGAGAGGTAAACTATGCGTAGATAGGGATGTGAGTTTTGGGGTCGTGCCTGGTGTTTTCCACGCGTCATCATTTCATTTCTCTGGGGATATTGACATTTTTCTACTTTTTATCCTCCCACTGTTTTTTTTTTGAATGAATAAATAAATGAAATGGAGGCCTCCTTCCGTAGTTGGCCGTAGCTTTTCTGCACTAGGAAAAAGTCAAGAGAAACTTCCTTGCATGCAGCTTTGTTGGCCTCTTGTGTATCCAGCAGTCACTTGGCAGAAGCACACACTGTCTTTCTGATTTCTGTCCGCCTATTTGTGTCTGTTGCACATGCGATGTATTTATATGCAACCATTTACTTACATGTACCTTCTTTAGTCATGTGTGTGTTTGTGAAAGAGAGAGAGAGAGAGAGGTGGTCCCACCCAGTCAGTCATGTGTATGTGAGCGTGAGGGCAGAACACAAGGCAGTTTGTTTCAAACCTGAGCAGCCGGCAACACAGTAAACAGCCTCTCCAGAGCCAGCAGGCCTGTCAGCACCACTTAGCGTGACGATTCATCCTCTCCACAGGAGAGAGAGAGAGAGAGACAGAGAGAGACCGAGCGCGGGGTGCACGTTTGGATATGTGCATCAGTGCCCCGGGCTGCGATGTGGTGGAACCATTAGCTGATCAATGTCCCCCCAAGAGGCCTCATGTGCATGGACATGTGTGGGAATCAACAGAAGCGATCGATGCCGTGCACTCTAGAAACCGATGTGGCGGTCGGAGAGGTGGTGGAGGCCGAGGCGGGTAAAGGTGTTAAAAAGCAGTTGGGAGAAAAAGAGTTTCTCATTGTAAAATACACAGAAAATGACTCGAATATGCCGCCTCTGACTTATTTTACCGAGTGCCAGCACTGGACTCTCAGAAGCATGAATCATGGGATGTGTAGTGGCAAGGGATTTTTGGAACCAACGATCCAATGCCTGAGGGAGTCGGGCCATCAAAGCGGCCAATATCCGCCCATTGAGTTTCTGTCGCATCAAGTAGGATGAGTTTTTTCGCTCATATTCATTTCGGCATTTGTGGCACGTGTAACTATTTTGCGACAGGCCATGTGTTCAAAAGTGACCCTAACCCCAAGGTAAACTAACAGCGCTCCCTTTGTCCAGGACCTCTGCGGCCACCACTCTTGCGACACCCTCGGCATGGCCGACGTCGGCACCATCTGCTCCCCGGAGAGGAGCTGCGCCGTCATCGAGGACGACGGGCTGCACGCCGCGTTTACCGTGGCGCATGAGATAGGTAGGCACACACACACACACACACACACACACAAACAAAGATAGGCACACGCCAGGGCATGCCATGCACGTCGCTCATGCTGATGAGTAATCTCTGACCCGCTTAGCCAAGCTCTTGGTCCGGGAACACGCCCTCGTCTCTCCTGAACTCCGTGCATCCCTCAGGTCACCTGCTGGGTCTGTCGCACGACGACTCCAAGTTCTGCGAGGAGCGCTTCGGCGTGAACAGCGACAAGCGGCTCATGTCCTCCATCCTCACCTCCATCGACGCCTCCAAACCCTGGAGCCGCTGCACCTCGGCCACCATCACGGACTTCTTCGACGACGGCAACGGTGAGTGTTGCTTTTACTACCCAACAGAGCTTTGATGTGCTCATGGAGAGTCATTTTTTAAAATGCCACCACGGTTTTAAAAAGTGTGGCTGAGTAGCTCAGATGAGCTGAACAGTATGTGGAAAACAAGGGAGTCAAATTCCATACGTGGCATACATGGCCAATAAAGCTGATTCTGATTATGATCAAAGGTGTCAATCTCCACGGCTGCAGAGCTTCATCTGTTGGCGCCCTGTCAGAAAAATTCCATTGCTCTCGGCGCAATTCATGTAACAGCATATTATTGTCTACTGTGACTTCTGCTGCTCTGGCATTTTTATGAGTGGTATGTTGCACAGGCCTCACTTGTGAAAAAAAAAATCATACACAAACGCCAAAGCAAGAGTATGCAGATTACAGAGCCCCTTTTTCTTTTTTTTTAATGAGTTCCTCCAACTCTTTCCTGCCACAGCCGAGTGCCTGCTGGACCCTCCCCGCCAGCCCCTGCTCGGCCCCGAGGAGCTCCCGGGCCAGAGCTACGACGCCGTCCGTCAGTGCCGCCTGGCCTTTGGCCCCGAGTACACCGTCTGCCCGGGCATGGACGTGTGCTCGCGCCTGTGGTGCGCCGTGATCCGCCAGGGCCAGATGGTGTGTCTGACCAAGAAGCTGCCGGCCGTGGAGGGAACGCCGTGCGGGAAGGGACGCATCTGCCTGCAGGGGAAGTGCGTGGACAAGACCCGCAAGAAGCACTACTCGGTGAGTGGGAATCGGGATGCGGAGGACGGTGGAGGCGGCCAAAAGCTGATGCACTCAAAGTCCACATGGAACCGTCTGAGGGAGACCTAAAAGGGGGTAATGAGAAGGACGAGTGTCACAGGGGGTTTTGCTGTGTGGTCTGCAGTATTTATGCCACCGCTCAGCTGTGCTATTTGTTTTCTTGGCCTGGCTGGAGTAGATGTAAATTGAATTTGGCCTTGATGAGTTCAAGGACCAAATCCGCTCTTGGCAGGCCGGCGACGCTGTGTGTGTGTGTTTGCGTATGTGTCAGAGGGGGAAAGTCAAAAAGAATAGGAAGAAAATGTTTTCTTTTGTGTGTGTTTGTCACATGGCATTTGTCAGATCCGACTCGATCCTTGGCAGACGGCCGTGTGTGTGGACAGGGATCAAGTTCAGACTTTTCAATGCCTGCCTTGACGACCAGTTTGCTGCTTTGTAAAATCTTTTAACCTCTAAGTATGTTACTTGTATTAGGATAGCTGATTAAGTGTCTTTCACTGTGGAAAGTACTACTCCACTCGACAGCTTTGCCGAGTTATAAAATCGACTCGGTGTCATAAAATGTTAAATGCTACTTATCCAGTCTTTTTTTTTTTTATATCACCAATGACTCATGGAGCGCTGCTTAGAAAAACACAAAAATAAGGACGTTACCTTCAGAACGTTCCTCGTGGGAAGCATGTGACCTGCACCACGGATCCAGTCATGCTGTCTTAACGAGATGCTTCATCACATTGGCATGGCCTCCTTCACTTTCTGTCTGTCTCTCTTCTACACCACAACAACAAATGCCACATTTTTCTCAACCACATATCTCTCTTGACGCGTGGCTTGGCAAGCAAAAACCACCAGCATGCCTAATAGGCATTAATCGTCCTCTCTTTTTTTTTTATTGACACTTTTTTCCCCCTTCATCCTTCTCTACTCTCTGATCTCTCCTCCCCTCGATTCCCCCAATTCTTAATTCCTCGTTCATCTTCCCCTCTCCTCTCCTCCGTCTGCCAGGCGTCCAACCACGGCAGCTGGAGTTCCTGGGGTCCTTGGGGTGGATGCTCCAGGACTTGCGGAGGCGGGTTGCAGTTCGCCCAGCGCCTGTGCAACAACCCGCCGCCGCGTAACAACGGCCGCTACTGTGTGGGAAAGAGAGCCGTTTATCGGTCCTGCAATGTCACACCGTGTCCGACATCAAGTGAGTGGGACAGCCCATAGGACGCGTGCGTGGTTTAAAGTAGCACAAGGCACTGTTCTCTGTATTCATAATTTGGCTCTTCATTTCTTCACTTCTGCTAACGGAACCGTTCTCTAGATAAGAGTTTCCGGCTGGAGCAATGTGAGGTGCGCAACGGTCCCCAGACGGATCCGAAAGGGGTGAAGACGTTTGTTGAGTGGGTGCCCAAGTACGCCGGAGTCCTCCCCAAGGACGTGTGCAAGTTGACCTGCAGAGCAAAAGGGACAGGATACTACGTGGTGTTCTCCCAGAGGGTGAGTCATTTGTGAAAGAAAGGAAGATTGCAGTGTATGGCTATATAGATAAGAAGGGCTCAATCTAAGCTGACAAAACACAATTATTCTTCATTTTAGGCAATTATTTTCTAATAAACTTCTGATTAAAGATCCTATGACCCTACACAGTGGACCTTTTAATGGGAATGGGAGAAATAATTCTGTGTCGGCTCTTCTTCAGGTGGTAGACGGCACAGAGTGTCGCCCGTACAGCAGCTCGGTGTGCGTGAGGGGGAAGTGTGTACGGACCGGCTGCGACGGCATCATCGGCTCCAAGCTCCAGTTTGACAAGTGCGGAATTTGTGGAGGGGACAGCACAGGATGCATACGCATCGTGGGCAATTTCACCAAGAAGAGGTAAGGGAAACAGAGGTCTTCAGGGTGATCATTATTACAATTGGCATAACAATAACAATTAAGAACATTGATTGAAACATTAAAAACGGCCAAAGATAAGAATAAGAATCCATAACTACATTTGGGAAATAATAATAATTCCTTTCATTTTCTATGTTGCCAAACAGCAAAGGCTACACTGACGTGGTGAAGATCCCTGCAGGCTCCACCCACGTCAAGGTTCGCCAGCACAAGGCCAAGGACCAGACCCGCTACACCGCCTACCTGGCCCTCCGCCGGCCCAACAATGAGTACCTCCTGAACGGAAAGTTCATGATCTCCACCTCCGAGACGATCATCCCGCTCAACGGTTCTGTGCTCAACTACAGCGGCTGGAGCCAGCGGGACGAGTGGCTTCACAGCATGGGTCCCGGGGCCCTCCGGGAGGCCCTGGTGGTCCAGATTCTAGCGACAGACTCCAAAAAGCCTCTGGATGTCCGCTACAGCTTTTTCACGCCCAAGCGGACAGCCCCACAGCAGCCCTCCCCTCTGCTCGTCCAACACCTGAAGTCGACCCCTGGTCAGAGCACCACCAGAGTCTCTAGCACAACCACCACAACCACCACCATAACCGGCAGGACCACCACTACAACTTCCTCCGCTCCCTCCGTCCTGGTCCCGGGGCCGCTGACAACTCCGGGTCCCTCCACCCCAGCTCCCGGGCCCCGTTGGGTGACGGGCTCCTGGATGACGTGCTCCAGGACTTGTGACACCGGCTGGCAGAGCCGGACTGTGCAGTGCAAGGACCAGGATGGGAAACTGTCCAAAGGCTGCACGTTAGGGGCACGGCCCTCTGCCTTCAGACACTGTCTGGTGAAGAAATGTTGAAGCGGAAGGAGTTCAATGTGTACATCTGATAAAAGGGTCTCAAGTGCTGGATGTGGGACTCTGGACCGATCCATTTAAGAACCTTAAACAGAACTGTGTCTGTTGGCTGAAAACGCGTGGACCAGATACCCAGAGACAGATTGTCGTGGATGTACCCGACCCGACCCCAGACGAAGAATGTCTGGAATCATAGTAGCTATGCAGATGTTGGACTCTGTGATAGTTGCAAGTAACGCCGTGGCGAAGCTAACGACTTAAATTGCATGTCATTTCCACATGGACAGTAGATGATTGTCTTTACTTCAGCCTCTGGCCCTTGGAGGCCCAGCGTGTGTTGCCCTGTATTGGCATGCCTGTTTTTTTTTTTTTTTTGCTTTTCTAATCACTGTGGGAATGTGGACTTTTTGTCTTTTGCCATGTCAGTGTGTCCGAGACAAGATGCCCATCAATGGGAAGCACCGGAAGTCCTCATGTCTGCCTGTGAAATCAGTAACTGCTCAGGATGTTTATTTCATTGACCAATTTGAGTGCATCCTTGCAGCACTATAACTAAAACAGTGGGGTCCCTATACCTTCTGGTCTTTGTCATCCTGTAAATACTTTCATGACCCAGGCCGGAATGTGTTATTGACAGGCAATCGGGGCTACCCATATTCCCCAACTGTAAGAGTTCTGTGTCTTTATACGACTGATCTATCCAACGGAAAAACTGGCAGATCAAGATGGGCAAATTGACCAGTTCGTTGTCCTTACTGGTGAGCAAGAATGAATGGCTCAAGTTCCACAAGTCCTCCCCCCGAGGACACAAGTCACCTGCGCAGCGTTGACTTGACACTAGCATGGTGTGAGGGGATGGACGCATACGCCGCCACCCCCCCCCCCCCCCCCCCGGCGACAAACTCCACAACAATTGACAAAGGGGCGCATTAACCTTGACACTCCTTAACTTTATGGAGGCTAAAGATGACTCACAGGTTCGGGGGCCAGGCCTGATTGTTTTTTGCGTGCGGATGTGTGTGCGTCGTTGTGTTCATAGTGTGTGTGTGTGTGTGTGTGTGTTCAGTGCACATTCATCCAGGCCTGTGTTTAAAGCACACCCAACATGTACCGTGAACATGTGCCCTCTTGAGGCTTCCTCACTTGGTTCCGTTTGGATCAGACTTTATGCTGGTGCTGGAAGGATAGCGGCCATCTTGTTTTGTCGTGGCGCCGAATATCCGTTTTTTGGTCTGTTTATCTGTTTAGTGTGACAATGTGAGCCCCTGATACTCGCAACGACAGCGATGGCGATACTAATGCCGTCAATAATGTCTTTATGCAATTTACTTTTTTGTCTTTTCATTTCTCATTCTCTGTTTTACTACTTTACATTCTGCATTTGCAAATTATTGTTTTATCTGTTTCGAACTCTGATGGGTGGTGTTTGTCAAATTTCAAAAAACATTCAGAATGTGCCACAGAGTAGATGGTTTAAAGGGTCAGTTGACCCAAAATACACAGAATCGAGGAAGCCCCCAGTTGATAAACAGCATTCACCTTTATAACTGCTTTCTAAAAATGGCATTTACCATTTAATGAAAAAACAATGCTTAATGGTAACTGGACCGTACCTGTATTTTCTAGTCTTCCAACCACTCAAAGTGCTTTTACACTACATATTGTCACTCACCCATTCACTTCAGACAATCCACAGACTTCACCGTCAATCAATCACGTGTAGGTACTTCCTGCTAAAGAAATAGCGCAGATGCTCTGGGACCCTGGTTGTGGAAATTGATATTGCAGCTGTTCTAAAGAAACTGTGTGACAAAGTATACTTGATTAATTTTCTCGCTAAGAAATAGATCTGAAGAGTGATACCATGCTCATTCCTTAGACTAGAGCCTGGAAATAGTTAGCCTAGGTCAGCATTAATGCTTGTAGCCAAGGGAAAGGGTTTGTGCCCAAAAGAATGAAAAAAAAACAGCAACTACAATCTCCTAATACAGCTCAATATAGTTTGCTTAATCAGAGCGACAAACAGAGCGTAATAACAACAATTTGCCCATTTCGTGCTAAACTAACACTCCTGGCTCTAGCTTCATATTGAACAGACATATATGAGTGTGGTGTCAATCTTTTCTTACTCTCAGGAAAGTTAATCTAAATGTAAAATGTATTTTTTTACCAAGTAGAAAAACAACAACAATTTACCAGTAGGTGTAAGTGAGGAGATTTACTTTTGTGGTTATTTTTGGGGAACTTAGTCCTGAATATCCTGCACCAAATCTCACAATATCATCCTTTGATTTGGTTATTTAAGGACACATTAAGAGTGTATGCAACATACATTACATATCAAATGTACTTAAATACATACCTGCCTATAATTGTTTACATTACATTTTCCTGTGTGGCAAGCCTCCCCATCTGGCACCTGTGCTGGAAAAAAACACAACTGTAAGGAAGGTCTTCCGAAAGTACATGACCCGGGTCAACATACCACTCACCCTCCGTTCTCTCTTCTTGCCTCACACATTCACATTTATTTACACAATGTAGATATTTTTGTACAAAGAGTAGATCTTTCATATACATGTTAGTAATTCAAGCATATTTACACAGAAACACACACATACAGGCATAGAGAAATAACCCATCAGTTCCAAAAGCATTTAATGGTTTCAGAAACCCTGACACACACACACACACACACACACACACATACAATCTACTCTGACTCTTCCAGTGGGGAAAGAAAACACAGCACTGAACTTGTAATTTATTGTGTGTACAACTGGTGTGTGTGTGAATAAAGAAAACAATAAGATGAGTTTTATTTATTTTAGTAATTTTGTATCAAATTATTATTTGACTTAAGAAAATGACTCTGCAGAATCATTCCTTTGTGAGAATATAGTGTTTCTTTTCTAGTCATCCACATGAATATATGTACATAAAATCTATATATTTAAATATTTTCGCGTCTGTGTTGTTCATATTGCAAATGCATCAATATGTTTTATTTGTAGTACATGTGTTTTGAATATTGCAAATTCCTCACTATCCTTATCCACATGTTATTATTGTCACTATGTGGCCAGAAGCACTGGTGGAAGAAGTAATCAAAAAATAATATTCTAAATAATATTCTTCTTTTTGGTAAGAAAGAAAACCATTGAACATAACGTAAGTACACAGCAAATTTCAATTTTAACTCTAAGCTGGTGTTTATATTGTGCCAATCTTGTCAGTGTTAAATCAACACTCTGTTAACAATTTAACTCAGAATAAGTGTCAAAATATATCTGCTCAGTGTTGAATACAACGTCATTTAGCTGATGCTTTTATCAAAAGCAACTTGTGTTGCATTTTTAGCACATGGAGTTTACATTTTAGCCCACAGAGCCATTAGGGGTTAGATGTATTTCTCAGGGACACTTTGACATGGAACATGGGTAAGCTAGGGTTCAAACTAACAACCCTGTGGTTCCTGGCGCATCCTCACCAATCCTTGTGCCATATTACATGGAGTTAAGCCTGATACCCAGAAGTGTGACACTGTGCAGTTACATTTCAATCCCATCAAAGAGTTAATTTAACTCTACTAAGTGTTGCAAATGAATCTTGACACTGGATAATGACTCCAGCTCTTTCGTACAATTGACAGTTGAATCAACTTTTTGCAGTGTGATTTCAACTCAACACTTACACCGGAAAATTAACTCTAAGGATTTTGCTGTGTACAGACCTAAACAATAGCAATATATGTTATATAAAGAACATTGGCCCCTTAAAGACTGTTGTTTGCATTTGATTGATATAATTGATGATTCAACGTGCAAGCAGCATTTAAATGAATCTAAACAACCTCAAGATTATCATATAATACTAATCTGTTAAAGTCACTACATCTGTCAGTGGAGTAAGAGGTGCAATATGCCTGTCTTAAATGTAGAGGATGAAAATACACAATGAAGTAATTCCTCATGCAAAAACCACAGTACTTCACTAAATCCACCACTGGACAAATATACTGTATATACTGTATATTACCAGTAGCAGAAGGATGCATCCTGCACCGTTTTATTTAATGACAGCACGTTTATTGTTACCTTAACATTCATGGCCAACATGCTTTTACAAAACTGAATAGCAATTCCTCTGAGGTTTTGGATCCTAGTGGTTAATCAGTGGTAAACCATTAATCCCTGTGAATAAAAGTCATCCGGATGTGGACAGATGTCAATCTTAATCACCTCTTTTCATCAGTGTCGGTCCACGGATTAAATTCAACAGAAAAAAGAAGATAGTGTCCAGCGCCACTACATTCAAATGACACCTAAAACTGTTCATGTCATTAAGTTGCAGCTCTGACCCGGGATTAGCAAGCGGGAGAACCATTGTCACCACAATACATCGCTGCGGCAGTGCTGCCTCCTTCGGGGAAGTGGCTCACGGGCTCCACCTTCACAGGCTCCCAGATGTGATGGAAAAGGTGCCCCCTGCTGGCCAAAGCTGTGACTGGTCCATTTAGTCATGGAAAATCAATCCAGCAGTGTGGGGGATTTCCAAAACTCGTGCCTGCCATCTTGTGGGACATTATGAAATTACAACTGTTCCCTTTTTATGACCTGTTGGTTTTAAGGTGGACTGCAGTAATCTGTCCCTTCTGAGACTGATCTGTGAGGTTTGCTCCAGTGAGTCACAGCTTTTGACAAATCACTTGGAGTTATAACATTTGTTAATGTTTAAAACAAACAAAAAACAGAGCCGTAACATGTATTCATATATTTTAATTATTTTGACACCTCATTAAAATATTGAGGGAATAATTTAGTTCACTTTCCCTAAATAGTCTGATTGTTAACAGTGTTTTCACCGCTTTGAATTGCGTTTCACTTGTATGTCGTTTCTTCAGATTCTTGTATTGCGGCTTCGCAGTTATTCCTAACTTTTATTCTTAATAAAACTCTAGTGTAAACTGTCCGTTGGAGAGGAGGACCAGTCACCACAGGTGGGGGCAGGAAGCCGGAGGACAGGGGCTCTGCCTGCCCTGGTTTGAGCGCAGAGGCAGCGGGCTGGGAGGACCGCTCTACCTTAAGACCTCAGCGGCCCCTCTCTGAGCCCCCGAACCCGGCCACGGCGTACCATAGCCGGCTTGGCACGGAAGAGGTGAGTAAGACTCACGGACCTGCAGCCATCTCCATTCTCCAGTTGCACTCACACTACAACACTGCCCTACATCAGCCTCCGCTGCCTGTCACCCTGATTGATGTTGGAATGGGCAGTTCAATAAAAGGCATGTTGCTCACTGATTCATTAAATGTGCAATAATGTTACACGGGAGCTTTGGGCAAAATTATCTTAGACCTGAATCGGAACACATATTAATATACTGAGAAATATTATTTGTGGGTTATGGCTGTACTCGTACATGATTGTGAAAGACTAATTTGAAGAAGAAAATGTTTCTCTGCCCAAAGATCTCTATCCTCTGCAATGTTGATGGTCATGGCACCGCTCCAGGTTGGTGCGTTTTCGTTGCGCACGGGACTTGGCCCCTCTCACATCAAAGGGCCCTCGGGAAAGGGGTGGTCCCGAGGCAGGGGGATATATAGGAGGGACCTGCTCTGTTCTGACTGCAAGGCAAGAGCAGAGAACAGACTAAACGGGTCAGCGGAGGAAAAGCCTGCCACGAATTCAAATAGAGCTAAACTGAGACATCTGCTGAGCTTTGGAGAGAGAGAAGGAACCTGTTGGATTTACCACCGAGATCCAGCTTTCATTTTAATTAATTGAAAGGAGGTTTCTTTTTTCAAATAAATCAGACCTGTACATAACTTTAACCGAGTTTTGCACTGGATTTGATCATTTTTTAGATTTCTATGCGTGTGCGTAATTTTGAGGACAGATTTGTGGAAGCTCAGATGCTTGCGGTTTCTAGCTTGTAGTGGAAAATCTTTTAAAGGATTTCATTTAAGAGACTTTATCAATTTGTCTTTCCACTTGTCGGATTTCACAGTTGAAAGATGAGGTTTTTACACCTTTCCATTGGTTTAATCGCCACTCTGTGCGTCGGCGCGGCGCATAGCTCGTGGGAGGAGAGCACCGTAGTGCCGGTCAGACTAGACCCGATGGCTCGGTCTGACAGCGAAACCGAACCGTGGCGGACTCTCTCTGCGGAGGAGAAAGAGAAGGAGGCGGAGATGAGGGAGTACCGATTGGACGTATTTGGCAAAGAGCTGGTCTTGCAGCTAGAACCCGACCAGACTTTCTTGGCGCCCGGTTTTGTCTTCCACATTGTGGGGAGCCCTGATACCGACCCGACACGGGAACCCAAGAGCGGCGCCGAGTCGGGTTGTTTCTTTTCTGGTACGGTTAACGGAGAGGAACACTCTGCCGCTGCACTTAACCTGTGCCACGGACTCCGGGGCGGATTCTATTTTCGGGGGGAAGAGTATTTTATCCAGCCTCAGAACTCGAGTGACTTCACGGGCACCGAGAAGGATGTCCACGTGATCCGCCGGAGAGATCGGGCAGTTTTGGCTGAGGAGGGGAGCTCCAAGTGTGGGGTCAACGAGGACGAGGAGAAGGTGCCAAAGAATCTGGATAAAGAAGACCAGCAAGCAACCGCTAACCCAGACCAGACAGGTAAGGCTGCAGAGGTATTTGCGCATTTTACGCATTGCGAATCGCTTCAGATTATAGTAAACTCAAATATTTGACCAGCATCCGTAAAAGTGGCAGTACACACTGAAAAGGTGATACACTCGACCCATGTAATGTATACATATTTCTTATATAAGTCGTTAGCTGTAGTTTAACAAACTGCCCGAACTGCTGTGTGCCAAGAATCACGGCATGCGCATCGGACCCGGCTGCCTTTCTGGCAGCGCCGTCTACGCATAACCAGAGATGAAGAAGGGAGAGGAGGAGGGAGGGTTGCGAACTTCTGCAGGAGGGGAATGAGAAGGAGGGGGAGTGGCGGAGGAAGGGGAGGAGAGCAGCGGGGTTGGGGCCAGGCAGAGCCCGGCAGTGCTGAGTCGCGCGAACTCGCCTCCTGGTACAACTCGCCTCGGCAGACATTTTTTCCTAATAGAGGATTTTCCCCCCTTCGCATAAATTTCCACCAGAGAAGGTCATTTTAGGAATGTGGACCTTGAGGAGGAGGAGCCAATGGTGGTGTAACGCTGAGTCACGGAAGCTGGCTCCTCCAGGCATGCACGGAGCTCTCTCTGTAGGCTCCACACTTCTGAATGAAAATAGCTTTTGTCGCATCCTATTCAGAACACTGGTCGGGTGTTGCACTGTGTAGACAGTTCTGGAAAAAAACTTAATAATTTCTATTATAATGAACAAATGTCTTTGCAGGGGAGTCGGGACTGAAATCTGATATCTGCTCACATGACCTCCATCTAGTGTGGTCTGACCTCCCTTGTGTCTCTCTTCTCTCCCCTCAGAACATCACAGAACCCGGCGCTTTGTTTCCACCCCTCGCTACATGGAGATCATGCTTGTGGCCGACCAATCCATGGCTGAGTTCCACGGCGCCGGGCTCAAGCCCTACCTTCTGACCATTATGGCAGTGGCGTCCCGCCTCTACCGCCACCCTAGCATCCACAACTCCATCAGCCTGGCGGTGGTGAAGCTGCTGGTGGTGTACGAGGAGGAGCGAGGCCCTCCGGTGTCTTCAAACGCTGCCATGACCCTCCGCGAGTTCTGCCAGTGGCAGCGGCAGCACAACCCACCCAGCGACCGCCACCCTGAGCATTATGACACCGCTGTGCTCTTCACCAGAACGGTAAGTTTGAGGTCGGGAGAATGAGAGACAGACAAAGAGGAAGAGTAGCGTTCAAGAGTATTCACACATTGGTTTTTCTCCGTCTAGGACCTTTGTGGGGCCCACTCTTGCGACACTCTAGGCATGGCAGATGTCGGCACCGTGTGTGACCCGGACCGAAGCTGCTCAATCATCGAGGACGATGGGCTTCAAGCGGCATTCACAGTGGCACATGAACTGGGTAAGTAGAATTGTAACATCGTATCGATCATTGCGTGTGCCCCTTTTGCAAGAGGTGACCGCTGAACGTCTGTGTCTGTCCTTCTAGGCCACGTCTTCAACATGCCTCACGATGATGCCCATCTGTGCTCCGGAGTAAACGGGGCCCACTGGGGCTCCCACATGATGGCCTCTACCCTGTCCGACCTGGACCAGCAGCAGCCGTGGTCCCCCTGCTCCGCCCTCATGATCACCACCTTCCTGGACAACGGCTATGGCCAGTGCCTGCTGGACAAACCAGTCAAACCTCAGGCGCTCCCCCAGCCGCTGCCCGGCACCGTGTACGACGCCGACCACCAGTGTCGGCTCACCTTCGGCGATGACTCCCAGCACTGCACAGACCTGAGCACCGTGTGCGCGGCTCTGTGGTGCACCGTGACCACATCCAACAATTTGCTGGTATGTCAGACAAAGAACTTCCCCTGGGCCGACGGAACAACATGCGGGCACGACAGCTACTGCCTGGCCGGACACTGTCTCAGTAAGAGCCAAGCCGCCAAACACCAGGTAGGAACCAGCTTCAACACTTCCAAAAAAAGAAGAACACTGTAAAAATCAAAAGTGGTTCATAAGTTTTACACCATAGCGTGCAGATCTGATTCTAGCTAAGTACACAATAATAATTGCTCATGCCCCCTGTTGCTTTCAGACTCCTGTCAATGGTGGCTGGGGAGTGTGGGGTCCCTGGGGAGACTGCTCTCGGACCTGCGGTGGAGGGGTGCAGTATTCCTTTCGTTCCTGCGAAAACCCGTTACCCAAGAACGGGGGCAAGTACTGTGAGGGCAAGAGGATCCAGTACCGCTCCTGTAGCACGGACACCTGCCCTGAGACCAACGGTACAACCCCTTTTGTCACTGCAGTAATCTCGAATAACATTAAAAAAGGTTCCAAGCACTCCTCTTGATGTCATAAAAAAATGTAAAAACATCTTCCCACCACATGCTGCAGTCGTTCCCAGGAAGATGCCACGTTTTGATGTGCATTGCACATCGGTGTGAAAGTTAGCCTGCGGGTCAGGCCGAACAAGCAGTGAATCTGACCCGTATGTTTTTCTTTCTCAGGCCTGTCATTCCGCGAGGAACAGTGCCTCGCCCACAATGACATGACAGCCCAAGTGTCACTGGGTTCAGGTGAGGGTGTCGAGTGGGTGCCCAGATATGCTGGAGTTTCACCCAAAGACCGCTGCAAGCTGATGTGCCGGGCCAAGGGCACTGGGTACTACTTTGTACTAAAATCTAAGGTGAGAGTGGCTCGATTGAGAAACTGTGTATTTATTCTTTCTGAATGTTTTAGTTTATTTCGAAACAGCTTGATCAATTGTGCAGAACCTTAGGTTGAATGAAGACTTTAACCTCCTGCCATGACGCTTACATAACCGTCTTACTAGCCACAGCTCTTAAGTTGCATTTGCGTTCCTCTGCTGCCCACAGGTGGCTGACGGAACGCCCTGCAGCCCAGACTCCACCTCCGTCTGTGTTCAAGGCCAGTGTGTCAAGGCAGGATGCGATCGCGTCATCGGCTCCAGCCGGCGCTTCGATAAGTGCGCCGTGTGTGGAGGAGACGGATCTACCTGCAAGAAAGTGTCTGGCGCTCTGGAGCGTGCCAGGTACATACACACGTACATTTCTTCAAAACTACCGTATATACACTGACTCGTCAGTGTGATCATTCTTACAAATCAGTCTCACCTCCATGTGTCTTGCCTTCAGGCCCGGTTACCAGGATGTCGTTACCATCCCTGCTGGTGCCACCCACCTGGACGTCAAGCAGCGCACCCCAGGCAACGGTCGTCAGGACAACAGCTACCTGGCGGTGCGCCGCCAGGACGGAACCTATTTGTTGAATGGCGAATACAAGCTGATGACCCTAGAGAACGACATCGCCTTGCGAGGCGCCCTGTTGCGTTACAGCGGCTCCTCCGCCACCCTGGAGCGCATCCGAAGCTTCGCCCCGCTCCCCGAACCCATCACCATCCAGGTGCTTTCCGTGGGGGAAGCCCCGAGGCCCCGGGTTAAGTACAGCTATTTCGCCCCGAGACCCAGCAATGCTGCGTCCGTCTCCAACAGCAACGGAGGCCGGCGCCATTCCATCAATGCCATCCGGGAGGTGGGCGGAGCCGAGTGGACCCTGAGGGAGTGGGGTCTGTGCTCCCAGACCTGTGGCGGAGGTATACAGCAGAGAGAGGTGGTTTGCCTGGATCCCCAGGGACGCTTGTCCAGAGACTGCCCGGAGGAGCTGCGCCCCCTGGCCTCCCGGTCCTGCGGCACCCAGTCCTGTCCCTACTGGCTTCTCGGAGAATGGTCAGCGTGCTCCAAAAACTGCGGCCGAGGTTTCCGCAAGCGACAACTGCGCTGCATCGGCCACGACGGGCGCACACTGACCCACGAAAGCTGTGACCCTAAAGACCGGCCGAAACCCCTGTTGGAACTGTGCAACCAGACTGCTTGTTAAGGAGGTCTCTCCAATGAAGCCTCCTTTCATACGCTCAGCTTTCAGAAAGACTCCAGGTACATACCTGACCGCCATCGCCTCGCAAAAGAGGCGAGGAAAGAGTGTTTACATCCGAAGCAAGTGGCTTTCGTGGGTTCCAGGTGGTCTAACAGTCCCACTGTGGGTCCACAACGACTGTGCTAGTAGAAGCCAATTAGTACCCATTCCCCCAATCCAGTTTGGGGCCAGACGTTGGTCCACAGCAGCCATGCCTCCTAAGCGAAGCGATGAAGATCGATTTCAGCTCGCCCCCTGTCTGGCACAAGCTCAACAGTGGCACATTATGCCTTCCTTTAGGGGGAAAGAGAGAGAGCATGGGCATTCCTGATTTCCTAAAGGAGCATGTTGCTTACCGTGCCAATGTCACAAGTATGTGCGTGTGCGTGTGGGTGCGTGAGTGAGTGTGAGACTGTGTGTGTGTGTGTGTGTGTCATATTATTAATTGCTTGTATGTGATGTTTGTCCAAGCTGGGCTGGACAAACACATACGGGATTGGGATAGAGAATGTTATTGCAGATTATATATAGAAACAAATGAAAGAGATTAGCTCATATTCTACTTACTCTACCCATCAGGTATGGAAAATAAAATAGCTAATAGTCATAGTGTTTATGTTCAAGACGGTTTATTTATCACAAACCTGTAGCACTTCATCTTTGTTTTTGCCAGCGGCACATTGTAACACCCAGTTGTCTCTAAATGCCTCAGTACGTTGTACTTTGTCCTTTAGCCATATCTTGCCCTTGTCTACAGTCTTCAATGAGGGAGCTCTTCAAAGACCAAAGAGGAGTGTGTTTGTGTGTGTGCTTGTGTGTGTGTGTGCGCGCTTGTGTGTGGAGACCTAAAGAGAGACTTGTCTCCTGCTACTACTTCATAAGTAAGTCTCTCCTGCCTTCTGCGAAGGCACATCGGTTTTCTTTCTATCAAGTCTTTTACTTTTGTACAGAATATTCAAACTATTTATTTTTGTACAGCCTGTTAAATATAATCATGTGGCTTTTTTAATTTTATTTTTAATTTGTTTTTGAGATCACAGAAGGGAGTAGAATATATAGAGTATTTATACAGTGTTTTTCATATATATATATATGGTCCTAGGTTCATGAATAAAGTATCACATTGATTTCTGAATCTTTGCCTTCAGAGTGGTTTGTCAGTTTGATGTTGGACAGTGCACTGATTTCCACACACACATATTCGTCCACTAGATGGGAGGGTTTTATACATGTCATCCAATATGATGAGCCAATCCCTCTGCAGAAAGCGCCTTCGCACCATCGCTAAAAGCCAAAGCCCATGAGTCTATTCCTCTTGGGCCCAGAGGTAAAGGATCTTGCGCATCGAAAAGGCTTCAACTGTAGCACAAAGGATCCCATTATACCGTGATCATAAATGGTGAAGAAGAAGATTGTCCCACTTGTGTAATCTGCGTAATGGCACAATGTTTCACCATAGTCTGATAATCTAAACAACTGGCATGGGTCAGGATGTGAGCTGACGTTTTGCTGACTTTGCAATTGACAAAAACAAACACACACTGAAATGTCTTAAAACGTAGGCCTTCAATGAAACTTTGTTATACCTGCTTGTTTTTTTTGTCCCGTCTCGGCAACACTTCCTGGGAGAGGAACATCTGGAAGGCATCATATATCATGGCTACTCAATGTGGGTGGCATTTCAAAGAGCTAAATTATCTCCATCCTTTTGTCACCCTTGGCTTCCCATAAAGGTTTGTTCAAAACTGAAATAAAGGAAAAAGGGCATTCTCCATAAAGGCCAAATGCTTCAATATCTATTTACTCTTTACACTTTCTCATTTCTCATTACTCTTTAACTGTAGTTAATGTTCACAGCCTACCATGGGCCTTTTCAGAGTGGTAATTAGGATCCTCGCTATGACTAGTCGTAGAGGAACCTATTGTATTTCAAGGAATTATTATTTTTATTATTCTCACAAACTGCTGGCCTGTTTGGGGCCTTTATCATATTCAAAAAGTTGTTAAATTTGGCATGGATATCTGGACTGTTAAAATATGTGATAGTTTTGGGTCTCACATTTGGGTATAATGAAATGTCTATAGCGCCCTCTAAAAATAAATTAAAAGGACCACACTAGGCAAGTTTCCGCCCCCGATGTCCGATCAACTTGAAAGTTGGCACAGCAGGTGCTCTTCGACATGCTCTACAAAAAAGTCAATCATGGTATGCAAATGCAAAACTAGATTTTCCGCCATTTTGAATTTTGTGAAAACACATTTTTGGCAATTTGATTGTCACGAAACCTTCGGTGGATCATTATCGGTTCAATGTGCCCTTGATATATTAAAATGGTGCTGATAACTCATTGTTTTGATGAGATATGGGCTGATTAACTTCGCAAGAAATATTAAACTATGTGCGTAGGGAGCAATTTACAAAAAACACCTTTTGAATGATTTCGAAGGAAGTTGGGTCATGTATGGTATTTTGAGAGGCTTTAATTTTGGGATGGTACCTTGGGGATGTGTACTATCAACCTGACGTGGAATGGTGATGAAAGTATTGATTGTTTCCTTCTAAACCTAATCAGAAAATGACCAAATGTAGTCTGGTGATAGATTTTGAAGGAAATTGGCTCATGTATGGTATTTTGAGAGGCTTTTATTTTGGACTGGTGCAACAGAATGTCCTGGTTATCACCAAGTCCCACCCTGGTGCCTGAAGTGGAATAACTGTGTAACTATTTTTAGTTACCTTATAACCTGAAATTGACCAAAAGTAGTTTTGTGAAAGATTTTGAAGGAAACCATACAGCTCATGAATGGTATTTTGAGAGGCTTTCATTTTGGAATGGTAGATCAGAAGCACCTGGTTATATGTTGACATAAAATTATTTCTGTATTTTTTCAAATGTATATAAGCCTCTTCGATTTCTGCAATTCTGCAATTTTTTTGCAATTCTTTCAAGTTCATTTCAGTTTTTCTCATTTTTAAATTAATTTCATCTCTATGCATTCCAACGCATTTTCAGCAGGAAATGCATTTTCTAGTTATTAAAGGTTTTCACCTCTCCAAATCCCTGACATAATGGCTCCAGGGCAAATGTAAGCATTTTAGCTGGAAGGTAGGTCAGCTCGTTTTCATTTGTTCCCTGGAAATAGTAGAGGTGTGATAGGGGGAGGAGGGGGAGGAAGGGGCGGAGAGGCGTGACGTGTCAGCAAGCACGCGAAGCAGCAGGGAACTTGCGCACATGACGTAGAAACCCTTATAGAGGGTCTTACCATGACGTATATCTAGATTCAAACCGGAAAACCTTAAATTGTCCCTTCAAATTAAAAGCGCCACATTAAAAGCGCCACATTACCATTACCATTACATTACCATTACCATTATTACAATGTATTTTTGTATTGTATTATGACCATTCCTACGAAATTCTGTCAAATATCAAAGTATTTAAAGTATTTGAATTATTTCAAAATAATATACACTGGTACAGTTATTATGATATTTTGACCCCCCCCCCCCCCCCCCCGCGCCTTCCTTCCTCTGTGTAAACTCAACAGGGTAATTTGAGCAAACGGGCGCCGAAGGGCAGGGAAGGGGGAGGGGGGGGGGGGAATAAAAGCCTCAGCAGACACTCACAGAGGTGTGGAAACAGAACGGAACATCGGCAGGAAAGACGCGCACACGTGGAGAGAGAAACGGGGCTCTTCGGTTTGGGAGAATATGAAAATACCGCAAAAATCCTAACGAGCGATCGGTTGATGTCTTCAGGGGGGGGACAATGCTCCTCGGGGCAGCCAGATAGGTGACGGAAAAGACGCGTCTTTTGCCTCCCCCAAAAAAAAACGATCCGCGGAAAGTGGGCGCGCGGGGGAGAAGGGTCATGGAAACCCTTTGGGGGATGATGAGGAGAAGGAGGAAGGGGACGCTGGCGCTGCGATGGAAGTTGCTGAGGAACTCTTTGCTGCTTTGTTTACTCGCCGGTGAGTCGTTCAACCGTTCGCTATTCCAGCCAGATGTTTGTAATCTGCCGCTGCTTTATGCTGTGTAAAATACCTACTCCAGATGTGTACTGATTCCTTTCTTTAAATCACGTTTAGGAAAGAACAACTATAGATGGTGGTGTTGTTGTTTTTTTTTAAATTACGCCCAAAGCAAAAACATAAAAAACTAAGCCAGGTCTGCGTTATAGTGTGCTGGAGGGGGGACTAGCTGTGTGTGTGTGTGTGTGTGTGCTAGTAGAGGGGTGGGGGTGGAAGGACGTGGTGCAATTGTCTCGAAGTGTGGAGAGACAGGACCCGGTACCCCCCGAGGACCACCCACGCAGAGTTCTGCTGGTGGGACCTCCTGTGTGCATTTACATGGAAATATCGCCGCTTTTCGGCTGGGGTGTGGTTTAAAATCTAAAAAGTGGGTTCAGTGGGGCCTATAATATAAAGGGAACATCCATTAAACTTGCACTTATGAAGGAAACATCTATTAAACTTGCCCTTATCCGAAACAAATGTTTTCTGTCTTTCAAATCACAACCAAAAAGTCAACACAAGATATGGATTTTAATTTGATAGACTTTTCTGCAGCTTAAATGTGTGCACCGTTCTGTTTCTCCAATGCATCCCCACACTTCCTGCACTAATTAAAAGGCATTGACTCCTCTACTACAACGTGACCTCCAGGCGCATATCATTTGAGTGAGTGACTGCTGATGGAAAGCAGATCTAACTAAGACACACAGACACACACATGCACAGAGCTTGTTTTCTTTGCAGTGTCCTTCATTTGGTATGTGCATGCTCTGGATTACCATGGGAAACAAACAAAAACGGAGAAAGAACCGTGTCACGGCAGCAGGTTGAGACGAGTGTACTGAGATTGGCCGTAACACACTCACCTATTTTAGAATCACATTCTGTTAACTTGTTAGAATGTTAACTTGTGTATAATTCCCAATTTCTATTGATGTATTTGCACTTACACTTACTAAATTCTACAAGGCAAATAAATTAAGTTAAACCTTTTTCCTTGGCCCCATTGGCCTTTGTAAGAAAATGTTCTATTTTGTCTTTATTATTTTGTCAGAATGCACCAGAATGCTTTGTTTGTATGTGAAAAAAGATAATCTTTATTTAGCCCCCCCTACAATAAAATTCACCAGCCGCCACTATATGTATGTATGTATGTTGTCATGACCCAGCTCAAAGGAGATGACAAAAAACGGGTGCAAAGCAGATATAAAAATATATTTATTTAAATAAAGTAACAAAACCTAAGGTACAAGCAAATAGGAGATATGTATATCCATGGTTTGCGAACGCTGGCTAGGGAAACCAGCGACCCCTGGGAGCCAGCCACCATGCGCTCTTATACTGCTTGCACATCCCAGCTGCTCACAATCAGGTTGAATCACCTTGGAGAAACAGACACTGACGTCAGACATGCAACAGTAAGCGTATAGGCACATATATAGGCATATATATATATGCATACATATATGTAAACGTATATACATGTGTTTTTGAATCGCTCTTAGTCTGGACTCTCCCCTGAGACATGTTGTCTTTGGACCGCTCGACAAGGGGATCGAGCCACAGAGACAACACAGATCACAGGATCACTGAGCCACTCAAACTCCTCCACCACGTTAAGGTGGCGATTCACGGAGGAGTTTTTTTTTTAATGTGGGAAACCCAATAAGGGGAAAACCCACAGGTAAAATGGACTGATTGTTTGTCCATTAATATATATTTATTTATATATTTATATTTATTTATTTATATTTATTTATTTATTTATTTTTTATATATATTTATATATATATATATATTTATTTATTTATATATATATATATATATTACCTATTTACACGACAATCCATATACATACATAATAAATACATCATGAAAAAGGGAGAAAGAAAGGGGGACAGATAAGGGGGGGGAGAGGGGATAGAGAGAGGGATAAAAGGGGGGAGAGGGAGATGTCCGTCTGCGCCGTCGAGTGGCTCCACTCATCG
This sequence comes from Pungitius pungitius, assembly GCF_949316345.1. Taxonomy (NCBI): domain Eukaryota; kingdom Metazoa; phylum Chordata; class Actinopteri; order Perciformes; family Gasterosteidae; genus Pungitius; species Pungitius pungitius. The sequence goes on along the minus strand of NC_084902.1, from coordinate 24,812,895 downwards.
TCCAGTACTGTTCACCTGTTCACCAACTTCAGCCCGTGTCCAAGTTACCACGGAAACCGCAAATCGTTTTATTACAAAATGAAGCATGAAGAGTGAATATTGTGTCACACAAAACCCATAGAATGTGACTACTTTTTGTGATACCTACCTTACACTTATTTATATTTATATATTTATATTTATATATATATATATATATATATATATATATATATATATATATATAATTTATTTATTTAATTTTTATTTAATTTTTTTATATATATATATATATATTACCTATTTACACGACGATCCATATACATACATAATAAATACATCATGAAAAAGGGAGAAAGAAAGGGGGACAGATAAGGGGGGGGGAGAGGGGATAGAGAGAGGGATAAAAGGGGGGAGAGGGAGATGTCCGTCTGCGCCGTCAAGTGGCTCCCCTCATCGTCCAGTACTGTTCACCTGTGTGAGAAAAACCGAGACTTCAGCCCGTGTCCGAGTTACCACGGGAACCGCAACCTATCGTTTTATTACAAAATGAAGCATGAAGAGTGAATATTGTCTCACACAAAACCCATAGAATGTGACTACTTTTTGTGATACCTACCTTACACTTGCGGTGAGGAAAGCAAGATGCGGCGCCTGACGCTCACGATTTGAATAACTTGCACCAAATGAGGGCAACGAGGGCATTGCTGGTTGGGTGTGATTTTTGTTGCAATAGCTGGAGTCCTCATTCTCCTCATGCTGTTTCCCGGCAGCGTTGTGCAGTCATTCCACTCTGGTTTGACTTGAGCAATTGGTACCGATTTTTTTGTCATTGTTTTCTGCTGTTGGCTACCTATGGCTTTCTTCTGTGGAAATGGTGGTAAAAGACTTGTTCCTGTTGCTGCTTGTTGTCGCAGAGTCGGGCGTCGTGAAGGGGGATTGACAGCTGGAACTTTTGGGGCAGACTGGGGAATTATCGGAGGCCGTGTTTCCAGGGTTTTCTTGACATCTTCAGTCGCTCCTTTTCCTTTCTTTTGACTTTTAGCTGGTGTTAAAAGTGGGGGTCTTATCTTTGGGCTTGGTTTGCTTTCTTCCTTTGCTTTGGGTCTTTCTGGCCTTGGTACACTGGATTCTCTTGGTTTCTGTAGAGACCTGTTGCTGGTATTTTCGGGCTTCCCCCCCGTGCCAGTTGGTAAAGGCTTTCTGGGTTTAGGGGGCACAGATACGTTTGCTGGAACTTTAGGTGGTGCCTTCCTCGGTGTTGTTTTCTGTGTCCATGGATCCGGTGTTTTCTTGACATTTTCAATGGTTCCTTTCCTTTGACTTTGGGCTGGTATTAAAAGTGGTGGTCTCGTCTTAGGGCTTGGTTTGGTTTCTTCCTTGGGTTTTTCTGGCCTTGGTACACTGCATTCTTTCTTTTTTTGTGGTAACACAATGCTGGCATTTTCTGGCTTCCCCCTTGTGCCAATAGGTACTTTATTCCTGGATGTTGTGGGCACATCTGCTGGAACTTTAGGTGCTGACTTTTGGGATGTTGTTTTCTGTGTCTTCTCAGCAACAACAGGGGTAAGAGGTACTTTACCCCTAATCAATGGTGCTTGCTTATTCCGAGCAAAATATTTCAAATCTGAGAAGAGAAAAACGGATTTCAGAAACATAAAATGAGTACACGAGATTTAGCAATAAGTACAAGTCCTTAAGTACATGTTAGTACTTAGATACCAAGCACCATCGAAGGAATTATTAATAGCATTACATTTTTAACAACGACCTTTAAACCATGGTTCATCTTCATAAATGTTTCTCACTTTGTGAAATTATTCGATTCTAAACATCAAAAATAATTACCTAAACATAATCTTTTATATATTTAAACAGCATCTTACCGCGAGTTTCTTGGTATCGAAATACTTTTTCAATTGGATTCGTTTTTCCTCCTTTCTTGATGAGATCAGACCCATACTGCGCCAAATGTTTCGGGACATCGGCAGGTTGTGCGCAGATTGTATCTCTGGCCATACACTCGATCAAGCTTTCCAGTCCTCGGGGGTGTGGATGCTGGGATGCCATCTTCCTTACGTCCTTAAGTTCAGCTGTCTGCGTTGACTGCTGATCCTAAATGATCTAAATCATAGCTTCCTTTAGTAATTCCGTGTTCCACATTCTATTTGAAGTGCATGGAATGTTGTAAACAGCGTTCCGCTGTTCTAAGATCTATTGGTTGGAGCTTGTTTTTCTTCTCCTTCTCAAACATTTAAACTGATGATTATAAAAGAAAAAATTCTTGAGAAAACAGTAACGAACATGTGGTTAATGTTGTGAAATTGGACCACTTTATTATGTTCAGACAACCAAACTACCTGGTTGGGTTCAGGAAAACATGATGGTTTGGGTTAAAATAGCGGAATAACGTCTTGGCCATATAACTTGACATAAATATGCAGTCAAAGGTTTAGACACACTTTCTCACTAAATTAAATGGGAACATTTGTCCAAAACTTTGACTGGTATTGTATAAATATACTGTATATTACATTACATGTCATTTAGTTGATGCTTTTATCCAAAGCAACTTACAATGAGTGCATTTCAAAAATAGGGATACTCAAAAGCAGGGGCGGATGGTGTATAGGGGCGATTTGGGCAACTGGGAGAAAGAGGGTGGGGGGTTCAACAAATTCTATCACAGCAAAAGTAGTTTTCAGTGTTCTAGACATATTATCTGTCATTGTCCAATCAGATTCATCAGATTCAGGTCACGTTTCAAATGGTCAAATTGGATATTACCAATATGGAGGCTTTTATGGAAGAGGGGGAACGGGTGGTGGTGGTAATCAACTCCCTTAATCACACACACACAGACAAAAAGTGCATAACCGACCCTGCAAATGCCATGTATGCTAAACGCAGATGCGATGGGTTCGTTACGTGCGATGGTTAAATTGGGGGATTCAACCAGAGACCCTTCCGGCCTTATAATACAGCGTAAACCTCAGCAAAAGGGCTTTGGGGGTGTTGCCAAAAGCTCCCACTTGAATTTGTGTTTGTGACCCAAAAGGAACACAACCCCATTTTAGCTCCTGTGTTCGCCTCCCTCCTCCCCATGTATGGATTGCTTCTTTTTTTAAGTGAACAAGTGGTTTCTCCGGTTCTGCCCAAACAAAAGGTTTGTCCTCGCGCTTTTAAGATCCGGCCTTCAGAAGGTAGATATCTAGGCTGAGGTTGTGTGATGTTGTGGTTTAATTCATGAACGGTTTTATCATTTGTCATCTTTGGGAAAATGTTTGAAAAAATCAAATAAAACATGAAAAAGACAATTCAAGCCGGACACTAACCACTTATTACAAATATGACGGTGATGTCATCACTGTTGTGTTTTCACGGCCACCTTTCATCCGTTTCTTTTTTTTAAATTTCACTCACGAACATAACAAACTTCTTTTAATCCTGTCTGTCGCAGGCGGCAGTGAAGCCCGGTGTGACGGCTGCATGGAGTACTGCTGTGGCGGATCGCCGCCTTTCTGCTGCTCCTACTACGCCTACGTCGGGGACGTCCTCTCGTGAGTTACACACACACACACACACACACACACACACGCCTATCTGCATACACGCGTCTAAAGGTTCCGAGTTCTGGCCCGAATGGGACATGAAGACTGATCCACACCAGCTGTTTTTAAACATGTCAGAGGATCTGACCTTTGACCCCCTGCTTGCCCTCATTCCGCATTGCTGCTCCAGCTCTTAAAACACATTGCAGACTCCTCTTTCAAAATAAAGCATGTGAAATGGTATATTTGTACGAATATGCTCACACACGTCAGATTGTTGAGGCAGAAGCTGTGGTCTAGCTCCATGCCAGCACCTTCAAAGTCTGTTTGAGACAGCTGCTTCCTCTCAGTGTGTGTGTGTGTGTGTTTATCCGTGTGCGCTCCAGGGGCACGGCCATCTCCGGCATCGTGTTCGGCGTGGTGTTTTTGATGGGGGCGGTGGCGGCCCTCTTCCTGTGCGTGTGCATGTGCATGAAGAACGGCCGGGGGGCACGGGTCGGCGTGTTCCGCACCTCATACATCAACACCGTGACCCAGAGCTACCCAGGTCAGTATACAGAGGTCACACACATACTTTTTAAAGCCACACAGATTCATCAAGTTTCATAAATGATTAATTACAATACCAAGGCTTTTTCTACCACTTCAAAACTCTTTTAAAGTTTGACAGTTCTACAATATCTTTTCATTGAAATATAGAATAAAACCCCTTTAAATTATGAAGAGGTGGAGAAAGGTGGGAAAATAGTGCAGACGTAGCCATCTCACATACACTTAAAAATGTTTCACAATAAAAGTTGTCCGTATTAATTTATAATTGCTAGTATCTTTATGCTTAAATCTTTCCTAAAGCATTAGTTATAAAAATGTAGTACCAATTCATCACACACCCTTTAAAAAACAGACACATTTATTGACACCAATAAAAAAACGGCTGGACAATCTTTGCTAGATTATCACATACATCACACATAGTGGCCCCATCTTGCTTTTTAGGGCCTACGCAACGGTTAACCAAAGTCGTCCATTTCTCCGTGTGACACCTCCTCTCCTGTCCATGAAAAGAGGAATAGGAGCACTGTGTTACGGGATCCACCTCAGCCTCAAGCAAAATTCCTGCGGAGCAACACAAAGAGGGCGCTGATTCTTTTTTAGAATAAAGGAAGGGCTTCACACGGCTCCCTTTCCCACTAGAATCCCCCCTGGCGCCTCTCCGCGTTGTACTTCTCAGGTACATCAGAGCCTGTCCTCTGTGCCACACTCCCTTGCTTGTTTTGGGCGCTCATCACATATTCATTAGGTGTCGGCCTCTCCCCGTGTATCGCCTTCCTGCTGTGCTGGGCCGGCACTCTTCGCTCTGCCCCCCCCCCCTTCCGCAGCTCTGATCACGTTTCATAAACGTGGCGCTCCAACACACTGAGCCGTGCGACATGAGCGCCTCCGTGTAGCTACAGGCATATTAATTATTTGTCCTGATAAAGTATGTATGGGGCTTTTGTTTTTTCCATGACTTTGCAGTTATTGGTTTTTTTATGTAATATATATCAACCGTGCTGTTTTCTCAACCTGCACAGTTTCATCATGCGCTTTACCACGTTGAGGTTACTAAGAATAATTGTGTCATATATGTGAGGTTTTGCTGATGCAAGCTTTGGTCGGGAGTCAGTCTCGGCTGACTGCATTTGTCTTTTCTTTCTTCTCTGCTGCTTTGACATTTTAGTGAATAATGCAATTTCCCTTGATGAGGCGGATGCATTGTGTTCAATCAAAGGAGTCTTTTGTTTTGGTATTTTAAATCTTTTTTTTAAATCAAAGCATCTTCCTCCACAGGGTGCAGTGTTACCTTTTAACCGTTAGAGGGTGCAACGGTCCCATCCAACTGTTCGTAAATGAGGGGGCCGTCTTCCTCCCTCTTCTTTCAATCTACCCGCTAAACTTGTATTAAATGCTCTCTCTCGACCTCAGGTCCTCCACCTCCATACACCTACGACCACGAGATGTACCCCCACCCTCCGCCTTACACCCCAACTCAGCCACGACCGGCCCACTCCTCGCCGCCTCCTCCGTACCCGGGCTGCACCCACAAGTGAAGCTCTGCAGCACGGACAATCCACCGGCCAGTTTAAAAGGACTTTTCCCAGCCTGCAATGGTTGCGAGTAGAAGGGGGTGGGGCGGGGGGTTAAAAACAATTTCAGGGTGGCCCAGTGCAATATTGTTCAGCGAGGCAGAAATCCCATCTCCGTGCCTGCAAGGTGTGTGAATGTCCATTTCTGCTGCGGCCTGGTCCAAATAAGGACTGCCCAACAACACCAAGACCAGCACGGCGAGGGGCGAACGTCACCCCCCTGAAGGGCAGAAGTCTTTCCAGCATACACAGTGTGGCTTTTAGGGAAAGGGTCATACATTTGAAGCTGTAATGAAACTTTTCAGGGGGAGGGGGGGGGGGGCAAAGACATGGACACATTGCCATTGAACTGGCATTCAAGGGACTGAGTGGTTACAGTCTATTGTTGTTGTGGTGGGAGGGGGGCAGGGGGTTATTGCTTGAAACAATGTGAAGGTGAGATGAGGGTCACATCATGTGCATTTAAGGTGGGGGGAGGAGTAGGGGGTTGCCTTTTGTCAAATTATTCTACACTAAAGCATACGTTATTTTAATATCAGTTAAAAAAAGGTTATAGTTGAATTGAATCGACCTCCCTGTGCCCATACATGACTGAATGATTTAATCGTAACGAGGGTTAATGATTTCATGCCTTTCTTTGTAATGTTTTCACCTACTGTGTTGTGAATAAAAGCTGATTAGAATCTGGGGTATTTCTTTTTTTCCCTGTGTGCGCGTGAGGGACAAACAGCGTATGCGCATACTCTGCTCGCGCGCGCCCCCCCGATCCCCGCTCCCCGCTCCGCCGTGGTCAGGTGATCCGTTGCTCAGCAGCTGTGCAGCCTCGGTATCGACCACACAACACGGGAGTCACCGGCGCCGAACACAGCGGCTCCTCAACACCCCGACGCGAAAACGTTCAGACCGCCCCGGCCAAACGCTGCCTTTTCACGGGCGTCGTGTCAGCGAAACGAGATGGCGGAACGAGTGGCTCTACTAATGCTGCTGCTGGCTGCGGCGGCTTCAGCTCTGGCTGCCGAGGTGAGGAAAAATAACCCCGTCCGTTTTTTTGGGAAGTATTTCCACCATATTGTCGCTGTCGAGCTGCGTCAAGCCGGAGGGAACTACCGCAGCGAGACCGGAAGCCGGGCGGTCCTCCACGGCGGAGCTAAAGTTTAGCTGGTTGTTACATTTATTAACCGAAAGATTTGAGGATAATTTATTTTTATTCTACTTGACCGAACTGCTTAACTATATACAGTGCATTCATTGTATATAGATTAGGGAAATAAAAGCATAACCACGGACTCTATTGTCTTAACCGGAAGTGTTGCGTAAAAGCATGTCCAGCTTGACATATTGTGATTTCTTGGGTATTTCTAAACGACTCACTGTGTTTTACAACACCACGTACAATATATCGATAATTTATTAGTGTTTGGCACTGCTTTTTATTAGTAACAAGCATATCTGGGAGTACAAGTTAGGAACAAAAGGTTTATTTTGCAAACGTGTTTTTTCCGTGTTCCGTTTCGGGCAGTCCCTTTAAGCCTGTTGTGACTGATGCATCGAGGCGAGAATGTCAGGCACATGTTTTAGGTCTCCTTTTCCATTGTTTGATATATTCGTAAAAGTGGCGTTTTCCTCCCGTCTAAAAATCTAAAACGCAAGCAATCGGTGTTTGTTAACAAAGTACATCCCCGAGTAACACCTACTGTCCTACTGGAAGAATGATTTCGTGGTCATTCGGCCTAATTTGTATGCCGTTTAAAGTGAGGATCCCACGAAACGCGTATTGTCTCGTTTCCCGTACCCCCAGGGGCAGATTCTATGGGAGTGGGCGTGTTTTTTGAGGGAATAAAACTAAATCGGGAAGACATCTCGCTGCTTCACGATCACAACCCGACGCCCGATTCTGTTGCTTAACGGCGTCAAATGAACCCGTGAAGATGACCGCATCCTATGGAAAAAAAGGACCCCTCCTCCCCGAACATTACGAACGATCTCCGTCATATTTCAGTCAGATGGTGGAGAGAAAAGAGAAGTAAGATGGCGGCGGTGCACTGCAGCATTTAGAGAGGGTCAGGAAAGTGGGAAGCTTTGATTGTCGTTTCCCTTTTCAAGCTTTCTCTCAACCCCCCCCCCCCCCCCCCCCTATAGAGTTTGGTGTGATCGTGGTCATTATTGTACACACGACCTCTTCTCTATCAGTGTCTGTGCAGCGGACCCCGTATCTTTCTTTTTTTTTTACCAAAAGAAAAAATCCCATCTCATGCATTTATTTAGGCGTCTCTGCCAAGAATATCGCTTTTTGAGTATGCGGTGCAAAAATAGCTATTTTTAACCCGTCAGTCACTTGATCTCGTAGTGATACGTCCGTGAAATGTAGAAAAACAAATTGCAGTGATTTATCAGACTCGAGCAACATGTGCAGACATATCACTTGATTGTCATTTTCTCAACATTTTACAACAGTTAACATTATTTCCATATGATACACTCCATTTTGAAAATTTGGGGATTTGCAGTTTTTTCCCCATCCATTCCATGTATCTCTCAGCCAGGCCTCCCGTGTGAGGGAAGTGACACATTCCTGTAATCCAGCGGTTACACAATCATAGCATGCAGACACACACAGGATGAATAACTTGAAATGGATCGATGGTGCCATACAATAGCTTCTTTTCCACCTCAGGAGGTTTTTTCGCTGTTTTCCGCTCTCGTTTCTCCTCCAGATGATCCAGGGGATACGTGGCGGCCCGTGATGGGTGCGCTTTTGATGAAAAAGGTTCCTCCCGCTCACCCAGCAGAGCCGAGGCTTTGCCCGTTTTTTTTTTTTTTTTTTGCCCAGTTCAGGAGCGTCCACACAACGCGTTTTCAAAAGGGAGAAGTGCCGCAACAAGACGAGTGGCTTCCCAGTTCAGTGGGATCGGGCTCGGGGCATGGGACCATTTGCTAAAGATATGCGTGTTTTGATCTCGTCGGCGGGGGCTTGTTTACGGCCTCCACAAACACACTGGCTCGCGGGAAGTGTGGAGCGTGGGAGTTTGGATGCCAGCCTTTTTGTGTGTTAGCGAAACCTTAAAAAACGCCTCTTGGGTGGGTGCCGGACGCCTGTTTGTGTGCGCGCACACACACACACACACACACTGCAGTCTGTGAGATGTGCTGAAATTAGGGTCACCTGAGGCAAATGTCCTGAATAATGATTTTTTTTTCAATATCTGGATGTATTTTTTTCTATTGGTTTACTGACCTGGTAGTTAACCAAAACCTGATTTATGCTTTTGATTTTTATCTTGTCAAACCCAGGGGCGGCTCAGCTCCTTTTGGACATTTTCTTAATACCATATCCACAGCTAAATGAATCCCTTAATTTATCTGTTAGAAAATCAATATTTGGGGTTATTTAATTGAGATATGTGTTGTTTTCTTTAACCAATAAGGGCTTCTGCGGTTCTCCAATGTGAATATATCAGTATCTTTGGATATTAGTACTTTGGTGGGGCAAAACAAGCCATTCAGATTTGAATATTCATTAAATTAAGTACATTTAAAAAGTGCAAAATGGCCAAACTTGCTGCTTTCAGATTCTAAAACGAGGTAATCTGGCCTTGGTTTCTCAAGGCTGAATTGAATACCTTTGGGGTTTTTAGATGGCGGTTTTTACAAAATGAGCCATTTAAACAAGATTCCCTTTGCTCTCAGAACTCAACTAACAAAAAATACATCTTTCAAACCAGACAAATAACTCCACATAACTCTGCAGTCAGAAGAAAAGGCGCCTGTCCTTCCAGTCTCTAGATCAGTCAGTCTGTCGCTCTCCTCATCTCACTAAACGTTATTGAAAAGTAATGTGAAGGAGTTTGTCTTCAGTGCTCCACGGCCATTGTTTCTTCATCATTTTTTATTTAAAAGAAAAAATAAAACCTCGCAACCAGCCCGAAAAGAGTCTGTAAAAAAAAAAAAAAAAAAAAGTCCTTGTTCAAACAGGGCACATTGTCCATCTTGGTTGTGTCAACAACAGCAATGACACCGCAGCTTTAGTGTCTCCCCCTCCGCCCGTCCCGGAGAAAAGAATTCCTGACCTTTTTGATGCTGTTGTTTTGGTTGCCATGGTGCCTGGAAACGGCGCTCCGTTGTCCTTTTTTTGGACGCGTTTCTCTGGCAGTGACGTGAATCACGGGGCGAGCGCCGACCGATGCGCTGCTTTCCCGTCCTCCCGCTCCCGTTGTCCTTGCACGTCCATAGTGTTTTTTTTCCCCCGACAGAAAGGTGACCCCCCCCCCCCCCCCCGCCCCCCCATCCTACCCACCATTTCAAAGCATGATCGGAATCCGGCAGCGCTGCTTTCACCGGTAACAGGCCGCGGCGCGGCTCAAAGGCCGGCTTTGTGCGGCGTAACCTGGCCTCTGAATGACTTACTGTGCAGGAATGCCAGGAGGTGAGATTGGATCCAACGAGACCCTGGCGGCATAAGAAGCCTCCTCGGAGAACTTTTCGAGTTCACAGCGAGGGCGCTCGAGGTATCTCACTCCACCCTGTCTTGTTTGTTGGTTCGTAATTACCTCTGCCAGGGCAAGCGTGTAGCCATCGCCAAGGGAACACGCCCTCCTCGCACGTTGGAGCCAGTCTCCCTCACGGCGTCTGTAAATATCGGCAGTGCCGAATCCGAGACGCACGCTCCTAGGTTCGTGGCAACAGCATTGTGGTTACACCTCGTCAGCGAGGAAGCTTCGCACACACCCACGCACACACACATTATTCCTCCACACATGGCCTCCATCTAAAGGGTGTCTCTGCCATTCGTGGACCTTCCACTGAGACGCCGCCCAGAGGCTGCGATTTCTAAACCAGGCCCGAAACATTCAGTGTTTCCCCATGGTTTACAACAAACGGATTGGCCGCGTGGCGCTGCAGCCGGAATGGGAGGACATGTCACATGTTCGAGGGCACGCGCTGCGACCCGGAGCCGCACGCCACTCGGCGGTGTCTGAATCAATTTGTGCGGGCTGCGCCTGGCCGCCGGCTTGTGTCCTAAAGGAGCCCGGCTCGCAGCAAAGTGGGTTAGACAAAGCGTCTCTGTGGTCAAATTGGTGATGTCTGCCCCCTTCTTGTGTTTACTACCTGCCTGTTGACTGTCAATAAAAAGGCTTCAGTCAAAAATGGAGGATTTAATGTATATCCAGACAGGATCTTCCTTATTAAGATACTGATGCTGTATCCCCTTAAAAACTAAATGTTCCAATTTTGTAAATGACATCCGATATGTTCATGGTTATAGTTCTTGTGAATTGAATACAAATCTGAGTTGAATTTCCAAGGCGCGTTTCAAAAAGAGCATGTATTTGGCAGCCGCTGTGAAGTCCAGACGTGTGCCAGATGCTGTGGATGTTCTACGCGAAAGGTCAAAGAACAGTAATGGAAATGAAAATAGGATAGCCATCAAACATGACCAGGGGTATTAGAGGTTAGATTAAGTATTATTATCTGAGCGGATTCAGACAGGCACTTGTTTCAAGATGATGCCTTTTAACAGTTTAATATGAGACGACCAAGCATTTCCGTCAAAACCGACACCAAGCATTTCTTCCACCATATGAATATCTCCTGGAACCACAGTGGAGCTAGACTCTCCGTGGTCTCGTTTTCCATCCTCCCAGCATTTCGAGGCGCTTATCCTTTCCATGACACGGGGGGGCGCACTGACAAACCGCTGCTGCATCTCCCATTCTTGCAGAGGTTTGCCGACTCATTATTTCAGTGAATCTCCAGCTCCGGGTTTCTTGCAAAAGTGATGAATCTCTCTTGGTTTCACTACCGTGAGGGGTTACATCCCTCCACTAACAGAAATGATCTTACGCCTTTACTCGCCTCCTCCCGTGTCTCTGCGCGCCGTCCCCGATGGTTCGGTGCTGCCATGGCGTCGGAGCCCTTCCCCAGGTGCCTGGTACTGGCTCTATAATTAGGCGGCTGTGTGTTATTCCCAATGTTCTCCCTCCATTCCTCCCCCACTCCCTCCTATCGCCATTTTCCACCCGAGCGATTCCTCACTCCGGCTTCTCCCCCCCCAAACCCCCTCCTGGAAACGCTGTGTCATCCATGTGGCGTGTTACTGATGTGCCCTCAGCTTGAGCGTCACAGTTCAGAGGGTTTCTGTAACTGGTTCCTCTTTGCGTCGAGCGACACGCCATCAACCGTGGATGACGAGTCCTCTTGGAGTACAGGTGTGAAATTGGAACACTTGCTTGAAATGCAAGGTGTGTGTGGGTGTGCGTGTGAGATGGAGGTTTGAGTCAGAAAATGGATGTTCCTCATTGACCCCCGCCCCGCTAATTCTGGATCGGTTTCCTGTTTGGCCCCGGCCAAAGAGGCGGACTTCCTGTGTTGTTCCAGTCGACGGCAGCGAGTCAGTCCGGTAGGAAGCCACTGTTTGGAAAATCCCTGATGTTGAAACCGACAGTAAGCTGTGTAAGAACCCAAGTCCCTACGAAGTAGACGTCTCCCTTCTTGTTAAGCTGGTATTAATCATCATTTCCTCATAAGTTTAGCATTCAGGCATTTCATTTAGAATTGAATTTCTGTCATATTACGTGATGGATTGATCTCTCACGTCGGTGTTGGGAAATACTGAATGTGTTTCTAGTCTGCCTGCCATCTCTCTCTGGAGAAGGAACACAGTCTATCAGCACCCTAGGGCCCTGATTCAGTGGGACTCCTTGTAGCACCACAAATGAGCTCATATTCAGCCGTAAATAAACTTTAGCGGCTGTAAACGTGGCATCAAGCCTCATGTTTAAATGCTCTCACTCCAGATGTTGGATTTCTTTTGTTTTAAGATGCTACGACGAAGCAAACTCTGTACAAAAGAGGACAAAGTCGGGGTACAGCAACTGTTTTAGTGGGATATCTAAATCCACCGTTGAGCTGTTTTATAGCTCCAGTTCATAGTGGGATCACTGTGAAATTCCTCCTCCCAGGTGGATAATGGTGTAGCCACAGCGACAACGGGGGGGAGGTTATAACAGGCAGTCTCCCCCCAGGGTGTGAAGAGCAGGCTCCGTATCCATGGCGATTATAACCAAGGAAACCAAGAGTCCCTCCATCACGTCTTGAGAAATGAAATGGGCATAAGTTGTAGCTATTTTTCCCTACACACTACTAATCAGATTCCAAAGAGATTTGTCTAGGATGGTAATTCCAATCCCGGGACAAACGTTTAAACGCGTTGAATATGAATGAAGAGAATTCTTCAGACAAACTCGCTGAAAACGTTTGAGTCGGGGGACCGCTGGGATGAGCTCCGAGTAAGGAAAGTAAAAGACAATGGACAGATTTTCTCAAAGTGGGGGAAGGGATCCCTTCATTGATCCGCCGGTTGACTTGAAGGAAACGTTTAATTTGTGCCCGTCTGACCTTTTTAAGCCCAAACTGACAGCTCTTAGATGCATTCTGCTGGAGGTGCTCTGGTTTCGGGTGTTCCATTCACTCTGTAATTTAGCTTTTTTTTCTCCGGCAGGGAGTGTGATGGGAGGGGGGAGGGTAAGATCTGGCTGCCCTCTAATCAGTGAAAACCTCTTCTCTCTAAATCTGCTTCCGAAACATCCGGCACAGACCGCTTCTCACACACACACACACACACACACACACACCATTGGGATAGCGTTGCAGGCTCACTTTAAGTCCAGTCAAAGCATGTCTGTCACAAGGCCAGCCCCATCCAACTCCGCCGTCACACATCCGCCCAGGCTAAGCAAACAAATTCCCACTGCGACGCGTCTTGTAAACAGCCCGCAGTTCGGTTCCACCACGATTGATTGATTGATTCGTGACCCAGAGCCGGGGCAATAGAAGTTCGTCGCCACGCGTTGTCCCGCCTCGTACACGCGTAAAGGCTGCCAGTGACAACGCAGTAAAGGCCTTATTTGCATTGCGTTTTAGGAGGGAGAGCAAGCGAGAGAGAGAGGGGGGGGGGGGAAGAGAGGCTCAGAAAGGTTCCTGCGACACATCTCGCTCTCTGGGGCGCCTCCCACCCCCCCCCCCCCCCCCCCCCCTGTGGGATAAGGGATGATCTAAGACCCCCCCGGGGCCGGCCTGGACCACCGAGATAAGACTGTACAATTAATAGCACTGCAGGACCACCGCCCATTGGGGACACTTCAAACATTGCGCATGTATCTGGGTGAGAGTGTGCGTGCGTGCGTGTGTGTGATGGATTTATTTGCATTTTGGAAGCGTGTGATGCAATATTTCTCCTGCTGACAAGCCCCACATTTACACTAAATGGGTAATCAGCATCTTCCCTGCCTTTATCTTTTGGCTCTTTAGTGCCGGCGATCACATCTGCGAGCGCGCTCTTTCACGAACATCAGCACATTTTACCATCCCCGTACACGATGGCTTTGAGACACAATTTGCATAAAAGAGGGAAGAAGAGTTGCTATAACTCACAAACTCCCGACCAACGGCGCATTGATCGATGAGAATGTTCTCGCTTCTGAGAGGCGAGGTGCAGAAATTCAGACTTTACATCTTTCTTTCTTTTTTTTATGGCTTGATATTTTGAGTTGGTAGCTAATTTGTGTTTCCTCCCAAAGTCAATTGGGGGACAAGCTTGTAAGGGGTTCATTTATTATTCTTATTAATGCCAGAGTCTTTTCTGAGATCTGGAAGCTTTGAGGTTATACGAGGCAGGAGACGAGTAAGGAGGATTCTGTTGAGGTTTTTAATAACGCTTTAAATGTCTGCCGTCATATTTTATGACTTCCCCCTCACCCTCTTAAGAGTGTTTAGTTATTGGGGTTCTATAAATGTCTTTCTTTTTTTAGAAATGGCTACAGTTCTGGATTGATTCAGTTATATAGTGAATTTTGGAGTCGATCCCATCTATTTTACCAGATAAATATTTATTTAAAAGTCAGCACAGCAAATAGTTTTCCTGACTTTGCTCACACATTTCCTGCTAGTCAGTTTCCCCAACTTGTCCGAACCACTTTATTGGGCCCTTCAATTGAGTGTGAAATCTCATAACAAAACAGAGCAATCCTTCTAAGTCCCACCGTGTGACCCTCGGCCTCAACGTGATTAGGCAAGGAGCCCGTTTGCGTGTGTTTGAGGTTTTTCTGGATTTAATCTGGATCAAGGTTTCCAGCTGTGGACCTGTGATTTGAATCGGGGTGTAACAAAGTCGTCCGTGGGAGGACGGTTCCATCAAATTGCGGCACTTCACCGCAGACTTGTGTGTCATTGCATTGCATTATTAGATTGTGGCTTTATCTGTTTTCCTTCATGAGCCTCCCTCTGGGTAAAACTAATTCCATTTCAACCTCGATGAGGACATTGAACGCGTTGTGCAGTTTAAAACGCAGCGTAGCATGCCGAGCCTTAACAGCGTGGACATGGGCTATTTGCGACTTAATGTTGTCGTCCCGTATGTCTCGGCGGGCCCAGTGGCGTGGTTCTCCACTGCGACCTATTGTTTTTTTTCATCCCACGCGTTTCTGATGGCCCTGTATTTTATTTGCATCACTTGTGCTGGGGGAGAAGAAGCGGGGCCCGGCGCGTTCTGCTGACTTAAAATTGACTTGAGGCTCAATTTGGTGGAGCGTCACCCTCCGCGCTCCCCTTATTTCGCTCCGCTGATGGCTATCATGCCAGATTGGGACCGAAGGGATATTTTTCCCGACTGGGCTGCCGTCCTAATCCCCAGTGCCCAGATTAGCGCTCCTTCCCCTCCCTGCAGGATGACCGGCTGGTGGACTGGCAGAATTGTGAGCCCGAGCCCGAGCTTGGAGGGAGAGCCCGGTGTCTCCTCTTAACAATATATACATATTACCTACAGCTCTGGCATGTCAACGCGTCTCCCCATTTGTCTCTCTGCTTTTCTTTTTAGTCAATCTGTCGGCTGAATCTTTTGGCACCTGTTGACATAGTCCACAGACCAGTGGTGTCCACCAATAGTTTCCCCTTTCGAGCCGTGACTTTGCATCGGCCTCGCTCTTTGTTCCTGGCCCTCGACTCCCACAACTCTTCCGTTTCCCCAGATCGCTTGACCCTGTGCTCGGGGCCCGAAGGCTCATTCCGAAAGCATTTCCTCTCCAATCTTTCCCTGTTCTCGCATTCGTGGTTATTGTTCTTCGCCCTCGCTTTCTCCTCCATCTCCTGCCTCCGCCATCACACTGGGACTCTGATTTATAAGCTTGCAGCGAAGGCTTGGCTGACACCCCCACCCCCCCCTCCTCCTCCTCCTTCAGAAGAAGACAGAGCGGTGGAGAGATAGCATTGGAGAGGCTGAGAGGCAGGAAGGAAAAGAGGGAGCGATTGGCAAAGATAGGATTTGCCAGCCGAGATGATGACACAAAGAATTTGAATGTCGGCTCAGATTGAACTACCTTTGCCTCAAGCAAAGAGGAAGTCTGTTTATCTCTTTCAGTAGGCGACGGGGAGAGGCCAGAGGGGGAGCGGATACGGTCAAAATGAAACCGGGCACCCGGAGAGTTAATTCATTAAAAGATGACACACACGTCTTTTTTTTTTTTTTTTTTTGAAAGATTATTTGAAAACTTTCCTGCTCCCACTTTGCCCCTTTTGGGTTTAACTGTTAACGAGCAGGAAGGGATTTGATCCGCTCCCCCGTCGGGGGGCTCCTCACACTCGCACAGATGGCAGTGTGGGAATCGAGCTGCAAAACCCCTAAATAACCCGCTGCAGGGCAGATGGCCCGGTGTCAACCCTGATTGCCACCGGTGTTAAGTTGCCATGTGTTGGGGCTGAGGAGGGATTTACCAATTTCCTTGCTGCCGCGGCGTGTTGCCCTTTGAACTCTGCAGGTGCATTCATGACCCGCGGACGTGTGCGCTGATCTGTGAGCTTTGTAACTTCCATTTGTACCGATACAACTGACTTAAATAATCTGCTTTGTTACATAACTTTACGTTTATACATGACCACTCTTAAGTAGAGCCTGCATTTAGTGATGCTGGATAAATATAACAATTTCTCATGAGAACATGACAACATGTGAATCATTAGCTCTTAGAAGCAGATTGATGAACGTTGTCTCCAGAGAAAGAGCTACTGTCAGAGGTAATTCACACTTTTTTGAACATTTGTCAACTTGATTGACAGGAAAAGATTCTTTTAGTGAATATAATTGATATTTTGCATATTTTGCAACCCCCATCGACTATTACGGTTCCACTTACTGAAGCTGTACAAAATATTAAGTGCACTCTAAAAAGCACGAGGGCCAGAAAAAGCTGTCTCGTCTTCTTCTGCCAAGTGTATCAATTCTGTCAATCTCCTTAAATGTAACAATGAAAGCTGGTAAAGTTCATCTTTCTCCCGGTACAACAGATACATGCCTGCTAAATCGATCCAAACATTTGAGTTTTCAGCTTCAAATTGATATAAATCGATTGCCCCTTCTCCCACTACTCCGAGCTGCTCTCATATTGGAAAAGGACTTTATGCCCCCGGCTGCTGGGAGAGAATCAAGTCTGGAGGAGAAAATATGCTATCTGTCTCACAAAACAACATTTGTTTGCCTGCCAGGGCCTTCAAAACCATTAACAAGATTAGAGAGCGCACAATGGCGACGGGCCGTCTCCACCCTCCCTCTCTCTCCTTCTCTTTTCGCCCCCCCCCCTCCTGTATTCCCTCCCGTTTTGTTCTAGCTCATTTGCCAGTACAATGCAGACATTCAGTGGTTTGTCTGCACCTCCTCTCCTACAGAAACGCAAAGCCACCACAGCAATGCCCCCCCCCACACACACACACACACACACGCACGCATGCGGATGCACAAACCAATACAGATATTAACACAAAAATAAATGGATTTGTGCCAACGGTGGGCTTTCTCTGCCTCCAGCCAACTTGCTTTCTGTTTTGCTGCACTGCCGGAGAGAAATAAGCCCAAAATGAATCAACCGAGGGTTATGTAAACACTGTACCGTCTATGCAAAAGCCAGCATGGGCACAGAGATGGCCTCTCATTTCCATAAATGGTATTGCACAGGAAGGTGGAGCGGCTTTGTGTGCCTGCGCGTGGACATCATGAACAACCAAGCGTATTAGATCGCTCCGGGTGTGTTGTTGTTTCAGGCAATTTATTCCCCCAACGCTATTGATTTTTTTTGGTGTGCATATTCTTTTTTTTGTTGCTTTGTTCCCCCATCAATTTTCAGTGAGATCTTTTGCACACGTGACCACTCCCAATTGTAAACACGCAAAGAGGCCTTGAAATCGATGCCCGCACTGTTAAGAGTTTAATTAGAGCAGCACAGAAATGAAACCAACAATGTAAAAAGAATCGGGGGAGGAGAATTTGTTCCAACACTCCTTTAGCTCACCCCCCATCTTTGGCTTTCCTCTTCTTCTTCTTCTTCTTCTTCCCCCTCCTCTATCTCTCCCCCGCTCATTTCATCTTAAACCAGCTTTCCGCATCTTCCTTTTCATCCAATACCCTAATCTCCTCACCCACCCCCCCCCCCCCCCCCCTCAACCCACTCTGAGTAATGAAATTTAATTGCATCCATCTTGCATGTTTCTGCGCAAGTGCTCAAGAATGAGCGCCACGTCTCATTAAATCTCTCCCTCGCCTGTCTCTCCCCCACCCCTAGGTGCCTACAGATGTTTCCATGGGGCTGTTGGCGGAGCCCCAAGTGGCCATGTTTTGCGGCAAACTCAACATGCACATCAACGTGCAGAGCGGCAAGTGGGAGCCGGACCCCTCGGGCACCAAGAGCTGCATTGGCACCAAGGAGGGCATCCTGCAGTACTGCCAGGAGGTAAAGTGCTGGGAGTGGTACATCAGTGTGTTTCCCCCCCAGTGGAATTAATGAAGTGCAATATTACATCATCGTATTAATCCACCCGTTAACCCTGATGTGGATCTTTTATGGCATGAATAATAGTAACAAGCTCAAAAGGTGAACGTCAGATAGTATTGAACAGACCTTGACATTGTGTCTTTCTATGTGGCAGTATGGTTGACAGAGGTCAATTCCTCCCACACCACCTCGAATAGTTTTTTGGGAATGACCTGCCTCGGCCACATATATTACATCTGTAATATATGGACTACTTAAACTGTAATAACCCTGTGTTTATTTTGTTTTGAGTGTGCAATAAGCCTAGATAATAAACTTATATAGTCACCTTATTTCATTTGGACTACGTTTTAGCAATGAAGTCTCTGAGCATATTCAGATGGTTGATTGAGCGGGTAGCAGTGCAACAAGCAAGATAAAATATAATTTATATGTATATATATAAATAAAAGACTGACACTTAAGGAAAGTGAATATCATTTTCAAAAAGAGGTGCTAACAAAACAATGCATGGCTTTCTGTCCCAATTAAAATCTGCTCCACCTGCTGAGGATATTACAGTGGAGGAATTTGTTGTTGCTGGTTTGAGAGGACATAAGCGTGCAGAAGTCCATCATGAGTGGGCAGTGTGGGATGTAGGCGGATCTGTTTTTATTCACCAAAATCCCCAATTTGGCAGGGATGACATGATGCTGAAACGCGGCTCAAATCAACAAGCTGCTTAAGTCCACGTGACTTAACTTTAAATGCCCCGGATGGCTTTTAATTAGGCAGCGTGAAGCTAACCAACAAAATGCAACACAGTGACCCTTGGAGTCGTTCAGCCAAAGAAAACCTCCCACCACAAGGCCATATTCAATACTCCAGTAGTGTACTGAAGGCTGTTGATGAATTTGTGTAAGAAAAAATGAAATAGAGGGGGTTGAGTGATTAGCAGAAGTTATGCGTAATAAGATTTCTCAGAGAAGCATGTGAGTTGGACTAAAAGGAAGATAAGTCCCCCGTTGCTGCCGCCGACAACAAATCCAGTGATGACAAACTGCTGCTCACTGGATCAGCCGTAGGTCCAAATTGTTGCACTATTTTTTCTTCACATACCAAAAAGAAAAAAGATCGAACTAGATCGAACCTCAGCGTTTTCCTGCCCAAAGCCGAATAAAACCAAACAAAACCAAGAACACTGGAAATTTTATTTTATTTTCCTCTGCATTTGGAGAAGCACGAGAGGAGAGGAAACGTGGGAGGGGGGTGTTATGGCGAAGGTTGACACGTCAACTGTGAATACTGTGCAGAGGCAGATGTCATGCATTGGCTGAAATGAACGTGAAGGTAAACACACTCAAGTCTGCCAAGCACTAAAATGCTGCTGCTGCTGCTGCTGCAAAAAAAAAAAAAAACCTTCCTGAAATAAGGCAGCGAAATATTTGGGGACAACTATAAACTATACCTTCCTTTAGCTCTGTCCGTTTTGATATATACGCATAATGCTCTGTGCATAGGTGTACCCGGAGCTCCAGATTACCAATGTGGTGGAGGCCAACCAGCCAATCAGCATCCAGAACTGGTGCAAGAAGGGGCGCAAGCAGTGCCGCAGTCACACCCACATCGTGGTGCCCTACCGCTGCCTGGGTGAGTCCCACACATGGGTTACATATTCGCCCTTTTCGATGCGCGCGTGGGAGCCTTTCTGGGAAGCAAATGTTCAATATTTAGCAGAGACTGAACAGGTCAAAGTTACCATGGCAACAAAAGGAGTTGGGAGTTAAGGAGTCAGATATGATTTATAGGAGACATTGGTAGAAATGGATCTTCAGTCAAATGAGGAGGGCCGAGGCTAAAGCTGCCCAATGTGTATGAATTATGAACATGGATGTATTTGTTTGTTTTTTCGCAGTGGGAGAGTTTGTAAGTGATGCCCTGCTCGTTCCCGACAAGTGCAGGTTCCTGCACCAGGAGCGTATGGACCAGTGTGAGAGCCACCTGCACTGGCACACCGTGGCCAAGGAGGTGAGTACACGCCTATCCCAACGCCGCCGCGACGCTCATCAGGAACCCTCACTGAGCCGCCCCATGTCTGTGTCCGCGTAGTCCTGCGGAGACCGCACCATGAATCTCCACGACTACGGGATGCTGTTGCCGTGCGGCATCGACCGTTTCCGCGGCGTGGAGTTTGTGTGCTGTCCCGCCGAGGCGGAGCGGGAAGCCGACAGCGCCGAGCGGGACGCCGATGACTCCGACGTGTGGTGGGGCGGGGCGGAGACGGATTACTCTGACAACAGGTACGCTCATACGCACACACAGGCGCATGCACGGATAAATGAGGGCAAGGCAGCGGGGGAGTAATGCCTCCGCGCTCAGATGATCAGAGATGCTGCCACTTTCATTTCCAACCTCTGCCATGAGGATATATGACTTTCCTTGGAAGTAAAGTGCAGGTCTGTTGTAATTTAAAGTCTTTTTTCTTTCTTCCTTCACATTTATCAACTTTACCTTCCTTATTTCCTCATCCTTCTCTCTCCTTCACCCCCCCTTCCACCATTTGTTCTTGTTCTCTCCATATGTCACCTTACTCCCTTACCTACATTTCTCCCCCCTTTCCACCCCCTCCACCCCTTCCATCCCCTTTTCTCACCATCGCTGCTTCCCTCCCAGTATGGTCCGGGAGCCAGAGCCAGAGCCAGCGGAGCAGCAAGAGGAAGCCAGACCATCTGTGGTAGAGGAGGAGGAGGAGGAGGAAGAGGTGGTGGCTGAGGAAAATGACGAGGAAGAGGAGGAGGAGGAGGAGGAGGATGTGCTGGATAACGACCAAGATGGAGACGGAGAAGAGGATGAAGAGGTGGTTGAGGAAGAGGAGGAAGAGGAGGAGGAAGAGGTTGATGAGGGAGATGACGACGATATTGTCGACAGGCTCGACGACAACGATGACGCCGACGAGCCCACCACCAATGTCGCCATGACAACCACCACCACTACCACCACTACTGAGTCAGTGGAAGAGGTTGTGAGGGGTGAGGAACATATCTGACGTGTGTCTCTAATTCTTGTTCTCATCTTTTGTTAAAAATAAATCTCATCCTACCTTTTACTTATCATAGAGGTTATTAAAAAACCGTTGCCATTTCCTTTTCAAAGGGACGGTATAGCCGTAAATTAAATTTAAAAAAAATCCGGTTACCTCTTGTGCTATTAATCAATGTAGATTGTTACTAGCGTGCAGTGATGTGTTATGTGGGTGTAGTTCAGTCAAGAGAAACTAGTTCATATATGAAACAAGTTAGTCAGCAGTTATTTTGAATAAGTGGGTCATGAGTTATTGAGCTTGTTTTTAATGTATTTTTTGGCAATTTGAGCAGCACAAGCCAAGTACAATATAGTGTCATTATATCTGAGAGAAAACCGACTTATCAAAGTGAATAGCACTAGAAAAAAAAAAAATTATATTTCATTTTGTGGTAAATTGTCACTATAATTTGACATGTTTCTTTCAGATAAGTGTGGAAAAAGCTGAGTAGTACAACGTATAAAACATGCTTCTCACTATTATTTTTATGCTTTGCTTAACACAATTGAACTCCCCACCAATTTCCCGTATGTCATTTTTCTCACTGCGCTCATCCATCATTTCAGAGCTTGGCGGAGAGGGCTTTGTTTTTTTCGTTTTAGTGTTACATGTGTACATGTGAACCCTGCTTTTCTCTCACATCACTGTATGTGACACAAAGCTTTGGATTTTGACGCGTCCTTGGACTTAAAGTGATACTTACCTCGACAAAACAATGAGGCGCTTGCATGGAGTATGGTGAGCTTTAGTGGCCCCTTACTGCTTCATGAGAGATGACAAAGTGTGTTTGTATATGTGTTTGTCCTCCAAGATGTGTGCTGGGCCAATGCGGAGACCGGTCCTTGCCGGGCCATGCTGTCCCGCTGGTTCTTTGACCACCAGGAGGGTCGCTGTGTTCAGTTTATCTACGGCGGCTGCGGAGGCAACAGGAATAACTTTGACTCCGAGGAGTACTGCCTGTCTGTCTGCAGCAGCGTCAGTAAGTCTCGCGGCCAAAAGCCCGGCCGGGCCGCCGGTTGTGTCTCTAACCCTCGCTTTTACTCGCCGTCCACTGGCCACCGGACGCTCTGCGGTTTCTTGCTCGGTGTGCGTGCTTCTCTCCCAGACGCTCCCAACCTGTCGGCTTCATTCCCGGCTAACCTTTTCCCCGCCTCTCTGTGTCTACAACCTAAATGTAAATGTCTTTGCACTAAAAACAGACTAATCCCTTGTAGATCTCTTAAAAGTCTCCAACATGATCCTCTGTACTTTGCCTTTTCTCCTTCACTGTCACACTCTGCTCGGCTTGTTGCTGGTATCCTTCTATCCTTCTCTTTGGGAATGCATTTCACTTTGGACCACTCGACCTACATCTGTTTAGAGCGTCAGAGACATGTTTGGATACAGGACTT
This sequence comes from Pungitius pungitius, assembly GCF_949316345.1. NCBI lineage: Eukaryota > Metazoa > Chordata > Actinopteri > Perciformes > Gasterosteidae > Pungitius > Pungitius pungitius. The sequence goes on along the minus strand of NC_084902.1, from coordinate 24,789,975 downwards.
CTTTTTAATCCCTTTAGCTCAAACGTGGCTTCCCATTAATCCTCAGTGACGAGGTTTTGATATTTGAGAGTGAATTGAATTGATTGATTTCTATTAGAACATATTTGTGAAAGCTCTACACTGCGACTACAGCGCTTTGATACTGAGGATTCATTTTCATGGACCGTTTGCTTTAAAGAGTCAAAGATTTTTCTAGCCATGCGAACACCGTTGTTGTCCTGCAGCATCCGCATGTCATTTCGATGATTACAGTCATTTCATGGGCATGCATTTTAATATTTCTTTAACTTGAATAGGAGCTTTAAACCCAACCAGGCGGGAATTATTTGGCGATAATCCTCACCTCGCTGCACATAGTCCCTTTCATCTCTGACGTGCTGCAGGCTTTCTTACATAATGTAAGCACTGTTACTTCAGAAATATAGGTTCTGGTTAATTTATTACATTCACTTCAGTCAGATGTCAAATTACCCTGAAGCAATTTAAAAAATGCAAAACCTTCAAGGAAGCGCCAAGGAAAATACACGGATGCTTCCCCACGGTGCTGCATACCTGCCGTCTACATCACTGTGTTGATTGATTATCTGCAGTGGTGCTGAAAATGAGTGTTTTCACACCGTGTTGCTGTATTTGGCCTTTAGGTATTTCTCAAAGACAAATAAAAATAGTATTTCTCGCCTCTCACTGATGAGTAAGACGTGATCGTTCGGTCCAAAGTAAAGAGATTAGACCTAAAGTTATTGCTCCGTCTTGGATTGGCGACCTATGTTTTATCTGGATTTTTAAATGTTATGGCAGTGAGTCTGTGCGTGCGTGCATTGGGGGGGGGGGGGGGGGGGGGTTGTGTGTTGTGGATGGAGAGCAGAAGGCAGGTTGAGTATTTGGCTCTGATGCTGATTTTAGTGTTGCGTAAGGTTCAGTGACCTTGTGTTATATATGTGTGCGTCTCAGTAGGGAAGTACGGCATTTACCCTGCAGCAAAATGGAGTCATGTTATCTCCATCTCCCTGTATTGTGATCTAATTTTATCCACGGTGCGTGTTTAGGCGGGACAGTGTGCGTTTCGGTGTGGGATTTCTGCTCTGCTGAGTGAAACGGAGGCGAGAAAGTGCCGCAGAGTCTCATTTTCCCCCGCGACATAACACCAGCCCCCCAAAAAACAAACACCCACTCACACTTTGAGCTTGCCGGTGTCATTCACAGCCTCAGTGCCATTGGTATTGTTTTAAATTGGTGAACAAAACGCTTATTATAATTATAGTAATAATCAAAGTCATCTTCATTTGGGAAGAGATGTTGTGTCTTGGTTTGTCTACAAGAGTTTGATCGAGTGTTTCTTCTCTTTAATGAGAGCGATCACTATTCTTAGAGGTGGCCTTCGGGGAAAGTCCTGCTGAAAGGAACGCATGAATTATAGGTTTAAGTACAGTTTGCAGAATTAAAGCAGCGTTTTTCCCATTAGCGTAACTCTCCGCTATCTCTGTCAATTTTTATTACTTTACGCCAGAGAATTAGGTCTTAATGAAAAACAATTTACAGTGTGTTAAGGGGATTGTCCGGAGAGACGAGGACAAGAGTAGTGAACTAAACTAACTAAAGTAGACACAGACATCTCTAAATACACAATGATGAAACCCAAACGCTATGCATGATCCCACCAGAGGTAGAGTGAGAAATCTTAATTGGGGAGAACGGATCCTTTTTTAAAGGCTTTCAAGAGGCTTACAAAGCTCTCTGCTCGGGTCAGAGAGAATAACATGTCTCCGTTGTTTTTGTGTCTTGTGCGGTCATGCGCTCAGACATAACCGATTTCCACGGACGTGCGACCTTCACGCATGCAAGCGCGCACGCACACACACACAGAATCACATATAGCACCTACCACTTTTGATAGCATACTTGTGGAAGCTAATCAACTTTCCACGGATTTGAATCCAGGTTTCACGCTTTATGTGGTCCATTTTCTATTTTGCGGCTGGTAAGTCGACTAAAATCCAGTCTGTGCTTTTGGGCCCAGAGGATACATTCCGGGCCCGGTGTTCTTGGCATGAAAGCCGCGTCACGCTCTGAATGAAGTTACATAAGTGAGAGATGGGTTTTGTCCCTCTTCCACAAAAGACTGTGGCTTCATTTGTCTGCTTTTTGAAGGGTGCTGGCTTCCAGCTACAGCTGCTATCTTGTCTTCCTTCTGCCCCGATCTCACGCTAACCCAGTTAACCCCGTTTGAGCCCTGCGTAGCAAAAAGAGGAAGCCTTTTCATCCTCTGGCCTCCCCCTTTCTCTCCCTTTTCATGCAGTACCCACAGCCAAGCCCAGCTCCCCCGACGCCGTGGACCACTACCTGGAGACGCCTGCTGATGAAAATGAACACGCCCACTTCCAGAAGGCCAAAGAGAGCCTGGAGGCCAAGCACCGCGAGAGGATGTCCCAGGTATTGACGGAGAGGGGGAAGGGAATAGATTCAGTACACTGAAAGCTCATCAGCAGTCACAGCCGTTACAGAAACGGATGCTAACGAGGGAGAACAAAGGAAAAAAAGTTTCTTGTTGAGAGTGAGAACAAAGATGTTTTCCCCTCATGACTTGAATATGGAAAGGAGAGACGGTGTGTCAAGTAGAAACAATAAGGAGCAATAAGAACCTAGTGGCGATAGAGCGCTAGCTTTTTGTGCACTGCTCTTCTCTTTATTTGCGGGTAGCAACAGCCACAGCATCATCTGACCTCACACCGTTGACCTCATCCTTACGCATCTTGTCTTGGTCATGTGTGTTTGGTAAAGCTCCAGGTTGAACTGAGGAATTTACCCAGTGAGTCAGAAAGGACAAAGCTGATCAAAACAAGGAACAGAAACTGTTAATTCGGGACTTTTTTATCACACTGCATTTTGACTCACGGCGTGATTCCCCCCGTGATTCAAAAAGCAGACACGCTCCTATTTCAACACTCTCAATAAAAAAAAAAGTTATTTTTCTCCAAAAACCGGAAGGGCCTTTTTTATTTAGACAGCTCTGAAAACACTCGCGCCACAAAGAGCTACGGATTGTGTAACATCGCCTGTTGTGCAACGGTTAACATAAATTGACCCGTTGCACTTACCTTGTTGCACCCAGGTGATGAGAGAGTGGGAGGAGGCCGAGAGGGAAGCTAAGAACCTTCCCCGTGCTGACAAGAAGGCCGTCATCCAGGTAAGAGGTCCGCCCACAGGAGATGTGTCTACCGTGGTCTGTGCCCCTTTTCTTTTAGTTTTAGTTTTAGTTTTTTGTTACATACCCATTATATTGCAATGTGCGCAGCGTTTCCAGGAGAAGGTGGAGGCCCTGGAACAGGAGGCGGCCAGCGAGCGGCAGCAGCTGGTGGAGACCCACATGGCTCGGGTGGAGGCTCTGCTGAACGACCGCCGCCGCCTGGCTCTGGAGAGCTACCTGACGGCGCTGCAGCAGGACCTCCCCAGGGTACGCTGACCACAAGCTTCAGCTGTGGCTTCCTCTCCCGTAGCCGATGCAGATGATCAGAGGGGTTTTGAGTTTGAGGGAGATATTTCTCTAGAATCTGACTTGCTTAAAAACAAACAACCTAAATATTAGGTTTGTGTTCCGTTTAGTTTGTCCTTTGTTGTGCCGCTGTGTAAACAATGGTCTCTCTAGACGGTAATAATGTATGGAGTAACTTGACTAAGTAACCTTCCTTGGCTCATAACCCTCTGTCATCGTCTCTTGCAGCCCCGCCACGTCTTCAGCCTGTTGAAGAAGTACGTGCGTGCAGAGCAGAAGGACCGGCAGCACACCCTCAAACACTTTGAACATGTGCGCATGGTGGATCCCAAGAAGGCCGCGCAGATCAGACCTCAGGTAGCAACAACATTTCACTCGGGAATTACGTCATTTTGCGGGCTGGTGCCTTGCAGAGAGGCGGATGCAGCTTTTGTATTTACTTTGTGCATTTTATAAAAGGTGCTGACCCACCTGCGTGTCATCGAGGAGCGCATGAACCAGTCCCTGGGACTTCTCTACAAGGTGCCTGGTGTGGCCGACGACATCCAGGACCAAGTCGGTGAGTTTGCCTCGGCTTTCACTCAAACGCGTTGCGCAAACATAGAATCCGATATATAGCGGAAACTTAAGTGCAACTGAGAAAGAGGGAAAGGTTGTGTTAGAGGTGTGGAGGAGATCAATGTTACTGTTGACCCTGGCGTGAGAAGGACACATTGAATGCTCTAAATTCCAACTCCCCCAGAAATGTGTGTGTGTGTTGATAAGGGCGTTGGAGCGATCTGGCCTTATTCTTCTATTCAGAGTCAAAAGAAGTGTTTTCCGGGTGGATAAAGCCCCTCCGTCCCTCCCTCGTGTGCCAGCCTTTGCTATGGTTTCCGTGGGTTTTCAGGTTGTTGGAGTTGCGTGCGTCACGCAGCCATCTGTGTCTCTGTCTCGGAGACTTTCAGTCTGCTGCTCCGGCAAAACACACACAGAAGAAAAAGCACAGTGTTCCATAACATTTCTTTGAGGCTGTCTGTCGCTCCCGATAAAGTAACAGTTCATTGGGTTCTTTTATAGAGAAAAAGAAAACACTCATAGAAATGATTCTTTTGTTTAACGTGTTTTTTAGGAGCATGTTATGTCAAAAGTAACAAGGTGAAAGATGTTTGGCAAATGAAGTGAAACTTCCTTCCTTGCCTCTTTCCATTTTCATTTCTGAAATGCTCGCTGATCCCCCCCCCCCTCCTCCCTTCCTTCCTCCCTGCCCCCGTCCAGAGCTTCTGCAGAGGGAGCAGACAGAGATGGCCCAGCAGCTGGCCAACCTTCAGACGGATGTGAGAGTGAGCTACGGCAACGACGCCCTGATGCCCAACCAGGAGTTTGGGGACGGCCAGACTGACCTGCTGCCCCGCGAGGACACACTCGGCCTGGGAGGAGTTGGCTTCATCCACCCCGAGAGCTTCAACCAGCCCAACACTGAGAACCAGGGTACTTACTGGAGCACCGGGTTGTCGCTTACATTTGGGTCAAAAGGGGATTAAAAAAAAACAACACTGATTTTTTTATTTTTTTTCCACTTTCTCTCTCGCTCTCTTTCTCTCCAGTTGAGCCAGTGGACTCTCGCCCCAGTCTTGACAGAGGCATTCCTACACGGCCAGGTTGGTACTATTGTCCAAAACGTTCCAGAATATCACCTCATCATCATCATATCAACGACAAATCAATATATATGTATTCAGGAATGCCCATGGAGGGTGTTGCTGCTTGATGGCTTATAAATGCACTGAAAGGTGATTTTTAATTATTAACTCTTAAGTAAATAAATCATTTTCTGGGCTACTAACAATCATGGGAACATGTTATAAGTATACTTATACCATCACAGTATTTTTATTCCATCTCTCCGCCATTGTTTGCACATGGCAAACTCTACTTGACCTCCATTAAGTCGCCGGCAGTGGTTGTTTGACTCGAAGGTACACGAGCGCCGTGCTGTTGAAGCCGTGCGATATTTGTGCTGTATTCAACTCATGTCGCTGTTAAAGTTTGAGAAGTAGAAAGCAGCAGAGTGTCACCACCATCCATAATAGATGGCCTCTTTCCTCTCCTTGCCAGTGACCGGAATGAAGATGGACGCCGTACCTAAGCTGCGGATGGAGACCGAGAACAGGCAGAGCACCGAATACGAAGTTCACCACCAGAAACTGGTAGAGAAACCCCCGAGAGCAGCTCATTTGACATCCACTGATCCACTTGTATCTGCAGACTAAACCGAGAGCGAGACATACACGCATGAAGGGGAATTTACTGACCCTCGCAAGCTTGCACCCTGCCCTCTTTTTGCCAAAAGTACAGACACCGGCACCGTCTGGTAAATGTGTCAGCTTTGTCCTCGGGGTAAACTCCCAAGGTTGTCGCCATGGAGACATGGGTCCATGGAGACAACCGCGATAATGCGTGCGTCACACTTCTGCTCCTCCCTGAATTCCAATGTCCTGTGATCAAAGTTAGGTGTGTGTGTGTGTGTGTGTATTTTTCTGGGTGCCCACAGGTGCTGAGAAATCCCTGATCTTTAACCCAGTTCTGCATTCATCCATTAATCCCATCCAGCATTGTAATACCAGCACAAAAACCTCAATCCGTCTTCTGTCAAATCCAAATCCGCGTACCTTATTCCTCTTACCTAAACGCCGTAATCTCTTTAATCCCTACATTTTATTACATATCACGTTTATTGCATTAACAACGAGCAGCCAGTGTGTGAGGCTGCCTCCTTGAGTCAACTCCTGAAATTTGATATACACGTAACCACAATCAGCGTTCCGCAGGGTTTATCTGGAGGAGACGCTCCAGCTTGAAATTAAGTCCACACTCACTGCAGTGTTTGACACGATCAGCGGTGACAGTGTTTCCAAGTCGAGAGTTGTTTTTCAAAGATTATCTGCAGTTTAGTGGTGGTTCAGGTTTCCGTCGCTGGCGTCAGCAAAGGTGGGGATAATCAGGAGTTTTTTTCCTCTTTCATGAAGCTGTTTGCTTCTCTATTTCATTTTGGACCTGCGTGAAACAAACGATTTCCATGGAGCAGCGTAATGAGTGACGGAGGAGCTAAAGCCTTCATTTGATTTTTCAATCTTGAAGTGTCTTGGTATTGGGTCGGAGCAGAGTCACACTGCATCCTAGTTGCTTTGTGGCGTGCAAAATGCAGCAGCAGGAAATGACCCCTAGGTCATGTTAATGTGTTCCATCTTTGTTCCCCAGCCGTTCTTTTCCAGCATTAGTGCCCCCTTCACAACAGGTACATGTTAGGAAATGTACTGGTAATTATGCACAGCGCGCACCCCAAAAATGGTTTGAGTTGACATGAACGGGCTGTAACTGAATGCCAGCAGCGTTCTCCTCCTCCAGTGATACCCAACGACACAATAGCACATGGTGTCCATGTGACCGAGTTGCGAAACGATCTGTCCTTCAACTCCCTGCAGGTCTTTTTCGCGGAGGACGTGGGCTCCAACAAGGGCGCCATCATCGGCCTGATGGTTGGGGGCGTCGTCATAGCGACCGTGATCGTCATCACCTTGGTCATGCTGAGGAAGAAGCAGTACACCTCCATCCACCACGGAGTCATCGAGGTGAGGAGCAGCTGACCTGTGTGTTTTGTGTTGGTTCGTGCGCTGTGAGCAATCTGTTCCAGACGCCAGTCAATCTGGTGTGTGGGGGTGATGCTGTGCACATTCATGCACTTGTCAGTGCAAGCTGCCTTTCAGTATTGAATGTGTGCATTCGTGAGGTATGCATCGGGTGTGTAGGAGTTCTCAAAGTCTGAAAGAGGGCTTTAAAATGTCAGGCTGACATGGTGCTGTACACTCTGCAAGTAGCCAAGTAAATGTGATCGGATTAATGCCAGGGAACTTAATGAACTAATTTATCAATCCAGAAATTTCATTGGCAGTTTGATTGAAAAGAATACAGTGGTTATGGCAGCAGTGTTTCTTTATTTTGATCAATTATCAATTTATCAATCAAGCATTAAAAAGGGTCGTAAAATGTAGATTGTCTTTACATATGGGAACACCACATGGGTGGCGTGTGCGTGTGTGTTTAACCCCCCCCCCCCCAACCCTCTCTCTGGCTCCCCTCCAGGTGGACGCTGCCGTCACCCCAGAGGAGCGCCACCTGTCCAAGATGCAGCAGAACGGTTACGAGAACCCGACCTACAAGTTCTTCGAGCAGATGCAGAACTGAGAGGAATGTCTCGTGTACACGGCACACATAGAAGAGACACACACGCACGCACACACAGACATTCGCTCCCACACATCAGACACCTCCCCTCCCTTTTCTTCCCCAAACCCCCCTGATCCCTCCCCACCCCCCCCGTCTCCACAAAGCCAGTGGGGCTTAGATCATTGAGCGACTGTAGCCGTGGTTTTCTTTCATTTCTGCCTGGGCGGTCACGCCGTGGTCGAGCCCGCTTGCACCCTGCCCGTTCAGTTTACCGGAGCCACACGCATTGATATGATTAAAAGAAAGATGTGTTTGCACGTCGCTCCGCCTGGTGGCCGCTGTTGAATGGAAAGCGTAAAGGCCCCGCCCTGCGCACCAAAACCAGCCCTCTCTTTGGGGAGGGGGGGGGGGGGGGGGGGCACGCTTTCTCTCCACGCTGATTCAGGGCCAGTGTATTACCAGGTTTTTTTTTGTCTTTTTGACGTGGGACGGTTTTAGGTGTGGATTTGTGAAGAAAAATCTGACCACTGATCAGTGAGATTTTAGGCGACCCTGGGCCTCGTTTAGAAAAAGTGGTTGAGAATTAGCATTTAAAATCAAATCGGGCAATATCATCATCGTTCTAAATGAGGTGCAGTGTTTCCCCACTAACTGCCCCGCTACTGCACTCACTCGACAGTCTACACTGGAGTATCCCCTCCTCCTCCCCTCTCTCCTCTCCTCCTCCTCTTCCTCCATCTCCTCCATCCTCTTTCTTTATGCATTTTTACGATGGCTGGAATGTGTTAAGTCACAAACAGCTCCTAAGGATATGTGGAGAAGCTGATGATAATGAATATGTTGATGACGACAACGATGATAATTATGTATTCTGAATGAGCTGTTTTTTATTTGAGTTGTTTTTTCTCTTTTCGTTTCCAGTTTTGTTTTTCAAAAAAGAATGAAAACCGAGAAGAAGAAAAAAAAATGAAACCGATGTAAAGTCCTTTTTTTAAATTGCGTGTAATGTTACTCAAGTAATGCTGAAGTCTTAGCTGTTCCTATGTAGTGCATGACATCAATGACAACAGGATTTGGAAAAAAAATACAAAAAACAAAGATCTTAACTCTGCTCTCTCTTGAGAACCTCCCACGTATCGATTGTCATTCTAGCAAGATTGTACATTTAGTATCTTCTCGTGATCACGTGACTTCAAACAATGAAAAATATATATAAATCTAGATGAACGGGCTCTGCTTTGATATCATGTAAAATACACATTTAAAAGAGATCTGTGATTTTGGAATTTAAGTGTGTTTCTCATGTCTTTTCTTTACATTTTAATCAGGAGCTACACAAGGGGGGCTGGCTTCATCTGTTTGTGTATATTCTCATCCACTGAAATATATTGTGTTAAAAATCCTCATGCACAGGGGCTATCCGAAATCAACCCCTTATATATAAATATATTACTTTATGCTTTTTGTTGATTTTATTATACTTTGTGTTCTGGAAAGGGGCATGTTGGTGGGGTGACGGTTACAGGGAGCGCGATGGCTAAAGAGAAGAAAGGTATCAGACATGGGGGATGGGTTTGAGTTATTTTTGCGTGTGTGTGCTCTGTCATTTTTTCAGTCTGGTGGTTAGTCCAGTTGTAAGCCGACGCAGTCTATTTTTTGGGGTTTGGCAATCATTTTGCTGGTAAAGCGAGTGGAGCCATAAGAGGAGGATGAGGAGGAAAGAAAGAAAGAAGGCAAGGTAGAGAGGAATGACTTGCAGTTCCGGACGGATGGCCAGCCAGCTTGTGTTTATAATGGATTTTCACTCCCGAGCACCTCCTTTCCCCTCCCTCCTTTTGCCTTCCTTACCTTCCAGGCATGCTGCTCACCTCTCCGCCATCGACGCACACTTGACTCCTCAGAGGCAATGCACCGTCGCATGTATGTAGATGGTAGGCTTTCACCGTGAAGAGAGCTAGAGAGCAGGTCGGAGGCAAGAATGTGAGAGCAGGGAGGAAATGTTGGTCTCCCGTTCGTCTTCATTCAGTCAGCTCAAGTTCAAGGTTTGTTGCCAGCTCAACATGACATCATCATACAGTCGCCTCCCACTCTGTTAATACATTAACATCTGTGATGAAATGGTGGTCATATGGAGGCTACAGTGGGGTGGGTCCTTGGTTTTCAGATTGTGCTCATTAGAAGCCCAACAGAGGGCAGTAGAGTAGAAGAGGAAGCAGGATTTTCTTTCTATCTTTTTTTTCTGTGGGTTAAATATTGGTTTTGTTTTCCATTGTGTACTATTGTGCAGGCCATTTGCATTGACTGGAAAACGCTTTCTACACTGTATTCCATAATAAAGTTTTGAATGTACATACAAATGCTGTCTTTGTGGTATGGCCAATAGAAACGTTCTATTTTTGTGCATCTGGTTTTATTTGTTAATTTTGTGTCTTGATTCCTGGTTATAAATAACTAAATATATTAATGGGACACTTTTTTTAAAGGAACATTTTCAGTCAGTCTTTGATAGAAACTGCACACTGGCAAGTATTTAGTGTATTGCTCAATGACACATCAGAGAGCTTTCTGACCCATGTTTGTCTGACCTCCCCCTGTCCCCACCCCCCAAACACATGTCTGACCCCTGTCCCCCCCCCCCCCCCCCCCCCCCCCCCCCAACACATGTTTGAGATGGCCCACGCCCCCCTTCTTCTGATCAGGGGAAAGGACTGCAATCTACTTTACTATCGCCTCCTGCCCCTGAGCAAGGCACAAAGGAAATGACACACGGTAGAAGTAACAGGTCTGAGATAATTATAACAATTGCTTTATAAAAGGGAAATTATGCTTTTCACTGTTTAATAAAGCCCCAATAAATAAAGCCCTTCTGGTTATCTCAAGTCAAACAGCAACAGATGATGTAAACCTATTTAATTTAAAGATGTTAATCGGTATATTTTACATTGATCGATTTGGGATCGTTTGGTGAAATGTAAGGTCAACCTAAATATGCGCAGTGCTGCGCAAAGGGGCACCATGTTGACGTCCGCGAACACTACAACTTTCCCACAATCCACCGCGGTAATCCACATTTGGATCCTGTACTGAAAGTGTCAAACCCAAGGTGAGTAACGTCTCAGTGTTTTAAATGCTATTAGACGTTTAACTCTGCCCCGTTTGTCAGAACTGCACATACTGACGAAAAGATGTCGTTATCTTTACTGAGTATTACGTTTCCATGACTTTCTGCAGCACTATGGACACCGCAGGACACTTGAACACTAAAGCTTTCTTAGTCTGTTAGCATTAGCATGTGCTTAGCGTTAACGTGAGTTGACCTACCGTCAAGCGTAATCGAAGCTATCAGCACTCAGCTTTAGCTAGTAGCTTCACTGCAAAACGACTTTGAAATATGGTGTTGCGACAACTCAGTAGTTGTACAAATGTTATAAGTAACAATACAAGAGGGTACTTGATAAGTAATGTGACGTTGATAGCCAATTCAAAGTCATTCCGCCAACTAGCTAGGTACGACAGCAGCTATCGAACGTTAGCAATGCTAGTGCTAATGTTGAATTGCTCCAGCTAACCAACGTCCTATTGTGTGACGGTAGACGTTTAATAGGGAATGTCTGCCTTGTAGGATTAATTTCGCTCATTAAAATGATTGTCTTACTGTATAACTTTAGTTTTCACCCCCTCCCTTCACATGCTATGCTGGCAGGTATTTCCTAATGTAGCTAACGTTAGCTAACCGTTTTCTTTTCCCCGGTGGGCTTTTTTTTCTTAAAATCTCCTTTCAGATGGCACTCCATCGTTTATTCCAGCTGTCCTCTGTGCTCCGCTCCGCCGTGAGCGTGACCCTGCGCAGGAACATCGGCCTGTCTGCGGTCCTTTTCAACCGGACCAAGGAGCTCGACCCGGTCCAGAAACTGTTCCTGGACAAGATTCGGGACTACACAACTAAGAGCAAGTCAGTCGATGATATGAAACAAAACACTTTTTTTCCGTTGAACGTCACCAATGTGAAATTTCCCAACTGTCATTGTGCATGTCGAACATATCTTGGCTAATGTTTGCTATGTTGGCTATCATGGCCCTATCCCCCAGTGGCCGATTTTATCTTTTGTGTTGGTAATTTGCTGCTGGTCTTGGTCAGCAGCAACCAGCTGCTGATTCATCAGAGAAGCCACTAGCTGGAGACTCCTGCATGACAACGGTTGCCATGCACTGTTCTAGCAAGGGATGATGCTGCACTCAGATTTCCCTTCTTACCGTGCAGCTCGAGCTGCAGTCAGTTGACCAACCAAACATGAACAACAACAAAAACTAAAAATAATAATTTGCATTGTACAAACATTTTAGATATTGGTATCTGCCCAGAATTTTAAAATACCTGCATCCTTACAAGATAGATGCCCCAGAGTTTAGTCTTCTGTGGGTTATTAACTTCAAATAGCCTCAAGCAATAACAAAAGCTACTTTTCGGCATGCAATTGGATTGCAGTCCTTAATGCTTTCGGATTCGCATCTCACTATCATATCATATCATATCACTCATCTCATCATTTGTTATAATTTGGTGCCTTTGCTCCACAGGTCTTCCGGGGGCATTGTGGATGGCGGAGCAGATTACCAGAAGAACCTGTCTGATGAGGTAACCAAGCTGCAGAGGCTCTACGGCGGGGGAGACATGGCCAAGTTTCCTGATATTAAATTCACAGGTCAGTTTTAGTGTGTACTGTGTGTTCTTGTGACCCAGACAGTGTGTTCACTAACTGTTATAATGCAGACTGATGGATAATAAAAGAGTTTGCATTTAATAGCCTGAATAGTGATCTGGCACAGCTTTGGAATTGAGATAATAATAAATAATAATGTGCTTAATTGGACGTAACTGAGATTTTTTGCTTACACACGATAGAACAGTTCTCGCTCATGAATATGTATATGTATTCCTTTTCCACTAGAGAGGGGCATTGTCTGTGTCTATAAATAGTGCATGGATAGTGACACTTGTCAAAGCAGGGTGTTTTTTTCCATTCTGTTTTTGATATTGGTTCTGGAAGCAGTTTTTCTGTATTATTGAATCTAGATCTCAGTAGTTGCTACTTTACTGCTGTAGTTTAGATTGTTGTATCTAATGTCACGTTATGGTATTGTCTCGTACTGCCGTTATGTTTCTGTTCTCATGAAATGACCAACTATCACCAACGGTTCACTTTTTGTGTTTTTTCCAGAGCCCAAATTTGAGGAACTGGCCAAGTGAATGCTGTCCATGTTGTATATCTCCTACATGTCACAAATATGTTGTATTTAATAAAAAGCTAATGGATTAAACCACGATATACAGGCTGTCATTAGCAGTAGTAAGTTGCATGCTGTTGGATGAGCGCTGTATGGAGCGGTGGAAATGCATTGAAGGCAACAACAAAATGTCAATAAAGCGAGGTGAAGCTCTGATTACAGTACACACCTTCTCTGACTTGATATGTGGGAACTATGGAGGAGTCTTCAGGTTTTCCCAAATTCTGCATAATATAAGGATATTTAGTAGGGCCGGGACTCGATTAAAAATATTAATCTAATTAGAGGCTTTGTAATTAATTAATTGAAATTAATCGCATTTTAATTGCATAAATATTTGACCTGAGAACAGTGAAGTCATTTTTTTCACATGGATTTTTATTTTTGTTCAACCAATTCCAGTGTAGCAATAGCATATTTAGAAATATAGTACTTTCAGAAATTCAGGTAGCCTATAGGTAAGTAGACCTTCTGTAAACTAGACCAATACTTTCAAGTACATTCAGAACATTGGTTATTTTTTCAGACGTGGTCTTAGTTCCCCTGGTCCTTAAACAAGTCATCTGGTGCAGTGGTGCAGTGAGGCTCAATGTAAATTCCTTGTTGCATAGCTTGCACACAACCACGCTCTTATCGACGCTTCCATCCGTTTTTTTTTTTAATAAAATGTCCCATTCACGAGGCCAACCGACACAGTCTCGTCAGCTTCTTCGTTCATGTTCACTGTGGTTTGTTGTCTGAAGTCATGAACGCTAGTTGGTGCTCCAGTATAATCTGTCCTCCGAAACTCATCCAGTGAGAAATGTTCCACGGTGCAAAAAATAAGTGTAAAAAATGTTTAATGTGTTATTTTTTGTGTAATTAATTAATCTTAATTCACATTGTAATTAATCAATCGTAATTAACGCGCTAAAGTCCCGGCCCTAATTTTAAATTAAACAAACGGTGACACTGTGAATCATCGTGAGTTCTGGTGTCTCTAGTGGAATCAAAGCTGACCTTCCTGATCCACATTTGGGATTTGATTCTCTCTCCTCAAGGTGCCGTGTGTCAAATGTGTTTATTTCTTCTGGGATTTATTCTCCACTCAGCTGAGGAGGACCCTCAGACTGGTCAGTATGGATCCTCTCAATTCACACGCGGGCATCACAGCATAAAAGTAGTGAAATCAACTAGGGCTTTATTAGAAATGCCATTATATGACTTTACTTGACCTGCAATTCTATTATAACGGTATGGAACGGTTGTGGATTCCAGCCTGAGAATCTATGAGAATTGAGGTTGGATTCAAAAGCACCAACAGGTGTGTGGTGGAACAGTGCAGGGAGATAGCAGGAAGGCTGAAGTGTGGAGGATCCTCAGTTCAAACCTGCTCTCTCAGAAGGAGGGTTTGGTTGCAGTCAGGGCTTCAAACTGTAAACTTTGAAACAGTTTTGAGGTTTAGTAAACAATCCCAAGGTCTAATATGAGAAATGGACACAATGAGGCATGTGCTTGAATAGCACAAGGGAACAACTGAAGGGCTGCAGGCTCCAACCTGCTCTCTGAGGTTGTGGGTTCATGCCCCTTCATGCAGACATCACTTCTGCTTTGAAAGAGTTTTGAGGTTTAAGTAGCAGTCTCAAGGTTAAATACGAGAAACAAAAATGTAATTTGTGTATGGTGAGGTAGTGCAGCACAAGAGCAGAGGAGCTACTGTCCTTACCCTGTAGGTTGTGGGTTCAAGCCCAGTCTTGGGTTTGAGCCTTTGGCTTTACTTCAGGTTTGAGTAGCAATCTCAAGGTTAAATACAACAAACAGAGGGTTGGTTAGTGTGTGGTGAAGTAGTGCAGCGGAAGAGCTGCTGACATAAGCCCCTGCACTGCACTTGAAGGTTGTGGGTTCAAGCCCAGATGTGGAAATAGCATTTAAAAAGAATTTTGAGGTTTAACTCACACGCTCAAGGTTAAATAGGAGAATCAAAGTTGCCAAAATGTGACCAGGACTGGTAGTGTAGGGGTGCAAGCTAGAGCCCAGAAGCCTCTGTGCGCACCGCCAGTGGGTTCAAATCCCGCTCCTGCCAAGTCTTGAGCACACTACCGCGGAGGTAGTAGTGGGGGCATTGTCCCCACTGGTTGTTTCAGAGAAGTGTACCCTGGGGGTTATGCAGAAACACAAGGCGTGTTCACTTGGTTATGATGGCATTGTCAAGAATGATGAAGAATCTTTTGAATGATGATTAATTGAATTTGATGTTAATTGCTTTGCTTTAGCCTTTTAGCACTTATTAGCCATGCTACGTAGCCAACCTTAAAGTTGTCCACAGGTCTGGCCTTTTTAGTGCATCCACCCTCCAATTCTCTGTTAAAGTTAAAGTTCAACTCAATTGTGCCTTTACCAATGCAGGAAGGATGAGTACATGGTTGATCCTCCAAGATGCACCAATCCGTCTCTGGGGCAATATCCCATTATGATTTTTTATAAATGTCAGTTACCCAAAACTAAAAAAGGATTTAGGAAGAGCCACCATGTCCCTTGAGGGTTGAAACCAGATAAGGTTTAAAGTACAGAAATTTGGGGCATTTGGCATTAGTGACAGGGACGTGTAGGTTGCTCCATCTAAGATCATTCCAGTCATGTCATGGGAAAAAAATATTGTGAAAAAAGTCAAAATATGTAGGGTCAAAAAAGAAAAGATTTTTTTTAAATAATAGGTAAAAAATTATTATTAAAAAATATATGTAAGGTCAATATATATATAATATAATATATCATATATATATACTATGGCATTTTTTAACAACTTTTTTCAACATGCTCCATACTCCACATTGAACATTTTTTCAAAAATACTACACAATTAATGCTTAATCATACTCATGCTTGAGCCTCCCTGTGGCAGCCACACATTCTTCTCTATAAGAGGACCGTGACACAGAAAAACTAAATTACAGTCCGTCATTTGACTGTTGCAGGTTCCATCTGCGTAGAGGAAAATGAGCTCTTTTGACAAAGTGTTTTCAGAGTAAAAGGCCATATTGACCATATCCTATAGTATCATACATTTTGTGCATAGTGGAGGTAGACGCCACATCATTTGGAAAGTATTATTGTATGCTTTCAATATTCAAAATTAAAAAGTACCTGGTCATGGAAAAAATATCCTTCCTCAGAGATTCTGTTTGTCTTTTAGAACTTTTTCCCAGATTCATTCATCGAAGCCACACATCTAAAAAAAATGAGACAAATACAAGCACCTGTCTTCACATTCAACAACACTGTGTAGATACAAAAGATCAAATTACATGTCATTCACATTTACAATAAGTGCATTTCAATCATAGGGATACAAACTCAAAAGAACAAGAAACAAGTGCAATTTCACCAAATAAGCAGATTTACAACTTGCTATAAAAAAGAGCCATAAGTTCAATTTAAGTCCTACGATTTGTTAGTGATTTTTGTCTGAAGATGTGTGTCTTTAGTTTGCGGTGGAAGATGTAAAGGCTCTCTGTCGTCCTGATGTCATCAGAGAGCTCATTCCACCATTTAGGAGCCAGGACAGCAAAGAGTTGCGATCTTGCCGAGTGCTTTTCTCTCAGTGAGGGAGGAACAAGCAGCTTGGCAGATGCAGAGCAGAGAGTGCGGGTTGGGATGTAGGGTTTCACCATGTCCTGGATGTAGCCTGGACGCGATCCATTCACAGCATGGTACGTGAGCACCAATGAGCTGCAGAGGTCGAATGGCGGCAGCAGGGAGACCTGCCAGGAGAGAGTTACATTTGTCAAGGCAGGAGATAACAAGAGCCTGAATCAGTACCTGCGCCTCCTTCCGAGTGAGAAGGGCTCGTATTCTCCTGATGTTGTAGAGCGTGGACCTACAGGATCGTATTGTCGCTGTGATGTTGGCAGTCAGGGAGAGTTGGCTGTCTGAGTGTCACGCCGAGGTTCCTATAGCAGTAAGAGTGGGCGTTAACACAGAGTTGCCAAAGTTAACAGTCAGGTCATGGGTTGGAGAATCTTTCCCCCGGAAAGAGAATTATTTCAGTCTATTTTCAGATTGTGAGCAAACATCCACTGAGAGATGTCAGTCAGACAGGCAGAGATCCCTGCTGCCACCTGAGTGTCCGAGTGAAGGAAGGAGAGAATTAGTTGGGTGCCATCGGCATAGCTGTGGTAGGAGAAACCATGTGAGCGAATGACAGAGCCGAGAAAGTTGGTGTAGAGAGAGGAGGGGGCCCAGGTGGGAGCTCTGAGGAACTCCAGTAGTAAGAGGACAAGGTTCCGACACAGACCGTTTCCAAGTTAGGATGAGAGAAGGGAGAGAGCAGAGCCTGTGACACCAATATCCTGAAGAGAAGAAATAAGGATCTGGTGGCTTCCTGTGTCAAATTCAGCAGAAAGGTCCAGGAGGATGAGGACAGAGGAGAGAGAGGCGGCTCTGGCAGTGTGGAGTTGCTCTGAGACACCAAGAAGATCAGTTGGTTAAAGAGAGCAGGTTGGAGAGTTTTGGGCAAAAGGGGAAGAGAGACAATCTGTAGTTGTTTTCTTCAGATGGGTTTCTTCAGGAGTGGGTTAAAGCCAGATAACGGAGGGTTGTTATTGAGACAGGTGAGGAAAGGAAGAAGGTCAGGAGAGACTGTAGAATATGGGATTGAATGGGGTCAAGAGAGCAGGGGGTCGGACGGGCAGAGGTTACTAAGGTAAGAACTTGGTTAGGAGACAGGGGGGTGAAAGAGGGAAGCGAGGGCGATGGAGGTGAAGTCGGTGGGACACAAGTAGTAGGAGATGGGTTTGAGAAAGAGGAGCATATGTCAGCTATTTTTTTGGTTAAATAGTTGACAAAGTCCCCTGGAAGAAGGGGAGAGGAGGACTGGGGAGTTTGGATGAGGTAGGAAAGAGTTTTGGGGGGTTAGAAAGACTCAATTCTAGGTACAACAATAATATCCTACTAAGTACAATAACAGCCAGTAGGTTGTAGAATAGAAAAACATTTTATTACATATACACCATTCAAATAAAACTCTGAACAACCCATTCACACAGTGTCGAGAAACAGACTTTCCAGTTTGATTAACATTAATAAACAGTGGCACAAAAATAGAAAGACAGAGACAAAGTAAGGCAATTCTTTACAAAAAAGTGTGATCCATAGATAAATATGACAAATTAAAAAGGCACAAGGTATATATATATATATATGTATATATATGTGTGTGCGTGTGTGTGTGTGTGTATAAAAGACCATGCAGGCACATTAGGGTGGAATGGGGTTGGTCTCAATAGAATTGGCTGGAGTGGCTTCCTCTCGGAATGCTTTCAATGAATGTAATACATAATACATCAATGGTTTTATGTTGCCGTATGGATCACTGGGGGGGGGGGGGTTGGGTCACAAAACATTGGCAGATGCTGAGGTAAATATTTGAGTGGTATTAATGTTCTAAATCCCTTAAATTAAACAGTCGGTCTTTGGTAAAAGAAAACTAAAGGTTGTGAGGACGATGGGGGGTGGGGGGGGAGCAGAAAACTCCACTAGTCCCTGCATCATTCATTAACACATTGATTGGATTTTCAACATCTGACCACCAGAGGGGAGCAGAACACCGGTGAAAATGAGCTCCATCTCAAAAGAGCAAGAACACATCACTGACAGAGTAAGGAGGCGCCTTCCCTCAGTCAAAGGGGACTCACAGGGGGGTTGGGGGGGGGGGGGGGTGAAAGCGTGTTGCAAGATCGAAAGCTCACTCAGAGTCCAGAGATAAAAACCAAAAATATGAGAGGGTCCCACTTTTGGCGCCTTGTCGAAGTATTCTCGAAGGAAGGCCGGCTTCTCAGAGCATGAAGGACTGGGTGTGTTTGAAATCCTGTGGCTGAGGGAGGGACACACACACACACACACACACACACACACACACACACACACACACACACACACACACACACACACACACACACACACACACACACACACACACACACACACACACACACACACACACACACACACACGTAGTATTAGTGTGGACTTCACTGGTTTCAGCATTATGCCCCCCCCCCCCCCCTCCCCTTGATATTTCAATCATGAACAGAGCATCATCGATTAGGTAAGTATGAACAGCCCGCGCTTTGCTCATGTGACTACTCAGAGTATAATATGGGGGGGGGGGGGGTGGGGGGTGGAGAAACACTTACTTCTTGGGGCGGAGGGACGTAGTTGACATTGGATCTGAAAGACAGAGACACGGGGTAAGCACACTGGACAGGTTGACACAGTCACAGAGAAGAGGAGACACTGGAGGCGGACAGCTGCATCCTGAGTCATTTCTTGCCCCGCATGAATAATGCACTTCGTACAGTACATGGCAAACCTCCCGGGGGGGGGGACTCTGAATTCCTGGGTTTGTATGAAGCGAGGAGGAGAGAGGACACGGCGTGACATGTCGTTCGGTGAGGCGGCATGCTGGTCTGCTTATGGAGCTAAAATAATTTGAATGTTACAAAGAAACAAAACAAAGCTTATTGTAAAATGTAACTGCTAAAACTGTAAAGGAACAGCGTGACATTTTTCTTCGGAAAAGGGACTTAGAGGGATGCGTTTTTCCATTTACAAGTTGCATGTTGCGGAATTCATTAATTCGGAAATATTGTGAATTGACAACAATCTGGATTCTCCAGAGTGGTGAGAAGGTTTGAGGAATGAGCTTCAAATCAATGCGCTTTTTCCTATTCAACTGGTGAAACTCAGACTTCAGAATGAACAATGCACTCATCAAGGTACCCGTTAATCAGTTTATAGCTCACAAAACACTTTATATGCATTTGTTCCAAAAGAGGTATTTTTATATGGTATCGGTCCAAGTATCAAAGTTTTCGCCCCCCACTTAGCAGGTTACCCAGGCGCGTATACGATTTGAATGATGGCGGCTATTTGTTGCTTCAGTGCGTGTCGCACTCACGTGTCCTCGGTTCTGTGCAGGGTTTGGCTGCTGATGTGGGCTGCACCGTGACACTGGGAGATCCAAAATGACCTGCGAGGGGGGGGGCGGCGTATTGGCTTTAAACAGGGTTAACAATAGGGGGGTGCATTTTGGATTGACACTGCACACCATGCACAACTCCTGTGCAAAGTGCTTGTGCACATCATTTCTGTATTGATGTCTGTGTCTATTCATGAGCTAGTATCCGGTTAGGGAAAGACAGGTGAACCAAATATACAAATACATTTGGAGTTGTTGCATGTTTTTATGTTGTCCTGTATGGAGACATTCGGCATACAGAAATGATGCACACAACTCTGTGTCATGGCGACAAAAAAAAACCTCACACTGGCATGCGACCAATCGGGATGCAGGGGAGGTTCAAGGGTCAAGTGGTGAGCCAGTCACGTGACTCCACAACCTCTCTCACAGCTGTGGAGGCAAACAAGAGCCAAAACCCTTGTTTACTAAGGGGAGACATGCCTAATCGGTGCTTTCTTCCACACATCTCGCGATAACTCCATAACTGAGTAGCTTTTAAGGGAAATTGTCACTGTGGTTTTAGATCCTTTAAAAACTGTCTCAGCATTGTTCTGTAAAGAAGGCAGCCATGAGTGGTTTTGTTAACTATCGGGCGCATCCGATCTCGTGTCATATCGCCTTTGGGTCTTCGTGAAGGAGCCGGCTCTATAAATAGGAAAGTAGTCACTGACAGCTCCAGTTAGCTCAGCGGGATAAGCGTCAGACTTTAACCCGAGACAAAGAGCTTTTGCATCAGCTCCGAGGACAGAAGCCCCGCGATGTCTCGCCAGCAAAACAACGCGCGCGGTAATCAAGTGTAACACGCGAGTCCAGCGAATTAGGGCCAGTCGTACGAGGACGCGCGCGCGCGCACGTCTCTGCGGTCTTCTGCCTTTGACGATAAACCGGTCAACCGTCAAAGCGCCCTCCGGCCCGCTCCGGTGTGTGAATGCAACGGCGCCTCAATGATCCGTGTCCGACTACCCAATCAGTTTAATTGCATTAAATTATTCCCACTGCCAATATACCCCCCTGCTGTAATGAATCCATAATTACGTTGCACCAATTATCCCCCCCCCCTCCATTCAAGTCTCTGCATTTTGAGATCCTCTGTCTCTCTGTTTTGACATGATTAAAACAGATGTACATCTGGCGGGGAGAGGTGATCAATAAAAAAGATACAAGAAGAAATGAAATGAAAAAAAGAAACAACAGGAAAAAAAACGTTTCAGGTGTTTTTTTTTTCTGCAGGCACCAAAATCACCATGTGAGTTGAAAGAGTTGAAATACACACACACACACAGCTGTCACCCTGCACAGCCCTGACTCAGCACAAAGACAATAAGGCCGCCGCCCTCCTCCTCCTCCTCCTCCTCCTCAATCTGAAGAGTGTCGGGTATTAGCTTGTGTTTGATCACATCAATGTTAACACAATCACGCAGCTCTTACCTTCCCCTGTGGCCTGCCGATGGATGAGGGAGGAGCATGTGGGAGAGAACGCACAGAATGTCACGGGTTGGGACGAGTTGATGCACGGACCGTGCACGCGTTGATACAAATTTAAAAAATACAAAAAACAAATCAAAACATTTTGAAAAGACACTCACGGCTGAAGAAACCACTGCGGTGCAAGAGGTACCCCCCGCATCCGCAGACCACCACGACCAGGCAGACCACCAGCACCGCCGCCACCACAGCCGAGACGTTGACGTCCTCTGGGGAGGGGGGGGGGGTGGAGACAAAGATTGAGATGAAAGGTGTTGCTTTTACGACCTCGGCCTTCCCTCCCCACCGAACACACTGACTTCCTCCGTGTGGGAAAGAGGCAGCGAGATGTACACGCACACACACACACACACACACACACCTATCGTCATGTGCTTGCCCTCGCACATCTTGGGCGATCCCACTCCGTTCGAGGCCAGGCAGCTGTATCGGCCGGTGTCCTCTTTGACCACGGCCTTGAACTCCTGCAGAAGAGGGAAGAAGAAGAGAGCATGATTGAGCTGAATTATACTCCTCCAATGGAATACTTTCTTCGCTACACACACACACACACACACACACACACACACACACACACACACACACACACACACACACACACGCGCTCTCCACGCCCCCTCACCAGGACTCCTGTGTGGGAGTCGATCAGGTAGGTGGCGTTGGCGTGGCGAGGCTGGTAGATGGGCAGGTTGTCCTTGAACCAGGAGTACGTGGCGGGCGGGATGCTCTTCTGGTCCCTGCAGAGCAGCTGCACAACTGAGCCCGTCACCGCCGCGCTGGGGATTTCGCAGGACGGGGTTTGTGGGGGCACTGGGGGGACGGGACGGGAATCAGAGACAGCGTCAGCGAAAAGGCAGGGAGAGCCGAACCGACGGGGCCCTGCGGCTCTCCTTCCGTCCTACCCAGGACTTTGAGGGTGACGTTGGTCTCGCCCAGGTTGACGGCATCGAGGGGGGCGCTGATCTCACAGCGGTACTCCCCGGCGTCGTCCTGGGTCACCCTCTTCAGCGTGACGGTGGCCCCCTCGATGGTAGCGCGGTCCTCGAAGGGACCTGTGAGGGGTGGGGGAAAAGGGTTTATATAAGATCATTACGACGGCTTTTTCTAAACAACACTCATATTCTTGTTCAAGAAAATAGAAGATTTTGGTTTTTGTGATGGAAACTCAAGTATTGTCATGTGGGATGTTAATGTTTTCATTTAGCGAAGAAGTTCCTCGGTTAGGACCCTCAAAGCGCCCTGCATCCCAGAACCCGGACCCCAGGGAACCTTTACGCTGCAGTGAACAGAACTTGGAGGCTTCAGGGTACATTTACATCTCGGGACAGAGCCTAGAAACGTCTGCTGGGAGGCAGGAGATAATTGTACGTTTTATTATTTATTGTAAGCCAGTAAGCCCACATCCAGGGATCAAGGACGGGGGCATTGTATGCCTCGACACTATCGACACATGGAACAGCTTAAAAATCTCTTAGAGTTTATTGCTCCCATCTCACAGTGTCCAGCTGGTGCTTTTCAGCTGCTACCGCGAGCTGATTACAGCAAATGCCCTCTTCGTCACTTGGGGGGGGGGGGGGAAGTAAGAGGCCACTTTCTCACCTCTGAAGTGTCCTTCAAAGTAGACAAAAGACACGTCCTTCCCCTTCTTCTTCCACTCGATGCGCGGGTTCTGGTCCTTCTCCGTGCGGAACGTGCAGGACAGCACCGCGTCTGGTGGAGACAAAAAAAAGAAAAAAAAGGGGGGGAACCGATGAGATATTTATGACGCGATAGCGAAGCTGTCAGTCAGTGGCATTTTGAACTGCTATCTTTAGCCTCATGGTTTATTCCATCAGAAAGACTGTGATGAAGCTGCAGGCTCCTGGGGGTCTCACCTAAGAACTCGTGCACCTCCACCTTGTGTCTGTCGGTCGACACGGTAACGGGAAAGGAGGGGGAACCTGGAGGTGGGAGAAGAAGAAGAAGTAGAAGAAGAAGAAGAAGAAGAGGGAGTCAGAGAGGGGTCAGAGCATTTCACAGAGCAATACCGCTAGTCGCCCAATAGGGGGCAAGGTGAAGCGGGTAGAGCGCGGCACATCGCCCGCCCAACTGCGACGGGGCGGGGGGGGCTCCACGGCTGCCTTTTGGTCGACCTCTCCGAGGAAGCCGGAGTCTTTCTCCGCAAGCCCTAAGGTGTACGGGTAGGATTATTGCCTCCTCCGCATTAATCCAGTGGGGGTTAAGGAGCAGCACGTCGCATGTTTACCAAGTTGGGACAAGGTCACCCAGATTAACCCGATGAATGAGGAGTATTAGCCGAGAGGGCCGGCAGCGCACCGTCCCCCCTGTTTGTTTCCCCCCGCGGCGCCCGAGGCCCGGCGTCCGAAGAGGAAGCGGTGCCTGATTGGTTTACGGGACGGCTTATTCCCTGGTCATCCCGTTGCTGAATACAGGTTTTGACGTTCAAACGAGGGTGAGGATTACCTGGGCTGGAGACATGCAACCGGCCCTCTCTCCATCTAGAACATCTCCCACAAGTCTGAGACTTTGGTAAAAAGGGGGAAAGGATTCTTAGAGTGAAGGCCATGCATTTCTAAAATTACATAATGAATGTGAAACTGGCCTCCAGGGTTCTAATTCAGTGAAAAACATGTAATTTAGTCCACCGAAGATTTCACCTCGACATATTCCTGGAAAAAAAAAACCTGCATGAAAAGACAAACGCACACTCGTTTCCTGTCATTGTCCAATAGCGTGACGCATACAGATTAAAATGTCCCAGATGTACACTTTAAAGACACGCATTGAGAAATGACTGAGCAGTTTCCTGTCCGTCAGTCCCTTCCTGTGATTGTCACTGGATTACGATCCGCTGCAAAAGCTTTTCGGTTTCCCGTGAGGGGGGGGGGGGGGTCAAACAGGAGGATGAAGGGCGAGCCGAGACAAAGGGCAGGAAGTGGGGAAAAGAACCAACTTGCTCGTATTTACGGCTATTTTAAGGGCCTTTAAATAAAAAAACAGCGTATACAATAATAATGTCATCTGCCAAATGCGGCATAAAGCATTCACAAGTTGTTTTGTTTTTTTTCCCCCAAAAAAGCTTCTTGCCTGAAGTTGGCTCAATTTACACCAGCCTCACTTACTTTCAGCTAAGTGAATTAAAGCGGCCCACTTATCCCTCCAGACGCTCCCGCTTCCCCATTCGCTTCCCCCCCCCGGTGCGTGTTGACTTGCGACAGTGTAACGGGATTATCGTCCCGGCCTTGGCTCCCGTACCCCCGTCACCCTCCGAGGAGCATCGTCTCACTAAAAGATGAGCCACGAGACGAAGAAGGACGACACAATTCGATTAAAAGAAAAGGGACGGGGACGGGGGGGGACGAGCGACAAAGGAGAGATGAGCGGTCCTAAGAATAGAATACAAATGAAGTGGAGTGGTGCAGGGTGAGGCTGGGGGTGGCGGTTGGCTGAAGGGAGAGGGGGGGGGGGGGGGGGGCAGAAGTATGAATAAGAGAGTGGGATTGAAGGCGAGGGAGATCCTCGGCGACAGTGTTGCCCGTGAATGGGAGATGCTCTTGTCACATAGTGTGAGACGGGGCCTGCCGCCGACTTGAAGGGTGCTCTCTTCGAGGGGAGAGGAAATGCGGGGAAGTGTGGGGGGGGGGGGGCGTGAGCGAAGAGGAGCTCCGGGTGTGAGGTCCTCACTGCGCTCCGCTACCACCAAACGCTGTCGCCTTCGATGGCCTCAATTAACGGGCGAAGGCGTTGAGGCGGACTACGAGCACATGGCCCGCTCGGATCATGTCACAACTGCATGGCGGGGTGGCGTTAACGGGTGTGGTTCGCTAAATTGAAGACAAACAGAGGCCATTGGTCCGAGGCCTCCTCAAAGACAGGTTTTTTTTTTAAGGGGTTGGGGGGGCAGAAGTTGATCAAGTGCGTGCTGGACGTCTCTTCAGAGTTTCTGGCCTGGATAAGTAATCAAGCGCTATGTGCCATGCTGAGTAGATCGCCTCCCAATCGATTTGCCCCCATTTCCTGCCACCCGAGTACAGCCAGCAAAAGCCGCGTGTGATAAAGTGGCCCGAGGGGGTCGGAGGCGCTCCGCTTCTAGACCGGACCGCGATCTGGCCCGTAGCCTGCAAAGTGCGCCCGTTTGGACCGGGGCCAGTTAGCGGAACGGGGACGAAGCCCAGGACTGTTCGCCCGGCGTTTGAGGGAACCAGCGTTACGCATGCCACCCTGAACGAGGTGTCGGATAATTGCTTTTTGTGGACTTTCGTAAAAAAACGTGCGTGCTCCGGTGCTTCAGGGGTCTGGTGTCACTTGAAATTACCGCCAAAGGACTCCAAGTGCTCTGGCGAAGGGCCTGTTGTGGCTCTGAAGCACGCAAGCGTCCAGACAAAAGCGCCGAAACAGACAAACGCGCGCGCACGCTGTGCATGGCGTCGACATCAACCAATGACTGGGACCGCTCAAACTCAGAGGGACAGCCACCCTCTCGCCTGAGTGGAAGGAATAAAGAGATGGCACGCTTTCGCTTCTTGGCACGGAGCCTTTTCTCTCTCGTTAGGCGAGCGGAGGGAGGGGGGGGGGGCTAGGTTGGGCGGGGACTGTGTCGAGGTCAAAAGCGCGGCGGCGGTATTGATAGAGGCACTTATTCAAATTAACAATAAAAAAAATGAAGGGGAGGGTTCCAGAAGACATATCCGGTGTGGCTGTGTGATATAGATAAGGGGGCATGTGGACATTTCAAGGCTGTGGGGGTACAGAAGGAAAAATTCAAAACAGGGAGGACTCTCACTCTATGTGTGTGTGTGTGTGTGTGTGTTCTCCATTTGAAACAAAGCCTCTCTGTATGACTGTAACCCTGTGAGCAACAGCTGTCCCGGGCAGACGCGATGTGCAAGTGGGAGGTTGCAATGGGGGGGGGGGGGGGGGGGAGTGGTGGGTTTCAGACAGACGCACCCAAAACATTTCCTCCTGGTTTGCTTTTTTTGAAACAATACACTCCGCAGGGGGTCCAGCATAAAGCTGAGGCAGAGTAGAAGCTGCTCTGTTGACACCCATCAGTGTGCCAGACAATGAGTGATCAGTGTTAGGTTGTCCACAGCCAACACACACACACACACACACACACACCTCTGAACTTGTGACCTGACACATGGCAAAATGTGGACAACAGAGTGAAATCTGCATCACTCTCACCGTCTCATCACATCCATCTCACACTGCTGCTGCTGCTCTCCAGGAGAACACACTCGCACTGCTTCCCATTTCACCTTGTCCTCGAGGGGTGGGGTCCTCTCTGCATTCTTTTTAAGGAAAACATTTTTTTTTTCTCGTGTCCAGGTTGCCAACCTTTTTCACTCTCCAGGTCACAGACAAACAACTCGTCACGAGCAAAAAAAAGAGAACAGTTGGAAGTTTCTGGTGGCGATCCAACCGCTGACCTCACGCACGGATACGCCACCTCCATTGCCAAAACCAGCAAGGAAGGGGGGGCGCAAGCCTGCCACCACCGTGCCACCCACACCCTCCGGCTGGAACGCTGCCAAACACAACTTTCAGGGGCCAACTTGCAGGGGCCGGGCGTTTGGCAGCACAGTCGCCACGGCCCACTCCCCCAGCAGGGCTTCAACCGTAGGCCCGGGGGACTGCGGAATAACACCAGACACCACGACAAAAATAAATGAAGGGTTTTCTTCACGTTTTGCATATTTACCTTGAAAAATCTGCAGATTCAGATTTCAGGGAAAAGATGGTCATTTGTTTTTAATGAAAGGAAATCTTAAGACCACTATTTAGAAAATGGAGCAACATTTTAAATAATAGCCTCTTGATGAAACTTGTTAAAAGCATTCGAAGCGAAAGACCTTAATTAAATTAGCTTGGTATAAATTGCAGGAAATCCGGTTGGAATCAAATTAATAATTAGGAAGCACTTAACTAATCTTCGTCCCAAGCCGCGTCCCTTAGAGAGAAGTTGTAAAAGGCAAACGACAGACACGGTCACTTGTTCCTAATCGATAGTGTCCATCCAACACTCCAACACTCACTTACATTGCACCAGTATAATAACCACAGGGAGGTACAGGGACGTCCCCTCCATTATCGTCCACTTGTGCGTCTCTGCCCTGGACGGAGCGCGGAGGCGGATCCCGAGCCTCGGCTTTCTTCTCGCACTTGTTCACAACTCTCCAATAATTCATCCAGCTTCCAGGGAAGATCCTTGTGCTCCGGAAAGCGGGCGGCGTGGAGGGTGGAAGCGATCGGACCGGAGCCTGCAAGGAGCGGCGTAGCGGCGGGGGTGAGCGGCACGCACCTCCGGCGCTGATCGCTGCGAGACGCCGGTGCCCCTGGCTGAGAAGTCTGGCAGGGAGCGGCGCGCCTCGGTTACTATGAAAGACGCGGGTGGACGCCCCCCTCTATTTTTCCCTCCCTCTCTCTCTCTCTCTCTCTTTGGGAGAGAGGGCGGGCGGGGTGTTTTCATACGTGAGCGCAGAGAGCGCGGCGCCGTGTCCAAGACGCGCACTGCACTGCCAGTAACCACTGGTGGCGCGCGACATGGCCGAGCACGCGTGGGACCGGGTTTAATGCAAAGGGGGGTTCTTTGACTGTAGTGCGCGGCCTGGATTGAGCCGTTAAAGTCTGGATTCAATTATTTACAGAAATGTTTGTTTATTTAGGTTTAATGAAAAAAGATCCCCTGCCTTTTGTGGAAGATTAGATTAAGTGGAGTTATACAACAACAACACGACACACAACGTCCTGCTCTTATCACATGAGAACCAGACTCGGCCCTTGAAGAGGAGACAGTCGACAAACATTATGGGTTTGGAGGGAGATGCTGCCCTCCCAGATGGGAGCAGTGGACTCCACAACAAGCAGACAAGAGGGGAAAGTTTTACCATTAGAGACCTGCTTTAGGCAGGGATGTGCGGAAAGGTTGACTCTCAAGGGCTTGTTGACTTCGTGGTGCTATAAGATCAACGACTCCTCAGTGAATGATCACCGACTATAGTCGGGTCGGATCACCTCCACTGCAGAGGGTTTTAGCGTCTATTCAAAAGAACGTCTCTGGAGAGCCGCAATCAGCGAGGAATTCAAATCTCAAAGGGCTCTAAGTCCGAGGCATATGTCCTTGGGTGTGTCTCGCACGTTGTCACTGTGTGTTTGGGGGGGGGGGGGGGGGGGGGAGAGGGCGGAGGGGGCAACAGCAACAGCTGCACATCGGCTAGGTTTTCAGGCCCGAAGCTTTGCGCATTCCTCGAGAGACACCTGTGATTAAACGGAAGAAAAAAAAAATACAAAAATGGAAGAGTGGGTTCAAGTGAGCGTTTGGGGGAAGCAAGCTTATTTACTTTCTTGCCACAAGTGAAGTGCAATGTTGAATTATTTGTTTAATAAATAATTGACTCACTCTCCACATGCAAGTGGCCATTAATATGGATCGGAAGGCCCCAAAAAGTCCCATAACCAAGCAGATCGGCGCGTCATTTCTACATTTATAGACTAAACATATAAAAACGTCAGAATATGACAAAACACCAACAAGCGGTTGAGTTTAACACGCCCCTCGTGGCTCACTTTCTCACACTTGACTGAACACACTGAGGATTTGAGAGCACCTGTTAGAGGAGTGATGGACTCCACAGCTGCCCGACCTTCAGCCAACAGACACACTCCGCTTTTGTTGTTGAGCAAACTGCTGACACACACTGACACACACACACACACACACACACACACACACACGCACGCCTGCTATCAGCTGAACATTTACAAACTGAAGCACGCCGTCCCCCACAAGGAGGAAATCTTTGGTCCAACATACACTACAAAAATGTCACAACCGTTTCAGAATTGCGGCAATTTCCAAAAGAACGACAAAACCCAGTGTTCTTTTTCACATATTCTTTTTTTTTTTTTTTACACATTTATCCAACAAATGATACGATCGGATACATGACAAAGTGTTGATGTGTGTGCGGAAGGTTACACAGAGGTCGTTACTGGCTGGCCGGAGGCGGGGAGGAGTCAGGGGCCGAGGGCGGAGCCACTTCTTCAAGAGTCGGAACCTCCACCTGTGCAGAATAAAGCCACATATGTCAACCGGTGTGTTTATTAATACTTTGCGTTAAACGATGACCTCCTCCCTATTTGTTGAGGTTTTGAGGACATTCCTGTGGGGGCGTTAGAGGGCCGTGGGCGGCTTTGTTTCCAGCGCCAGCTGGAGGCAGACTGGGGACCAGCGCTGCTTTCATGAACCTCACCGGTACGCACAAAAACACATCACATTTTTTCATATACACCGGACAACAGCATTCTAAAAGTCTGACGGTTAATCATCTAAAATGGGGTTGTAGGGCTCCTTTAAGGATTGGATGGTAAGGTGTTTCTGTTATTCTGTCCACATGGATCTAGCCTGGAAAACACATTAAATAAAAAACTAGGTTTGATATAGTAAACAGCTTAAAAACACGTCAGTGTTACAATAAGATAAGATTATAGCCTGCAAAATGAAGTGTAGGTATTGGGTGTATTATATATAGTGCGGAGGAGATTCCCATTAATGGCGTGACAAATGAAAAGGCCCGAAGGAAACTGTATGGCTTTCCATCAAAATGAATGGTCAAACCTCAAAAGCAAGACTAAAGTGGTTACACCCATCTTCTTATGCGGCCTTTTGCCATTTTCATCTAGCAATGCCCAGCAGGCAATGGAAGATGTGTCGAAATACCACTTTGAATGAAACATTGTGGTTTCTTTACAGAAACCACAGCTCGACCATTTTATGTTTTTCAGAGAATGAGAGTAATGATGCAGAAAGGCTCCTTTATCAGTGAAAATAACTTCAAATAGAAAACTCACAATCATTCAGCCGCATCGTAAAAAATAGAAAAGATCATGTCAAAGAACGCTGTTTGTTAAAACATCGCTTGCTCAGTTTCCATAAGGAGACCTTTCATCTGCGTGACGAGCTGCCGTCGTGTGGTTTTATAGGAAAAAGGTTCTGGATCCTTTTATGTTTACAGCTTCTCTTCCACTGAGCAGCAGCAGTGGCTCTCTGTTAACACATCAGGACAAAGACGAGAGGACGGCTCGCTCTCCAGACACATCATAAGCACACACACACAACACAACGTTGGTGTGTCAGGTGATACTATGGAGCAGTGTCCTCTGAATCAGAACAGTGATGTCCTGTAGCAGCTCTGCATGCTAATGCGCTGCTCACAGCGCCAGAAAGACGTGATCCAAATGTCCTCCACTTTTAATGTCCACTCTGTCTCCGACGTCCGGACTTTTGTCTTTCATAAAGTGCCGTTTCCATTCTCCGAAGAACCACATGTGAAAGTAAAATGTAGGCCACGGAGCAGTTTGTCATCAGTTGCCAAATAAAGAGTGTCTATTAATGAGTACTACTCTTTTCTCTCCTCTCCCCCCCCCCCCCGCCCTGTTACGCAATCAGTGATGCACAGAGAATGCCAGAAAAGCTGCAGCAAAATATATTTCGCCTAAATGAGTCCATCCAAAATTAACTCGCAGCCTAGTTTGAGTTTGAAGAATTGATGCCTCTCCTTTGGAGTCCAACTTGGTAACGCGCGCGCACACACACACACACACACACACACACGCGCGCGCAGACGATTCCGCTTTGCGTCAATCCGAGTGACACCGTGTGTCAAAGTGGAGCCTTGAACCTGCAGAGATTTAAAAATACTTCCTGCTTGGATCTCGAGTTAGCGACTGTGTCTTTCATGTCGACTTCTGAAAGCAGCCGTCTGTCCTTCGCGAGGAGAACGAGAGCGGCTTTTTTCCCCTCCCCCTGCAGACTGCAGCACGCGCTGCGTCTCCTCCGCTTTTGCCAAAGTATAAATGCAAAAGCTATAAAAAAAAAAAAAACGTAAACTCTGTTGAATCCTAACCCCTGGCTGCTTTGTGGGATCCAAAAGGCTGGCTGAGTGTGCAGTCATTTGGACGAGAATCCATCATCTAGACCAGAGTTGGCCACAATGCGTCAGCTTTGAAGTCTGTTGGAGGTAAAACAAAAGAAAGAAGATATTTGTTCTTCCTACCAGTTTCTCTGCCCGCTGCCTCAGTTTCCTCCAGACTGTGTGGTGAGCCTGCCGAGAGGGAGACAACGTGACTAGCAGGCACGTGGAGATACACGGAAAATACTGTGCACATACAAGAACAACATAACAGATGTGGAATCTGTACTGTGACAGTAATTCAAACGTCAAATTGTCTGAATCAATAGGGTGCCCATTGATGATATTTTAAACTATCCATCTTCACGTTGTCATTTAAAATTACATTTTTTTCATGCCACAGGAATATAGGTTAGTTCAATTGTCACGTTACATTTGGACCTTCATCTAAGTCTGCACCTAGTAGCAATAAAAGCCTCCAACTGAACCCCAAAGAAAAAAATCTCAAATAAGTGGCTAAGAATAGCTCTCCTGTGAAGGTCAGACTGGAGAACAGACGACAAAGGAAGAACGTTTTCACACACAACTTCAGTAAAAGGATTAAATAATGAAGAAAAAAGCCTTTGCTGTGGTTCAGTGCTGTTGGGTCCTCGAGTCCCGCACATTTCCCTACCTGCAGCTGCAGAGGCAGGGAGAGGCCCTGTGCTCGGCGATGGAGGCCCCGGGGCCCCTGCTGCAGGCTGTGGAGGGCGGTCACCTCGTACTGGGAGCACAGGCCTGTCCTGGCCACCAGGGGGCCCACACTCAGCAGCACATGGTCACCACATCTACACACGAGTGATGGGTAATGGTAAATAGTTGTGGGAGGAGATTAAAATAAAGTGACATGTAACAGGAGATTAAACCCACCTGTGGAGCATCACTGTGCCTTTGGGATTTTGTGCTGCCTTTTGTTCCACCTCTTCCTGTTTATACCTGAAAGACAAACAATAGAGGTATGAAGTGAGAGTAAGAAAAACAAAATGCATCACTGATGCAAAGAACTCTGCGCCGTCCACCTGCTGTGTGCAAAGACCTCCAGCGCCACAGAGGGCGCCACCTCCAGAGGCTCCCAGGCCAGGTCGGTGTGGATGAGCTGCTGGGCCCCTCTGGTCAGAGACCGCAAGGACTCCTGGAGGGAAAAAAAAAAGAAGGCCGCCACGATGTTTTACAAACACATCTCACAAAGAATCAGGTGAAGTTATTACACTTTAAAATGTGATAATACAGTGATATTTAGGGATGAGAATCGTTCGCATGTCTTCCTAACGATGCCGCTCATTGTAAATGCGTCATGACGCCACACACCCACTGCGTTTGTTTTGATTCAGAACGCAGCAAACATGCCACCGAGACTGAAGCGCTCCAAAGTTTGGCTATATTTTACGCAAAAAGACTTCATTACCGTCACTTGCAACGGTTGTAAAAGATCAATTTCGTCAAGGGGAGGGAGTACCTCCAATATGCAGAAACATTTGGCCACCCAGCATGCGATTCATTCGCGTGTTTGATACACTACAAGCAGCAGCGGAGCTAACAGGACACCATCTGTTATTAATCCCAAAGGTAACTTGTCTAACTTTACTTAGTTAATGTGAGCGGCGCGCCATTTCATTCATTGAGTCAACTTTTACTATGTAACAATAATAGTCTCCATTGTCAAACTTTGGAGCGCAAATATCTCTCGTGCACCTCTAGCTACTCCGTTTACAGAGGCAGAGAAGAATAAAATGACCCAGGCGAGGATAAACGAATGTCACAGAGCAGTGACTGAGTTTGCCACAGTAGATGATGCCTCTGCATTTGAATCAGGTTGAATCCAAATGAGCTCTGTTAAATGTTCTAAAAGGCAGAAGCTCTTCCTTTACTGTTTTCAGTTTGTGTTTTTAGTTTTCATGCCACATAAATGGCAGTTTTTTTTGTCTGGACCATTGACCAATGAATGTGAAAATTAACAATTTCCACAAAAGACACTCTTCTAGCACTTTACTTTGAGAATTAACTCACCTACTTTAAGTTACAAGTTAGACTCCAGTCTCTCTTCCTCACACCAACACAGATGTAGTGCAAATGACTCTGGCTCTCGTTTATTCCAAATTACGATTTGAGACAGCATGCGGCGGAGTACAGCTGAGGAGGGGGGAGCACAACCATAAAATAACTGTATTTGGTCTGAACTCATCACACAGTCACCTTTCCATTTGATTGACGTTGGAAAGTCCTGACCGGAAAGGGCTATGTGTGACAGACACAGACAGCCCCCCCCCCCCCCCCACACACACACACACACACGCACAGACCCGCCCACCCACCTCAGAGGGAGTCCACGAGTCGAGCTGAGGGTCGAGCACCACGTCGCAGCAGAAAGCTCCCGAAGTGACTGCATGGAGACAAATGACATGGAGACAAATTGGCACCACAGCACCTCCCATGGTCATGTGCCACAAAGAGAAGCTCGTCTACCTGGCACCTCGGGCGTGCTGAGCAGCTCCACAGCAAAGTCGTCCTTGAACGCAGTCTCCAGCACCTGGCCGAGCAAAGCGGCGCAGGAACGCCAATAGGCCTGAGGGGGGACAACGGGACGCACTGAACGTCAAACCCTTTCCACTAAGTCCCGAACACACCGATCACTGAGACAGGTCTATTAAATACATTTGAAAAAGCTGACAGATTGAAAAACTGGGTGGCTTATGTTAAAAGTTGCGTGATTTATCCTTTTTGTTGTAGGTATGTGTCACTACTCCTTTATCGAACAAACACTATTCATGGAAAGAAAAGGCCAGAAAGACAGAAACACTAGAAGAAAGCTCAGAGACAATGTTTCATTTTAGCTATGGTGGAAATTTAAAAGACGTCTTCTATAGAAACAGAATTTTGGCTTTATTGACTTTCATAACAAACAAATTCCTAAAACACAAAGAAAAAGCAGCAGATTCTTAACCTCTTTTCAAATAATATAATACATTGCATTTGTTAACCACCTGGTTGACGAGCGTGGGATCCTTGTCTTTAAATGTGAGCAGGGTCAGGGAGCAGGACTGGGTGAGGGGCTGGTGGAGAGACCACGGTTCCCCGTCCACCAGGGCCAGAGCCGAGCTGCTCACGTGATGCTCCGTCAGGTCTGACAGGAGAAGCAGACAGTCGGCAGGGAGCGAAACAAATATTCAGCAACGACGAAACACGAAGCGGGCGCATTATCAACGCGTGCAGATGAGCCATGTGGTCCGGGGTCCTCCCGCCTCGCCACAGAGACTTCCTGTGGACTCACGTCTGGCACAGCTCAGCGGCGTGGACATCCCTTTGTTCATGACGAGCATGGTCCCGTCCAGGCCCGGGCCCCGCATGGACACCTCGATCTTCTCGATGCGGGGGTACAGAGCCCTCTGCCTCGCCTGCTCTCTGGAGAAGACGGCACTGCGCTGGCTGCGGCCCCCGGGGGCCGCCGCGCGCGCTGCTGCCGCGGCAGTTGCAAAGCCTGTGGACGGGTGAAAGGGTGGTTGTCATAGCAACGTAGTCAGGGGGACCTGGACTCACCTGGACTCAAAAATACAATACAATACAGAGCTTGTGTTGGGAAATAAAGGGTAAACAAACTGTGCAGAAAAAGTGCGATAATGGGAAGTGTAGTCTCCAATGTTTTAGATACAAGTTAGGATATGCGTTTGATTTAAATGTATAATTCATGGAGCATTTGCACAATTAGACAAAACTGAAGGTCTGAAACCTTCAACTAACCTTAGTACTGCGTTACTTAACATGAGAGCAGACTGCTCATAGAAGTTTATACTTTCAAGAACAAAGACATTTTAGAATATCTACGGCCTTGTGATTAGACAAGTAGTCAGGATGTACTTGTGCGATCATAATAAACAATAATAACAATAACTTAACGCAAATATGAGTAACGTTATGTCATTTAATGCTAAAAAAAAAGCTTGCTAACCGAAATGAATTCAAATCATTTCGTTATTGATTACACAATTGCTTTAAATAATATGTAACGTTAATATGTAATAATTAAAATGTCAAATATTATTCATCAAAACCCTAACGTTAAATATAAACTTGCCAATGATCGTTTTGCTCTAGCTAGCCCGCATGCTAAACTGGTAGCTAACGTTACTCACGGCGCTGGAGCAGTTCACACGCGGTCCTGGTCACCATTGTGAAGAATATCAAAGTACCCACATACGAAAATAAAAAGATACAGAAGGGCCAAATTGATAAAGGTGTGTCACTTCTGTTTGAAGGACGCCATGCCTATTTTGTGTGCAACTAATATTCCGGTCCGGGCAGGAACTGTAGTCAGTGTCCATAAAGGTCCGTGTGGCATGGACGACAAGGTGCAGTTCCGGTTTGTAACAGCAGGTGTCACTGTTGATCAATATTTTAAAAAGGCTCACGTAAAGGAAACCCTGATATGCTATATTTATCTGTTGCTAGAGAGAGTGAGAGAAAAAAAAGACCCATCAGACCCACATACATCAACGGGGCCTAACAACATAATATGTCTCAGTAGAGTACTTGATATTTCTTTAAGCACTTGTTTAAAAGTTTTCTTATTTATGGCGTCCCTCGACAATTTCATTTCTGAATTACTACAGTCTCTGTCGCCTAAGTGCTGATAGACTGTTGCTCTTACGCTGATTGGATGGATCCCAAAGTTATGATCTTGGCTCTGAAGTCTCACATGTCCCCAACTTCATCCTCTAATGGCTCCTAATGGCATTCAGAACTTGACAAATGGAGTTTGGAGTTTTCTGGACCAGAATCGTCACTGAGTGTTGGCACTAATGGCAGCAGCTGGAGCAGCGAGACGGCCGGCCAGGGGACGAAACATCGTAAATCACCTCAACGCAGGCCGAGATGGAGCCAGATTACGGGTGCCAATCTAACAACCTCTAGAGGCTAAAGTATAACCCAAAAGTTTTATTTAGCACTCAAATTTTAAAATTTTAAATAAAAACAAAAAATTGTTTACCGTCACAATCACACAAAAACCTTCTCACAACAATAACTACACAAGACACATATGTGCATAAAGGTTTATTTTTTTTTGTTGAAAATAAGTGTTCCTCACATTGAACCGCTAACATATCTGATGTGACGTTAAGATAAAAGAACTACACGCTGACACTGATGTTCACGTCATACAATGTAACAAGGCATTTGTATCATCTGTAAGGTGTAAAGAAGTGTCCGGCTGATTGTTTCATCAGTTGATTGATCGATACTGTCTCTTTGGGTGACGTTGATCGTACTCAATGTCAGTGTGACAGTACAACATGCACACACCATCCACAGTATGTCAACAGTTGGGATCTTCTGCATTAATAAGGTGCGGCTCCCTTTTTTTCAGACATTCTCTCATCTCGTCATTCATTCATATTCAGGCGGGCCCTGCTGTGAGATTAACTTCCAGTACGACTCCATCACAGTGGTGTTACTTGACATCCGGGTCGGGATATCCAGGTGACTGGTCTGGCACTGTTCGAAAGAAAAAAGGGAAGGAAGAAAAAAGTTCCCAAACGTGCAAAAGTAAAAAAAAAATTTAAAAAAAAGAAGAAGCAGAAGAGAAGAGGAGCGATAAAACTGGGGAGCGCACTGCCAACTCGGGCTTGGGCCGATGGCTGGTTTCCCAAAATGCATTTAGCACTATGATCCTTTTGGCTGTCGAGATGGTTTTGGCACCGTGCGGAAACCCGGAACGTTGTCTCCTGGCAACCAGGAGGACGGTAACGACGCAGGAGGTCGAGGGTCGCCTCGTTTCTTTTTTTTCTCTCAAGGGGAAAAATCCCCCCCCCCCCCCCCCCGATGTCCGAAGAGTGATGTACGTTGTAGAGCTAATTACCCCCCCCCCCCCTTTTTGCTACGCCTGCATCAGTTAAGGGATTTCCTACATTTCCCAGAATGCACAGGCCTAAACTGCTCAATACAGGAAGCAGGTCGTAACAGTTTTAGAAAGAGTGGATTCTCACTTTCAAATCCCTCCGTCTTCAACTCGTCGAATTCCACCCCCCCCCCCCCCCCCTCCTCCCGTCCACCCTCCCCCCACCCACCCACCCCCCCCTGGCAGGCTGCTACTGTACGCTGCAGGCGGGGCAGCAGGCCTCCCTCCGGTCCGGCAGAGGGCAGAAGTCCATCTGCCTCACGATCTCGGCGAAGAGCTCGTCCACCATGGTCTTGCTCTTGGCCGAGGTCTCCATGAAGGGGCAGCCCCAGTCCTCGGCCAGCGCCTGGCCCTCGCCGGGGGACACCTCCCTCTCCTCCTCCAGGTCCACCTTGTTGCCCACCAGCACCACCGGCACCTGCT
This sequence comes from Pungitius pungitius, assembly GCF_949316345.1. Taxonomy (NCBI): domain Eukaryota; kingdom Metazoa; phylum Chordata; class Actinopteri; order Perciformes; family Gasterosteidae; genus Pungitius; species Pungitius pungitius. The sequence goes on along the minus strand of NC_084902.1, from coordinate 24,752,242 downwards.
GATACCTGGAAATGAGAAGAGAGAGTGTTGCATCAGAGGCGTGCACATCTGGAAGTTGCTGTCAGCCCCCCCCCCACCCCCTTTCCTCCCCCGGTCCGGGTGCGTTTTGTTCCAGACCGAGACTAAAGCAACTTCCTGCTGCCGAAGGGGGAATGCAGGAGGGAAAGAAACAGACCAAACTGTGTGTGTGTGTGTGTTTGTGTGTGTTGTTGGCCTACATAGTGTATTTGTTAGATGCAGAAACAATAACGTTTTTGAACAATGCACAATGGAGCGATTCAGCTCCAGCTCCCCAGGAGGCCTCCATCACTCCCCCCGTGGTGTTATTGTCAGTGGGCGGTCCCGTTAGAAAACCGTCACCAGGAAGAAGGAATAAACAACCGCTGCGCCGCTCTATTTATTCGTGGGAAGTTGTATACGCGGCGGCGGGGGCGCGCGAGCTGCCCGGCTAATGGCCCCCCGTTCTGGTTCGTGATGGGTGGCCCTCCACGTTGCGTCATTTCCATCATGCACTAATGCGTCTCTTAACGGGTCAGAAGCTTTCTTCCCCTCACAGCGCGTGGCTGACGATGACAGTTCGCCTGCGTCCATCGATACAAGGAAACCAGGCCGGGGCAGAGTGATGGTTGAGGTTATTGAATAATTCAATAAAGCTAATGTGCTGCTCTCACGTGGGGGGCCCGTTCAACGTTGGCCTTGGATGCCTTGCAACTGAACCATTTACTGCCTAATATGTTCCTCCGGCTCATTCATCGAAAACAGCGCGTTGTTGTGACTACATGCCGGGATGGTGGTGGCGGTACTTTGTTTCGATGATTAAATAACCACTGCACGTCCATTACAGCGAGCATATATTGTCACAGGGAGCAATGGCAGTCAACCGGAAGTCACTCCCGAGTGCGTCCCCCCCCCGGCTTATCCGTCCGCTGCTGCCATTGAGATGAAATGAGCTCTTATCTGCAAATTGGGGGCCGGCTGCCACGCCGCCCGGGCTCGGGGTCTCCCTGAGCTAAACCGACCTGCTGAGGTGCCAAAATGTTGCAAATGTCAAAGACTTCCCTGCAGCTTGACATTTTCTCTCACACACACACACACACACAAACAAGAGCTGACCTCAGCAGGACGGGCGTCTCACACAGGCCCGGTGTGCCGGACTCAGGGGGGGGGGGGGTGAAGTGTGAACCAGGTGCGCATCACGGGTACAAATGCAAGCTGACAGCCTCGCAGGAGGAACTCTATATATAACTTCAGAGACACGGGTGGGACGGCGGGTCGTTTGTTGCGGCATCAAAACCGGCGCTCCGGTAGACTCAAAACCCGCTGGACGTGCCCTCAATTAAAATGTGATCCCAGGGGTATCTCCAGCTACACGCTAACTAAGGTGTTATCACATATATTTGTGCTACTTGTCGTATCATTTCAAGCTAGATCTTTTTCGGAAGGAATGTGTGTTCATTTTTATTTTTTTCAGATTGCGGTCTTTAAAGTAAAACCCAACATTGATATGCAAAATAAGAAAAATGATATTGCTCACACAATTACTGTCTCCAGATAAACGGGCATTGGCCAGATATTACAGCTTTCGGTACATAATTCAATCAAATTTAGCCCTTTTGTTTTGTGTAGCACTTTATTTAATAAATGCTACACATATTTGAGTGACAGCTCAAAAAGGATGCGGCCTGTGTCACGTCGCTTTTCCTTTCCACTGCCCTCGCGTGGTACGTATTGCCGTATTTACGTCGACGTTCACAGTGAACAGGGTCCTCGTCCTCGTTTTGGTGGCTTCTCCAGGTGCGGGTACCGTCACCTGTGTGTCATGAAGCCGGAGGATGTTACACACAGAGCTAACTTGTCCCCGGTCCAGCACGACTTGGCAGCCAAGCACCGCTGGAGGGAATGTGCTTGCATGGCTCGGCTTAAACGACCGGCTCTGTGAATGTGCAGCGTTTTTGGTTTTCTGAAATGGAAGTGGGGGACGAGTCGCGTTGGATTTTGGGGCGAAACGAGCGGCGGCGGCTTAATGCTATGACACGTGGATATGGATCTTAACGTTTGTGTTGATTTCCGCGATCCCGCCATGAAAACATCCCTTCGGGGCAATGTTCTGTTTCGGGGGCCCCGAGGCGGCCGCATGTGGAATCTTGCACAACATGTGCTGAGCGACATTTGGGCCTTTACAGTAAACAAAAAGAAAATAAAAGCTTGCTCAGGGGAGGAGGGGGACATAAAAACCTCCCACACACGCAGAATCTGTGTTTATAACTCACAAGGAGGGGAAAAAAACAACCCTTTTTCCACTTAGCCTGAGGCTGCCAGCGCCTTATTAACGCTACCTGCTGTGCTAAACAGCTACAGTGACTTTCCCTTACGGGCCGAGGCAGAAACTACAAACAAAAACAGCCAGGCGCCTCCGACACCGGGCCCTCGGAGCGCCTGCGTCCTCTGCATCTGCCGCTAATTAGCGGCCTCGCGCACGTGTCCGTTTGCGGGGGGGGGGGAGACCCGGACGGAGCGGGACCTACAGCGCCCGAAGGGTGTCGCCGCCGGACGACGAGGCAGCAGACGACGCAAACCGCAAAAAAACGATGGAGGGTCTTTGTCTTTGTTCTTCATTTGCGCCTTTGGTGCGGATGCAGTAAAGGCAGCATGGGAGTCCTAATTACTTTAATTATTCCTGCTTTGCAGTGCAGTCTAGACATAGAGTACAAAATGAAGAGGTTTAAAAACGAGTAACCAGGTGGGAGGGAACTTTAATGTCATAAATGTTCTCGGGATTCTTAAAAGTTTGCTTGATTTCCCTCTGCAACGCTTTCACAACAGCAGACCTACTTGAACAGACTTGAACCAGAAATCCAGAGGTGTGAAAGCGGCTTAGAGTGTGTTTGGGTGCATTCCAGCTACAGATAAAGGATTTTATACTAAAGCCTAGTTTATGCTTCTGCATTTTCAGAGAAACGCAAGGACACGCAGACCCAAGAGCCCCTTGCGCGCCTTTTCGCCCCCTCTTGCGCGCTTGCGTCTGTCATCCCATTTTTCTGGACTTGCGGCTGCTAACGACATCCTTTCTGGAGTCTCCACGTTTCCGGTTTCATAGCATAATTGCGCCATTATTTAAACGAAGATTTACGAGAGAATGAATCAGTTTGAAGAGTTTTTGTTGGAAAAAAACGTGAATATGACCACTCATACAACCCGTCATTGGCGGACTATAAGGTTGCGTCCTCATAGTGGACGCAGATCTCCGCGAACGTCGGTTTGCCAGGCGAGGGGTTTACAAAGTTGTGGAGGGAAAAAATGCGATGAAAAGCAGCAGTGGCGATGCACGGGGCAAAAAAGCCTCTAATGGATGAATAAACAAACCAACGACTTCCACGCCAGACGTCACTCTGTAGGTCGTCTTCAAGAAAAAACGTTTTTTCCACCTAGTGTTCTGGCGGTGAATTGCTTTGCAAGACTTGATGAACCATGAATTGAAACGAGTCCGTCGACACACAGACGCAGAAGCATGTTCCAGCCTTAAGGAATCTCGCCTGTTTATGCATTTACCATCCTGTGGACTCGGGGGCTTTTATTCATTGATGCATTCACCTGTGCGAGACCGTCCCAGTGTCCCATTCGATCAGCTCCAAACGTTGCACAAATGTGGTAACACAGATGTGCAACACAGCTGCCGGAGAGCCGTCCCAAAGAGCGCTTCAAACCGAGCCGGCCCGCTTTAACAACTCTCTCCATCTGGACGCTAAAAGCCCCGAGGTCGGGGAGTTGCACTGCACCTCCACCAAAGCTCCCCCTGGGACGTGTCGTTTTCTGGTGCCACTCAACGCCGCCTGATGCTCATCTCCTGCTATTAGACACAGCATCAGTGCAGCGTGAAAACGCAGCCCGAGTGCTTTGAATCCGCCCTCCTCATCCTCCTCTTCCACCAGGGCCGACACTGCAATAAAGCTTCACAGGCGAGCAGGGAGATTATTAGATTGCGAGGAGGGCTACGCCCAGATGTTGTTTCCACAGATTGCGGCGTGGACACGGGGGTTCATTGGGTCGATCTGCGAGGCGCTCGAAGTGCGTCAAAAACGACGCGTTCTGCGCAAAGTACGCATCAATGATGCATCAATGATGCACCGAGACGTGATGAAAAGCACCTCGTTTAATGACGGCTGAGCGCCTAATACAGATTTCAACAGTCTTTGTGGTGGTGGAGAGCTAACACGCTAACACGCTAACTCCTATTACTTTTCAGACAGGCCTTCTGGTGCGGGAGACAAGTGGCGGGAAATGCTAAACACTAGAAAGGAATAGTTTGGTATTCTGCTAAATTCACTCTGTTGCCGAAGATTTGACGTCTAGAATGATGCCGCTTATGTAAATACGCTGTACAGCCGATTAGCTTAGCTTAGCATCAAGGAAAAATGTAAATCGTTGTGTTGTTACTCATGTTAAATAATTGAGCTGCAGGGCTGCATGTAGCATAATCTCTTGAAGCATAAGGTGTTGACCCCTGTTTAAAGTAATTATGCTAAGCAAAGCTAATTGGCCCCGGGCTCCGGTTGAATGCAGCACAGACGTTATCGACGTTATCGACCTTCTCATTTAACTGCTGGCAAGAAACTGATTCGGTGTATTTCCCAAAATGTCCAACTATTAGTCAAAGTGTATTTCCCGCTCCTCACTGCACCGCCGCCTCATACGCACGAGTCAGCACAATCGAGGTGATGTGCCACACAGAGCAGAAACATACAGGATCCCACATCTTTTCCATGATACCCCACCCCCTTCACAGCCCCCCCCAGGCCCCTGCACAAGCCTGCCGGTTTATATGTCTCCTTAATGAAGGCCTGATGTCTTCTTGGCTTCCGACCCAACACAATCCCATTAAGTCCTGGTGAGTGGGCACATACTACATCTCCGTGCGGCGCTTGTTGTTGCTGCTGGCTCAGCGAGAAGTTCGGGAGGCCGATCCCGTGGACACAGCAAACGAAGAGCGGGCAAAGATCGCGTTGCTCAATTTTATTAGAGGCGGGAGACCGCGCGGATGTCCGGTCCTCTCAAAAAAATATATTTGCGCTTTTGCAGGCTGCCAAATGAGACACTAAGGTTCAACGCGATACAGTACAGTATAGCAATCACGACATTAGACCCAGAGCAGTGAGAAATAAAAGCATGAAATATTAATGGAGAAACACTTGAGGACAGCGTAGGTGGGGATGCAGAGGGGCAGGGTGGGGGCGGAGCACAGTCCAAACCTGTCAGTGTACTTTGCATTTCAAAGGAGTTCCCCCCTGTGCACCGCGCCTCCGTCGGCAATGCAACGCTCTCCCCCGTGTTTGCACCTCCAACTGGGTTTACTCCGGGGGGGGGGGGGGGGGGGGGGATTATGTGTTGCTTCTTTAGCTTTACAGGTTCAACCTTTGGATAGAGCTCCTGCCTTCAGACATTATGCTAAGCTAACCGTCTCCTGGCTGCACCTTCACTCACAAACTGAGAGTGGTGGAAATTCCTCCTATCTCAGTGTAAGGACGTCTTTAATACCTCACCTTTGTAAAATTTGAAATAGGTTTCCGATGCTGTAATAGCAGCGGAAACATTGTCCTGGGACCAAACCAGCCCCACTTCATACAGTCTCGCCCTCACGACGCTAGGCCTTAAGACTCTTAAGTTGTCCGTGACAACGGACAGATGTGTCAGATGGAAAGATCCCCGTTCCCCTTCTCTCCCGTCTCTCTGCTCCTCTCCCAGCCGTGAGATGAGCTCAGTGGTTTTGTTGAGTAATGGACTGAGCTGATGAAAGCCACCCAGAGTTAGTCATGTGTGAGAGACAGAGGCTATGAGACGAGAGTTCAGCGGGTTGCTGTATGACAGGTGAGCCGCAGCTGGGCCTCCCTTATGAAGAACATGTGAGCTGGATGCAGCTTCTCACGCGCAGGGAGGAGGGGGTGGGGGCAGACAGGGAGGAAGAGGAGGGAGCTGAGAAGATGAAAGTTTTTTTTATTCCTCCTCCAAAAGAAGAATCCCACATTTTGTCGTGTCTTTTTAAGTGGGACAGGGGGACTTTTTGGGGCCCTCGGGACCCCAAAGAATCCCCCCATCCCACTTAACGTGGAAACTCCCCAGCAAGATGATGAATACTTTTTCATAGTTATAAATCCACCTGGACATTTTCAAGGAATGAGCGTGGCAATCAATCCACTGCATCACAACACAACTTGCGTTGCCCATGTAGCAGCAGGATGGGACAACTTACAGGGGCCCTCAAACGATAGATAACCCCATCCCTCTTGCATCACGCTAGACAGGATAAATCATCTTATTTTTAATGCCGTCTCACCTTTTCACCCTGATGATCTGGTCCCTCATGGGCTTGATGTCCTGAAAACTTTGCTGGTTGACCAGGCTGTAGACCAGGATGAAGCCTTGGCCGTTCCTGATGTAAAGGTCCCTCATCGAGGCGAACTGCTCGGTGCCGGCCGTATCGAGGATCTCCAGCACCGACGGAGAGGAGTCCACCTCGATCTCCTTCCGGTAGAAATCTTCGATGGTCGGGTCGTACTTCTCGATGAACGTCCCGGTGACGAACTGGACCGTCAGGGCGGACTTCCCCACCCCGCCGCTGCCGAGCACCACCACCTTATACTCCCGCATCGCGCTCCGGCGGACCTGAATCCGGCATGCAGAGAACGAGGTCCTTCAGCGGCGGGCGAAACGAACGCAAACCCCCGGTGCAACGGGCGGGTCTAGACGCGCGCGCGCTACGCGGCCATGGCACGGCGACCGGCCTGTCTCGAACGCGACGCGCTAACCCTCCCCCCCCCCCCTTTTTTTCTCTCTCTCCCTCCGCTTCTACCTATCTGCTTCTCGTTCTGTGGATGCTGGAGCGGGCGGCCCCCGGCAGGATGAAGGGCCACGGCCTCTCTACTGAGAGATTCCCACGCTATCTGGCAGGGACACCGTTCCGGGGGCATCCATAATGCAATAAGGCGTTGGTGGGGTAAAAAGAAGAGAGGCTATTAATAGAGCCGAGGCGCATCTTTGTGCGTGCCGACGGGAGCGGGGGGCGAGCGGTGCGCGTCTCCCGCACAGTGGGGTACAGTGGAGGGAGGAGGGGGGGGGGGATACGGTTAAAGGCGAAGCGCCGTGCTCATCCTTATGGAGGGCGACGGGGCTTTGCTGGGAGTCCACGCCTCTGGAGTCGGCGCATCCACATTGGATGTTAGGCTACTATTTCCTGGAATGTATGGGGGGCGATTAGTGCCACATGGAGACGGAGGGAGGATGGGGATCTAAGGAAGGATCTAAAGGAAATTGCCACTAGCCCTATTTTGTAAGTTACATTGTGTCCATTAAACAACAACAAAAATCCAATGATTTGATTTGCACTCGGGTCAACATTGCTGTAGTAAACTGGCCCACCTCCCGGACATGGTGGCTCTCTAAGGTCATGCTGTGGCTATGGAGGGCTTAGTCACTGTTATTTTGGGGCATTTTCTAAATGGACTGATGTGACACTGTTGTCATGGAATCCAGCCGGCAAACCCGGGCTGAGCACCAATCGGATGACAGGACGAGTCCCTCTCCACAAGTCTCAAGAGGAAATTCTGTGTGGGTGTCCACTGCTCTTGGCCTGGTCTTGCCCTTGCTGGTTGTTGTTAAATATAATATTTGACATGTTTTAATATGAAGTCCCTTGAGTATGGAAGTATGAAAGTAACTTACACTGAGCAGAGTTCTGATCAAACCCTCAAATTTTCTTACTCAACTCAAAAAATGTTTCCACTGGTGTAACAGGAAATAACATGGTAAACAACAAATTAAAGAGTCCTTATCACAATGTTCCCATGCGGTTACTAAATGGCGTATGGCAGATAGCTACTTCCATGAAAGCAGCATCAACATTTGGTCTGAAGCTTGAGAACCTACTCGCTGGGTTTATGTGCTTTTATGGCAGTTGTTCCCAGAGTGGACTTCTGGGACCAACGAGGGGCCTTTGAGAGAGGGGGGGGGGGGGGGGGGGCGTTCAGTTTCCTTTATGGGACACAAAGAAGAGATCCAAGCCAAACATTTCTTTGATTTTCTTTATTTCTTTCTTTCAATAGATTTTACACTATCTTGTTGGAACCAAAGAAACATCTGACTATAGAAACATAAAATAGCACAAAAGTATGCAAAAAAAACAATACATTTTAAAAAATGATTACATTTAAACTATAAATCCGATGAGGGTCTTCTCGTCAATTTTTCTTTGTGTCTTTACTGTGTTGGCGGGGCACACTGCAAAAAACGATGGCACACACAGGCGGTAATGATTCAGGGCCTGCAGTCTCCAGTGTAGCGCCCTCTTCTGGCTAAAGCTGTGAATTTCAATCTCCCACCCTGCTTTTGGCCTTTTGATGTGCACATTAAAACCTTAAAAAATGTTTTCAGATATAAAGATACACATTTGAAAAAGAAAATTGAGAAGGGATTTGAGAAAGAAGACCCGGTCAGATCTCTTGAATAAACTTCTTAGGAACTCTTAAAAACATAAAACCTTAAGCACGATGGAGTCAAGATAAGGCAAAGTGTTTTGGATAAGCTGAGACTGCTCAGTTGACAAACTGCTCAGAAAGTGCTTACATTTTTTCTTTTTCTTTCTCCGTCAGTCAATCATTGCAAACACATTAAAAAATAGAAACAACAACAAAAATTAACATTACACCTCAAGAGGCTTCCATACACAAGGGCATTGGGGGTCACCAAATCGGGACATTTTGTGAGGATAAACATTCAGGACGTTATCGTTCAGTAAGAAAAGAAAAATGCTTTCTCATGCAACATGTTGAACTGGAGTCATTCACCAGTGCTTTGGATCGATAAGACAGACTGACTGTACTAGCAGGGTGCAGAAACCTCACAAAACCCTTTAAAGGGAATGGGAAAAAAAACAGATTACATTTAAACAATATGAAAAGTGCAATCCTTAACTCTAGTAATACATACGCCTTGAATAAAATGTCTCAATGTAGAACATATAAAGATCCTTTGTCAGGGGTTGGACTTCTGAACTTATTTACTTTAGATTATTTAGTTCTTATATATATATATATATGTGTATATATATATATATATATACACACATACATATTTATATATATATATATATATATTCTACGTAATATTGATGACTTTACATATATTTAAGTGTTAAAGTCGCAGCTCTACACAGGCTGTCTATCTGCTAATGTAAATATTAGGTCATTGTCATAATCTCAGTGAAGAATAAGAAATGTTCATATCTCCTTTACGATCTACCTTGTGTACAGTGTTCTAGCAAAGAGAAACAAAACAAACAACTTAACAATGTAATTTACAAAAATATCGAACTTTAGTATTTGCAACATTTGTTTGCCACGGCAACAACTTAATATTGTTATGAAATACTATTATACTAGAGTGAAAAGTACATATTTTTTGAAAATTTTCTGCTCTTTTTTTTGGTAAAATGTCATCAATACAATAAACATTTTTTTCCCCAACAACACATGAAACTCTATAGCTATGCTCATTAGTGCGACACCGTGATCTTGTGAGAAGGCAAGAAAGATCCAGTAGCTTTCCATTGGTGGGTTGACTTTTTAACCCCCGCCCCTCAGACGAGCGCGACTTCCCATTCGCTGACCTGACAGGTTAGACCTTGAAATGACCAACCGTGCAGAACAGCTCAATAAATTACATTCATTTCAAAATAGAATAGTTAACAACATAGTTTGACTAAAATCCGACCAAGAGAAACATAATAAATTACGACAAAAACAAAACTTTCACCACCTTCCACAAAAATCACTGACAAATCAGAATGCGCGTGGAGACAATCGGAGCGAACGAAGCCCCCCAAAAATACACGTGAAACCAGAGTGAAGTGATTGTGGATCATCAATGTTGATCAAGCACCATGAAATTACATCAGGGGTTTTTGTAAAATGAGAGTTAGTCAAATCGTGCTTTTCAAACGAGGAGTAGGTCGAATGGAATAATGGTCTGGGCTGAAAGAGATGATTGTTTTGGGTGGAGGTGGCGGAGGAGACAAAGGGGGGTGGGGGGAGGGGATGAGGGAAGGGGTCAAAAATACCTTGATAGTAGACACAACACAAAATTTAAATAACTTTGAATACATTTCTAGAACCATGAATATAAACTCTCAAAAAAGAGACACTTTACTTACATGACACAGTTTACAATACATTGTTTTCGTTCCTTGTGTAAACTACTCGAACCGTGGTTAGAAACGATGGTGCGCCGCGAAAGTCGCCACGCGTCCTACAAAGCTAAGGTTTTTATCTTTTTCTTTGTCGGTTCTTTGACTTCTTTCGCTTCCATCGAGTCACGTGTGATGTCTTTCCCCGAAATAAAGTCCACTCAGGCTCCCGACAGCCGGTGGTGGTGTTTTGTGTGTGTGTGTGTGTGTATCTCGTTCATGAGCATTTTTTAGGCACTTCTACGTTTTTTTTTCTAAAATGGAACAGGATCATCGGTGATAGTGGGGCGGGGGGGTCACAGATAGCCCTCCAGTCCAAGTACAAGTCATCTTTTTTTTCCTTTCTTTTTTTTTTTTTTTACTTGACGAGCGTCGTCAAATGCACCGTATTTTTGTTTAGTCTCAGCACTTTTAACCACCCCCCCCACACACACACACACCAACCCCCACCCCTCTCCAATTTGGGCCCAGGTGTCGTCACCTGCTCGACCTCGCTTCAAGTCCCAGTCTGCCGGCAGACCATCAGTCTCACGCGCATGCGCACAAGGGCTCGGTGTGTTGGTTTTAAAGCCCTTTTGGCACGGACCCGAGCCTTCAGGGGGGTTTTCTTTTCTTTCTTTTTTTGTGTGTGTGTGTGTGTTGTTGATATCTTCAGTGACTGTCTTTCCCGGGTCCCGACCGCATGCAGAAGTCTGTGCGCGATCCATCCCGCTCGCTGCTCTCGAACAAAAAAGAACTGAACGCGAAAGTGGCAAAAAAAACAAACAAAAAACAAAGCAGAACTTATCAAGGGTGCGAAGATGTGGCTCTGCTCGCTGGCAGGTTGATTTCCATCGACCTTCTTCTGCTTTGGCAAGATGCTTCCAGAGATGAAAAGTTGTCCGGAGGAGGAGGAGGAGGAGAGGGGGGGTGTCATCATGGCATCTTAACAGCATCTGGGGCAGGTGAGGGTCACCACTCTCGCGGGGACAGTCCCATTAAGAAAAAAATGAGCCCGTCCGCCCCAAGGACATTCAACTTCCCAGAGAGGAAAGCAAAAAATAAAAAGAATAAAAAATAAAAAACTCTCTTATGAGCGCTGGTGCAGTTGTGGTGGGGTTTACTGCGACTCTTCCGGTAACTAAATGTCTCATACAGTGCACATCAAGCGTCTCTCTCACAGTTCTTTTCCCTAACCGAAAAGGGATGAACATTGTGCAGCGCTTTCTCGAGAATAAACATGAAAGAGAGGGGATCCACGGTACTTTGGGAGAACAGGTGGTAAAATGACCTCTATAGTGTATCTGCTGTGTATGTAGTACTATACATTAGAATATTTTAGACTTTTTCACGTTAATAGTTCTTTTTTTTTCTAGCAGTACGTACAGTATATAACCTTTTTTTTTTAAATGTTGTTTTAAAGTGTGTGTTACACCGGCACTGCAGTATATCTCATGGTTACACTCTTAGCATGCAGGTTGCTGGACCTCGACGTGAGAGGTAAGGTAGTATTTACACTGGGGCGGTTTGGGGTTTTCGAATGCGGCTTCGTGACACTCCATTCCCTTCCTGAAACTTACTTCAGGATAATCTGGAGGAGAGAGATAGAGAGATGGAGACCGGAAACAAAAGGAGGGAAACAAACAGGGGAGACACATTTAGTCAACCTGAAAGAGAAAAAACTTTTAATATTTTAATATCATAATCAAGATATATTTTATTGTGTTTGGTGTGAACTGGGTCAAACTCTATTTGCCTTCATTTCTGCCGAATTAAGGCATCAATGTGCTTACAACAAAGGTTGTCAAATCGTCTAACAAACCTTTACGCCGGATCCCGGCTGCCTAGATTGTGGGCGAAATTTAAACGCCTCTTTAGGGCGGCATCCTGGTCCAAATCATTCAAAAAACAGGGAATGTGTCGCTAGAAGCCACTTTGATATGACGGGTGGAGGTAAACACGCCCACATATCAACAAGGCAACGTCTTTGTGTTGGAACAGTTCTGATAGGGTCTTAGTGAATGAGTTGTGGTCACGCCACCTGCCAGATGAGAGGAAAAAGTTGCCGATCGTCTGCAAATAGCATTTGACTCAGGTCTGGTCACCTCTGAGCGTACTCTCTCTTTAGGAGATAAAACTGATCCAACACAAGAAAGAGAGAGGGAGAAAAAAAGAAGAATATTAGAGTTGTCTTTGGGGGTGGGGGGAGGGGATTAGACACAGGTAGAAGAGCTGCTTTGCGGGGCCATCATGTGGTTGCCACTGGCAACAAGCCGACACGTCACACAGCAGCGCGGCGCTTGTTAATGTGCAAGAGGCAGGAGCCGCTGGTCGCATCACACATCGCAGAAGGTCACCCCGCAGGTGGAGAGGTGGGGAGCGCGGGCTGCTCCACAGTGCGGCGTGGAAAAATATTGCTGGTGGGGGATCAGCCACGTGTGGGATGTTACACCCCCCCCCCCCCCTCTTCACCTGGTACCGCAGGTGGGGTAAAACCAAACAACAAATGTCCTAACTATAGTCAATTAAAAAGGGGGCGCACGCAACTTGTAGTGTGTGATGTAATGCCCCGTTCAGACAGTCGAGGGCGCTGCCACATCACAATACAGCACCCACCCCCCCCCCCCCCCCCCCCCCCCGCCCAGCAAGACGTCAGCAGTCTGGCACATTGACCGCACGCTGAACGTCTGTCAACGTCTGCAACAAACGTCCCCCCGCCCCTCCATGCAGGCGTGTCCCTCACATGCGGCCGTAGCCGCGGATACAACAGGAACGTGATGATTAGTGTCGCGTCTTGAAGAAGGCACACAATAAAGGAGACGCTAATCAAGGGGCACATGAGAGAAAATAATAAATAAATAGATCAGAATCTATCCATAAAGTAGAGACCTACTGTGGTAAACGAGGCTCGTACTTAACGCGCACTACAGCTGGCGATCATGAATGTCAACGTCGTCCTAGCTGGAAGGACCTTTATGCAAGGGGGGGGGGGGGTGCAGATGGAGACAGATAGCGAGGGGCTGACGTCAGTGTTTCTTCGCCTCCTTGTCCCACATGCATCTTTAAAGAGCAGCAGCTCTGCTTCCTGCCGCTACGGCTGCTGAATGCCAATTACAGGAGGAGACGGTGACTCACAGGAAGTGCACTCACTGCCGGCCTGCGAGGGGCAATAAAGCGCGGGGTAATAGGGATCTTCGGTTGGTGATCAAACCGCCATCGCGAAGAACTATTAATGTTCACATTTTATGATTCTGTGTTTTTTGCTTTGTGTATTTTAGTGTGTGTATATTTTTCACTAATAACGTAGGAACCTTAGTCTTAAACATATTTTCTCGCACGTTCGACGCAGAAAGCCAAAGCAGCAAGATGAAGAGAAGGGAAATCGTGACACTGGTCACTATACCTCATCGGTGATGACAATAACAACGTGGAAAGTAATCTGTCCCAGTAATCTGTTGCAGCAAATGACTCCTGGTTCAAAATGGGGCCTGCGTGCGTCACTCTGCCAATCAAACATGGCCCCCTGCTTCCCCCCCGGCTGCTGCCGACACGACACAACACCAGAGCCGCCGATCAGAGGCCATTTTTAGTGCCGCTTCCTCGCGTCAGTGTAATTGAGACCGGGAGGGGTGCAAAAACAAAAAAGAGGAAAACATGGCGGCTGTCACAAACCCGCCAGAAGTGCTCGCCGGGGTTTGCTTGAATGCACTGTGCAAAGCTGGGGGGGGGGGCGCTCCCGTACTGCGGACGGAGAGGCTTCTCACGCGACAACAAGTGAAGTGGGAAAACAAAAGTTAAAACAGAACATGCAAAACAACAAAAGAAACAGAAAAAAAAACAGGAAGTAGTGCAACACAACTACTACTTTGCAAATGTGGGAGCTCTGAAGAAGCGCCTGTAGAGAGAGCGCCTAATGGGGCCACGCGCTTACGCAGGTGCCCCCTTTGCTTGAAATTGTCCAGAAAACGCCCACTCGGGCTCTCATGCCAGCTTGAGCTCGCCCAGCACAGGCGGATGGATGGATGGATGGAGGGAGGGAAGGGGGAGGGAGGGGGGAGGGGAGCTGGGCGTGAGTTGAGGCCTCGCTGCAGGTTTGGTGCAGCTCAACCATTAGAAGGCAGTACTTATTCAGAGCTCCAGGGACTGATGAAAGAAAGCTTTAAAAAGGAGCAAACCTGATTGGCTGGTGCTGTTGCTGCGTAGGGGACACTTGTGGCAGGAGTTGTTGCTGCAGAGACAGTAGCAGGCGTAGCACTGTACATCATTGGGACTTTGTTTTGAGGGTGGGAAAGGGGAGGTGAGTGGAGAGGGGAGGGGGAGGAATGGCAAAGAGGGGACGGGGGGGAAGGGGGTGGTAGCAATGGACAGGTAGGTGGAGTTATGGCGTTATGGCAACCATGGCAACAGATGTGTGCATGTCCACGGTATCATTTGTTGTCGGAGGTGGTGGTGGTGGTTGGTGGTTGGTGGTTGGTGGTTGGTGGTGGTGGTTGGTGGCGGAGGTTACAGAGAGCCAGCAAGCCATCGTTAGGGTTACACCGGCAGATGGCATGCAACCGTTCACAATGCAAAGCAAGGAGGACAGAAAGAAAGAAAGGAAGAAAGAAAAAAAAGAGAGCGTGGGAGAAAAAAACGACAAAAAAAAAACAAAAAAAGGAGAAAGCTCATTACAATCACAAGTAAGGAAATTTATACGGAAAATCAGTTTGCTGTTTTTCCCAGAGAAGTCAAACGGCGCAAGACACCAATTACCAAGAATCAATGACATCTTTTTGGCAGCGGGGGATGGGATTTTTTTTGTTTTTCTTCGTTTATTTTTATTCATGTGGGCTGACAAGATGAACAGCCAAAAACCCAGGCAGCTACTTCATCGCCGACGGACTGTATCAACAGTACATTTAAAAAATCATTATTCCGAGTCATTCTTTTGTAATTCCCCATCCCCGTCTAGCAGAGACAAGACGCTCCACGGACGTGGCTGAAATAACTTCTCTGGGAAACTGATTTAAAATTTCCCGATAAACACAGCACATCAAACAGACAGTGGCTATCCTATAGCTTCAGAACTGATCAGTTGGCAGCATTTCATCTACCAATCCTCATCATGAACTAAACATTTATTAGCGAGTAGGTCAGCGGGGACACAGGGACTATTTCAGTTTGAAGACATTTTCATTGATGACAATAAAAAAAAAAGGAAGTTTCATCCCTGTCACAGGAGGTGATGCAGTGACCTTATGTCTCACCTGCGAGGGCTTGTGTATGTGTGTGTGTGTGTGTGTGTGTGTGTGTGCAAAGGGAAGGTCAGGACCTACCAAGACTGCTAGCAGGACTCATGCACAAGACTGACCCTGTTGTGTCCATGCAGAGACAGACAGTGAGAGGGAGGGAGAAGGGGGAGGGAGAGAGAGAGAGAGAGGTAAACGGGTTAATATAGAAGGGAGGAGAACAACAAGGTTAGACAAGGCAAAAACAAAAAACAAAAAATGGCTGGAAGACATCACTCGGCTTCAGATATCATGAATGCAGTGAGCGGGAGCAAGCAGAGGAGTTCCTTCCTTCATCCATGGCATTAGCGGTAAAACACTGTGCATATAAAGCGGCAGCTACACGCAAAGCACATCCATATGCTGTGGCGTATGAAGCCGTGAGATTACGGGTTTTTTACCCAACGTGTCAACGTCACATCTGTGACGATAGGATATGATCAAAGTTACTAGACTTGGAAACGCTGCTGTCTGAGATCCAGTTGTTTTCTAAAGCTGCCGAGGTCATCTCCCGATGATTCGGTTCATATTTACAATGTGTCTACATCGAGATCCGCAAAAGCAGACTGCATAAATAAAGTTGACTGGACTCTTTTTTTTTTTCCGAGGCGTCCGTCACTGAAACACCACAGGAACCACCCGAGACTTCTGTGAAAACAGGATTCGCTAACATGACTTTAACCCAGGGCTACTTCCCACACACCGATACGGAGGTAGGGTAGAGGGGGGCTGTCAGGCATCGCACAAAAAAAAAAGAAGAAAAGAACAAAAGAGCAGGTCCAAAGCAGACAGAGAGACGGGACTTGTCCTCGTGACTCACTGTGGCTACAGGCGGCTGCATTAGCTGTGGTTAACTCGTTTAGCGCGTGACCCCGGGGGGGGGGGTTAAACTACAGTTGGTCTGCTACGGGACTAGATGACAGAGAGTGTTTTTTGTTTAAGGGCCGAAAGAACCAAAGACGAGCGAGGGAGTAGATGAGAATTGATTTGGGAAAATTCAAACAAAATTGCTTTAAAAGATAAACTAAAAAGGCCTTTAGTTTGTGTGGTCGATGCTACGCTGTCATCGATCCCTTTAAAAAAGCTCCAAAGCACCATCACGGGGGGGCGAGGGGCGGGGTAGGGTTGAATAGTTAAAAACTATGGCTTGCCCCATCACAGCGATCCTCCACCATGTGGGTCACGAGTAGGCCCTCTCACTTTAGCGTGGCCCCCCCCCTCCACAAAGTAAATGAACTAATAGGGATCCGTTTGCGGTGGAGAGGAGGTTAGCGTAGCCCCTCCTGGTTGTGCATCCGTGGGTTTTGCATGCCTCGTGTACCTGTGAGTGCTCGGGTTTGCCGTGCGGGCCGATCGGAGGTGGCGGAGGTGGGTGGGGGGGCGGGGTCGGGTTGTGGGTGGTGGGGGGGCTCTTACCTGTGGGAAAGAAAGTGGGCTGCTGCAGCTGTGCGTTGGCAAGCGCCTGCTGGTAGTGCAAAACACTGTGGTTGAACAGGGAGCCGTTGCTCTTCTCAAGGGCTTGTCTCTTTGGTAGGGGCTGGAGGACGCCATGGGGGAAGGCCTATCCACCCAAAACACACACACACACACGCGCGCGCACACACACACACACAAACACAGACAACAGAAGCACAGTAGATTTGATCCGTGCGCTCACACAAGTCAACACTGATATGACTGTACAAATCTGTTTATCTCTCTATGCACAGCACAAGGCAAAAAATGAAAACTAACTATCACAAGGACAACAAGAAAACTACACCAACAACACATCCAAGAAAGAAAAGGGTTCTTTAACATTACGTTGTAGTTCGACAAAATGTACAGTGCAATCTAGAATCGCCACTGGTGATCTTAGGTGATAACTTTAAAGTGTCTTACAGGTGTTTCACAACAAACAAAAAAGAGCCAACTTAAATTGTGTGAGTGGCTACAGTACATTTACAGAAGCTACATGCAAAGCAAAAGGTGAAAGGTCAAAGTACCAGGTCTACAGTTGCCTCGAGGGGTCGCTTCATTGCTTTGGCAGTCGACTGAGTCTTTAATTAGCAGGCAGCGAGCACATGATGGCAGTGGGCCAATGGGGTTCAAGCGTATTAACATACAGGTAACAGCAAGCAGAGGTGCGTCATGGGGGACAGCATTGCATTGTGGATAGGTGAGAAGGAAAAAAACAAAAACAAAAATAATCTGAATGCAAGTATACCACATACAAAACAATAGGCATGCACATAAACAAAAAACTGTTTTGTTTACTTTAAAAGAAGACATTGCTACTTTTTTGAATTAGTATAAAAGCAAAAAAGCATCTACATTAACCTTTAGTTAAGAAAAAAGAAAAATTCTTTGATGCACTTTAAAGAATTACTGGGAAAGCATTTAGCAGTAACGATTTCTGAACAAAGCAAGTCAACGTTTTAAGAATATTTGTATGTATATATATATACATATATATATGTAATTCTACCACGTAGACAATGCAGTGAACACAATCGGGCTGACGCTTCATGTGAGATCTGAACACAGGCTCTCTACAGCTTCCTATACACACGCCTTAGTTACAGTGCTCCTCGAGGTGACAAACGTCTAAAAACACCCCGTGGACCCATTCGGGATGCGAGGGAGCCCCCCTCAAATGACTGAAGCCTGCCCCCTCACAACAGACATGTCCGTGTGATTCGGAAATGCAGATAAACACGGGGGCTAGCGAGAGGCCGCGTGGAACGGCAGTCACTGAGGACCCGTAAGCCGCTGGAAACACCGCCGCGGCGCTTGAGATGATGTACTCGGGCGGGGGGGGGGGGGGGGACATGCTGTGAGTTGTCCTACGATCACATGATGGGTTCTTACAACCCTCCCGGAAAAAGAAAAAAGCGTAAAAGTTTTATTTAGACTTATCGCTTCTGTTTGTCGTTATTATTATTTTTTTACTGCTGAGAGGGGGGGAAAATGGATGACGTGGATGTGATGAGCACAGAGGTTCAGGGGTACATGCACAAGCCTCTTGTATGTGGATATCCTGACGACACATGAATACTATATATATATATATATAGCATGGCATGGCAATGCATTGCTGATGGGCCGCCGGAGCAACACAAAAAGCAAAGACGACTGCTATCAGCAGAGCGGCAACAACATAATGTCAATAATAGGATCTTCTCAGTGTAAACGCATCTGTTCATGTATAACCTTATCTACAGCACACTTAAGCCTATTTGCTTCAGATATATCTGAAAAAAAAAAGAAAAAGTAAATTATGGATAATGACGTTACCTATTTGCAGCAGTGCAGCAAAAGAGGGTTTATGGGTCTCTGCTTCAATAAAAGAGCTTCAGCTTTGGCTAAGGGCTGAAAGAAAATTGGATAAAAGGTGCTGACTAAACAAGTCATTGTCCTGGGGTTAACCCTGCCCACCTCTTACACAGCTTGTAAATGCTGATGGCAAATTGGGTCATAAAATTGATGAAGTTGGGGTGTACGAGGAAGGCAGGAGGAGTATGAAGCATTGCTTGTAAGGAGAATGGACATGACGTGGACGCCGTGTATAAGGTGCGCCTTTACGAAAGAATTGCAGGGTCATCCTCCGGCCAGAGCTCCGCGGGCTCTCTTTTATTCATGCATGTTAAAATTCCTTCTCGCCTTCCCCGCGCCGGCGCAGCGCTCTGCCAAAAACGCACAGGCGCCAACTCACTTGGGCTCGACAGGCCCACTGTGGACTCATGGAGGAGGGGCGAAGAGGGAGCAAGCAGCGATGGAGCCAGCCAATGAGAGCAGTATGAGCGACGCGTGTAAAAAGAAGGGGAAAAGAAGCAGCATGCACATGCCATGGAGAAGGGGGGGGGGGGGGGGGCAGTCAGCAGCACACTGGCGCATTACAAGGTGGCTGCGCGGAGCTACACCTGCGCAACCACGGCTCAGGAGCGTAAATCTCCAACCCCGCCCCCCCACCCCGCCCCCACATCCTCATCCATCCCCGATTCAATTTACACTGATCAGCAGAGAGCCGCACTTATCATTGAGAGCTGGCGGGTGGGACGGGGAGGGGGAGCCAGCACATTGTCTCTATGTGAACCAAGGGCATTGGAAAACAAAGGCGGACTGCGGCGAGATAATAAGGGTTTGTTCGTGCTGCGCTGCTCTGGTGCATTTAGGTCCCACTAAAGCCTGTTTATTGTGTCCACCGGCCTCACTTCGGGGCGCCTATTGTCTGCGGGCCGTTCGCCGGAGTCCACTAGAACGAGCCCGGCGGAGGGCACGGCCCCGGGAGGTAAGGGGATTCGGTGGTTAATTGGCCAAAAAGTTGCTTCAAGAAGAGCATACATTATCTTTGATGTGTTTGCTGATGTATTACTGAACGATCCGTGCTTTGTATAAAGCAGCAAGGCCCACGACCCCCTCGACTAATATGGGCATTGTTCATATATTCAGCTTTCTTGACAACCACAAAACCTCAAATATTAACTTGTTTATTCAAGGCCTCTCTGGGCTTTACAATGAAAGGCTAAGCTCTTCATGGTGAGAGCTATGTAAAGTGTACATAGGCGCTATGAAATAGCATTACCGTCCCACCCAGACCGCTCTATACGTACTCTTCCTAACCATGAGCTAACCTTGGGAGCTTTGTTTGGTTACTATAGGGACACCTGTGTGTGTGTGTCTGCTCTGCCACTGTGAGTGAGCTGTAGTGCCGTGATCTCACCATGGCTGCAGCCGTGGCGGCGGCTTGCGCCGCCACGGCTGTCTGGTTGGCCTGGTGTTGGGCGGCCTTAATCTTGGCCTGCAGGTGGGCCGGCGGGTGGAAGTACTTGCACTTCTCGCGGGAGCAGCGGCTCTTGATGTAGTCCATGCAGACGGTGACGGTGTTGTCGCTGGTGTCGATCATGGGGCTGTCGCTCGGGTGGGCGAAGCGGCAGTCGGTCTCCCCGCGGGCGCAGTTGCCCCGCTGGAACTCGCGGCACACCTGCGAGCCGGAGAGCCGGGTGGGAGGGACAAAAGACAAAAGGCGGACAGGCAGATGTGGGTTAGGGTAAGGGTTGGAGGTGGGGCGAGGACAGACACAGATTGTGAGCATGCAAAAGGAGAAGACAGAGAAACACGCAGAGACACGCAAACCGTGAGCTTTTAGAACGTGAGAAATTAACAAATTGACTTCTTTTTCCTCATTTGTCCTGTAAACACAGAGCGTACATTTCTCTTTGCCACCGTGTAACTAAAGGCGTCCATAATTATGGCGGAGTCACCGAACCGTTCAGATGGCTCCTCGTAATCACACGGGGCTCCACGTGCAACAGCACACACACGCACGCACACACACACACACACACACACACACGTGTGCACACAGACACGCGCGTGCGCTAGCTTTGGTGTGGGCGTGCGTACGTGTCTCACAGGGATGCTGTTTCATTATAGCCAACTTCATTTAGTTGCTAAGTGATAGCTCTCCCGCAGAAAAACACACACAGGCGCACACACATCACCTCCAGGTAATAAGGGAGATTATTGTTTATCTTTGAAAATGGAGTGGGAAAAGAAAAAAGCAACAACATGATCACCGAGCTATTCTCATTCCGAGATGTTTCCCGGGAGGGGGGGGGGGGGGGGGTAGGGAGGGGCAGGTGGGGGCAGCTGGAGGGGTGGTAGTTGACATGAGTCTAACTGTGGCTGTCTAGCAAGGACCAGTAGGTGCGATTAGTGTCTCTGATACTTGCGTGCACAATGTTTTCTGTGCGGGATGACACAGTTATTTTAATCGAGTGGCGGCGGCAACTTTTTACCAGCCGGATCCCCCTTGAATTTTATTTAAGCCATAAATAACTTAAAAACAAAAAAAACATTTGCAGCCTTGTCATGGTTCTTGGAATTTACACAACAAGAAGCTGCACTTCAAAAGTCCTTTCTAAAGGTTGAAGATGTGTTATTTGTTGCCATGTCAACTCCTGTGACAAGCGGGGAGGTAGTGTTTATAGCAGTAGTATTTTAGTGTTTAGTGTTTAGTGTCTTTCTTGCCCCTGTCAGCAGCACAGTGTGAGGAGCTTATTTGAAGACGTTACCCAAGTATTATCACATCAGAACCATAACACCTTTGTAATGTTCAGCATCACGTATCTACCGGCAGGGCGTTACCATTAGGCCCAAGAGACACCGCGGTCAGGGGGGGGTGGGGGGGGGGTTGATAGGGGGGTTGTCACCTCCAGCTTGTCAGTGCGCAGCAGCTTCTGGTTGGAGGAGGAGCCGCCGGTCACGGAGATGGGCGGGCTGCCGGGGACAATGCAGGGAGCGCTGGGCATGAGGTCTGAGGGCATCAGGCCCATGCCTTGGGACATTGGGGTCAGGTACGACGTGTAGCTAAGACCTCCGCTGGAGCCGAGGGCCTGGCTGACAGGAAACGTCTGCTGTGAGAGGAGGGAGGGGCGGGGGGTGGAAACAGAGAGACACAGGCAGTTCAGCTACACTTATCCGGGCGGAATAGGCTTCAGAGAAAGAAAAAAAAAATAATGGATGGGTTGACGGAAGCCAGGGCAGAAACAAGAGAAGAATGCCGGGTCTTTTTTCTTCTTTTTTTAACCTCTATGTATTCTGGGACGGTTTCGCTGAGCCAGCGTGTTCTTTTGCAGCTGTACCCGGAGTTGCATTGACGCAGTTAAACACGTTCACACCTGGCATCCGCCCAGCGCATTGAACAATCAGGAAGAAAAAAAACAGCCGCCGACTGCAGAGCAGCTTCCGTCGAGTTATCCAGAGCCTCGGATGTGGTCCCGAAAATAAAAAATACAAACAGCACAGCGTAGTTTTAAGGGAGTTGCGCCGGCACTGACCACAGGTTGCATGGCGGCGCCGGGGATCATGAACTGCATCTGTTGGGCGAACATGGCGGCCGCCGTCTTCTGCTGGATCAGGTTGTTTCGCCCGTTGATCTCAAGCTGGGTCTTCAGGTGAGCGGGCGGGTGCAGGTACTTGCAGTTCTCTCGTGTGCAGCGGCCCTGAGGGAGAGAGGGAGGAACAACCAAGGTCATTAACAGGCGGGGGGGGGGGACGTCAGAGTGACCGGCGTGACACGCAGGGGGAGGCGGGGCTAAATTAGAATCAATCTGACACACAGCCATCAGTGGATTAAACATTAAAATGATGATTCTCCCTTTTAATTGTGCTTGTAAGTGTTGTTTAATGCATGGCTCTGTCTTATATAACAATGTAAGAGTAATGTTGACTTGCTGTCCTTGTAATAAGTCCTCAAAGCATCCGCCTAGTCCTTTGTTATCACATCTGGGTTACGTTTTGTTTCCGTAATATGTGCCCTCAATGGATGTATTTGAAAGCAAAAATAAAAAATCATCCCTTCATGTATATTATCAGTATTGCCAGCTGAGCCTCTGCTTCTGGAAGAATCTATAAAATCACACAATATCCCCAGACGATTCTTAGTAAAGCACATATCTGGAACACATCCCATGGGTTTGTATGCAAAGGAATAAAAGTATAATATGGTTCCTTACTGTTACCTCAAAGGCTTGAGAGAGAGAGAGAGAGAGAGAGAGCTGTGCCATTTGAAGTAGAACCCCCCCCCCCCTCCCTTTGGAGTCGGTACAGCAACACGGAGAGCTTTCTATCCCCACTCCAGGTGGGAGAGGAACTTTTAATCAAGCCCCGCTCCCAGTCTAAATAACAAATAATCTTCAAGTCTCATCAGAAGCGAAAAGAAATATTAAACCTGGCCATCCTTTTCTTCCTGACAGATATTAAAGACACCTCACAGAGCTTCAAACACGCCGCTGCCATTTTCACAATTACTTTTCTGGCAGCTGATTTGAAGCAAACACAAAGGATATAAAGGAGCTCTGCGGACGCTATAGGCGTCATTTTGGTTCGCCACATTAATAAACAGTTACTTTGGGATACACATACGCCGTGTGTGTATGTGTGTGTGTGTGTGTGTGCATGTCAGAAAGCAGCTTCACAGAGACACCCTGCAGCAGCAGCAGCTCTGTAACCATGAGAGTCACGTGTGAGACGGCACTGGCCTCCGCTGAAACCCTCCCACCGGCTCACACGCACACAATCACACCCGCCCACACAGATGCATGCTGGGTCGCAACAAGCGACATAAACACACAGGCACACACACACACACACACGCACAGAGTTTACAGATCAGAGGGAACAACGTTCCAAAAATCCTGGTGTTAAAACTAATTGGAGCCGTATGCACCGCCACGAAGACTGGCAAAATGTGTGTGTGCGTTTTGTGTACCTGAATCTACGAGAGTGAACGCGTAGGCAGGTGTCAAGGTGTGTGTGTGTGTGTGTGTGTGTGTGTGTGTGCGGGGGGAACTGTGTGGGCGGGTGTGATTGTGTGTTTGTGTGCGTGTGTGTGTGAGTAAGAGAAGGTGCTGGTGCGCGACCCCGCAGCGATCGCAGACTCGGGCCTCATAGTGGACTCGGAGAGGAGCCCAGACCCCCCCCCCCCCCCCCCCGCCACCCCCCCGCGGCTCCGCCTCCACGCGCGTTGCTCCTCATTATTCCCCATGTAGAACCTTTGGTCTGAAAGCCGTCTTGTTTCCTCTCACTGCCTTCGTGATGGGCCTCAGCATCGGGCCTTGTCTTCGCATCCATTTTTTTTTTTTTTTGCGTAGTTCTGAGGTGGAAGGAGCAAATAAATGACGCACCTTTGCTTAGACTCTTTCACTGTTAATGATATTTTCCAACACTATTTAAAATGTTTACAAAAAAGGGTGAAAAGGGTGAAACTATTCCCGTTTAATTCACTTACCTCTAAGGGTTGCGACACAGTATGAGGCGGACTGATAACTATATATTCATCCACATTAAAATGCAAAATACGATGCCGGACATCTGGTTATAATAGATAGTGTACCGGACTGACATGTTATGTAAATGAGTGTTCAAGACAAGATCCAGGTTCCACATTTACTGAGGTTAGCGAAGGGCTCACGTTGTAAACCATTAAGCCTGTCACTCATCCTAGTGCCACCTATGGGGATGGGGGGGAGGTGGGGGGGGTTGAGGCAGTGAAGCAGGGGCGGAGTTTGAGTTCATGAGAGATGGTGAGCGGTTGTATCGCCATATAGGCTTTGGCCCACAGCAGCCTGTTTCAGTGTTCCTGCTTCAAAGGCATAGGAAGCAGGTCGATGTCCAGAGTCGTCCATTACAAAAGATTTGACATTTTATCTGAAAGTTGCACGCTCTTCGTGGTGGCGCCTGTGTGTGAACATGACTTATAGCTTGTGGACGTGTCACATCCTGTCCAGACAGCTTCTCTCGCGGGGTCTTTCACTAGCTTTTGCTTCTAGAGGACATGGATTTGCTATAAAATGACTGAAATCCTTTAGGGGGGGCGCAGGGAGTGTTAGAACCTTAGGTCGGGCACTGGAGATGCAAGGTCAGGTGGAGGAGAGATGCACGTGATCCGAGCCCTGGTAAAGGCGCCGCGGCCTCGGCAGCTGTCGTCAAGGAACAATGCAGAAAAAGAAAGAAAAAAAAAAAAACCCTGCACACACTCCCACGCGTGTACTGCAGTGCATCCATTTAATCTGGAGAGGAGCTAATTCATCAGTGCCCTTAAAAAAAAGCCCTCACCCACGTCCCCTCTCCGACCACCCCCCCACATCTGCTTCGCGGCAGCAGCGGTTCTGTGCTCTGAGGCCGCACCGGATCGGAGGAAGGGACCGGGCTGCAGCGCGGGAGGACGCTTCCTCTGCCACCGCTTGAGGATTCAAAGCACACACGATGAGGTAAGCTCCGTCTGAAGGCAGCACTGCGCCGCATATAAAAAAAACAAACCGAACGGAGAAGAGCGGTGCACGCGGCCCTCGGCCCCAAAGGGGGGGGGCGTCCAGCGACGCCACCATGACCGCGCTGGAAAGAAAAGGCGTCCGACAGCGCTGTGGCGTCATCTGGTTTGCAGACCTTTATCTCCTTGAGAGGGTGGCAGACACGCACGCACACACACACACACACACACACACACGCACACACGCACACACTGTGCCTTCTGTCGAAGCCACCCACACGGAGCCGAGCAGAAAGCCATTCATCACGGGCACTGCCCTCCGAGCAGCCGTCTATGAAAAGGATCTTTGAAAGCCACAGCTACACGGGGGAATTATACCTTTCAGCGGGGGGGAGGGGGGGGCTCTCACAATTGGGTGCTGTGCACCGTTGCCCTTGTGTTTGTGCGATGTTATCTAACAGGCGTTTTGATTCAGGGGGGGTAATTAGTTCCCTACAATGAGGGGGAGATCAGAGATGATCCATCGGCGTTTTGTTTTGACTTGAAACTGATCCTTCGGTCGGAGAGACGTTCCTCCGAGCCGTTTCCACACAGCGGTAGCCAGAATTAATCTGTTCCATTTTATTAAGGTTGCAGGCTAGAACGGGGATAAAAGAAGCTAATTTTATAAAATGATTACGCTCACTTTGCCGCTTGAGGCTCTTTCGATGCTTTTTCGGTCTTGTAATTAGGGCCCATTAGTTACTAAAACTGTTTTTCCTATTTATTTTATTTGTAAAATAGGAAACCGGTTAAAAAATACTTTTTTGCATTTGATACTGGTGTCTGAATTTAACCCCACTTTTCCTTTTTGGCTTAAGATTATACATGGTTGCCGTTAAGTCCATTAAACTTGCATTTAATAATTAAACAAAAATTTCTACTGAATCACACAATGTCCGGTTGACAGACCTTTAGCAGAGGGATGGGAACAACGTGGCAAACATTCCTCATAGTAAACGCACTGGCATGACAACCCCGCCCCCCCCTTGATCCATCCAAATCCAGTGACAGAGTGCTGAGGAGGCCACAGCGACGTTTCTCCGGCCCAAACACCACATGACTCTCGTGCCGCAGTGCTCCAGCTATGGCAACCTGGCAGCCCCTCCGCACTGTGACCCACTTCTCCCTTCGTACCTTGTTACCCGGCTCTTGTCGTGTTTTTTTGAGTCTCCTTGTGATGTGAGTGAGCGCCGCTGCACCCCGTGCGATGCGCCTGTGACATCTCACTGCTCAAAAGAAGGAGAATCGGACGGAATCAAATGCATTTTTAACACAAAAAACACAGCGAATGACGCCGCGACTGACAACGCATTTGAACAATCGTTTTTTACCACACGACCCCCCCCCCCCCCCACGGAACTGACCCAGACTGAAAAACATAATTAGAACCTACAGAATAACCCATTTACAGGCCCATTTATAACACCCCCCGACTGGGCTCCACGCCGCCCTATTCGTCAGTGGCAGAAGCCCTCCCCCCACCCCGCTCCGAACCCCCTGCCTCCTTCATCAGCCTGGCTGAATGGCCATGGAGTGATGACTGTTGTGTGTCTGTGGGTGGCACAGACACAGAGGGGCCAGTCTTCCACCCCCCCCCCCCCCCCTCTGCAGAATGGCATTTCAGCGATGCCCATTCCGCACTGCCTGTAGCTGACAGAGGGGGGCAAATGTCTAACGTAAAGGCAACGTTAGATTACATACCCTTAAAGGGTGGGGGGAGGGCTAGAGCCGCCTCTTCTCTCTCCCTCCCTCCCTCACAGCCCAGAAACCATATCGATGGACCCTGATCGTTTCCCTTGGCTCTACGCGATGTCAAATCTGACGCCCGCGACCGAATTGGCGGAGGGACCGGCAGTATTGGCAGGCCGCCTTTCCAGGGAGACGAATCGGGGCGCGGGGCTGGTCGGGGGCGGGGTAGGATAATCAGGAAAAACACCAAGAACGAAGAAAAACAAAGTTGCAGGGTCAGCAGCGCGAGCACAGAGAGGAGGTGGAGGAGAGGAGGAGGAGAGGGGGAGGCCCGCTCTGAGAAGCGGACCCTAATTGTTCTGACGTGAAGCCTGTGATACGTGTAATGCCCTTAGAGCGTAATCGAAGAACCTGTTGCTTGACAAGAGGAGGTGTGAGGGGGTTGGGATATGATCTCTGTCTCCTGGTATCTCTTTTTTTTCTTTCCTTTTCTCCCTTAAGGCCTCGTCCTCGCATCCGGCCTCTAGTGCCGTGTGGAACCGGCGATCGGTTCAGGGTCACGCCGCTTCCAGAAGGTGAAACGCATGGACCGGGCCCCTTCCATCTCGGCTTCCCCGCTGCCGGGCCTTCTCGCGGGGCGTCGCTGGGAGCAGAAAGCCGGCGATTCTTCTCGCTTATAATGTCTCCCTTTCTCTCGTTTGCCTCCGTAAGAGTTTTGTTTTCCAGGGGCACGAACCGCCGGTTATGGGTCAGCCGATAACAGTTCACAAGGGGACCACTTCTGTGGACGCCCCCCCCCCCCCCCGCCATGCCCCTCTGCCAGCTGTAAGACACCAAAAGACGACAGGCCCTACAGTTCTCAGAAGGCTGAAAAAAAAGAGAAAGCAGACCCAGTGATCCTCGCTGTGGATGCACATGCACAGGGCCTCCCTTCATCTTCAAAAACACAGAAAGTGCTCCATCTTAAGGATCCTGTTTGTTTTTTTGGGGGAGGGGGGGCTCTAATGGATCCGTTTGGACTAATGGATCTGTTTGAAGCAAGCAAGCATGGC
The DNA here is from genome assembly GCF_949316345.1 of Pungitius pungitius. Taxonomy (NCBI): domain Eukaryota; kingdom Metazoa; phylum Chordata; class Actinopteri; order Perciformes; family Gasterosteidae; genus Pungitius; species Pungitius pungitius. Next base: position 24,724,228 of record NC_084902.1, on the reverse strand, counting down.
TCCGGGACACCGGGAACCACTGAAGATCCATTATGCAATGATGCAAAGGCTTTCTGCTTAAATTTGTGGGGGAGCACGAATCGATGGGGAACAGTGGAGCTGCAGAGCTGACGGTAGTGGGATCGGGTAGGTTTGGCCCGGCTAGCCCACCCCGGAAACAATTTGGGACAACGGCACTGAGTGCAAACGAGGAAACACCCTCAGCTCGGCGGACAGAGACCAGGGGCCACAGACACACACACACTCACACGGTTCCGACTGTGCTGCCTCAGCAGTAATTAAGAGCCTTTGTTTCAGCGGCTGTAATCCCACTGATGGACGAGCAGCGCCGGCTGGCTTACCCGAGCAGAGAGAGATGAGGAGAGCTGGTGGGAGGCGGGGGGGGGGGGGGGGGGGGGGTTAGGATAAAGCACATAAGTAAGCAGTCCTGCCTCCGTACCAGACGTGTAATAAAGGTCGACCGTGTCCACGCGCGACGGCATCAAGCAGCCGCGCTTGGCTCGCATCGTCTCCGCGTGGCGACGCCTCGGAGAACTTGAGTGTCGCGCGTCAGCTGAAGACCACATGCTAGCGTGTTGGCTCGCACTGCGGATAAGAAGGTTGCAGGTGATGTGAAGGGCTGTGTGTGTGTGTGTGAGTGTGTGTGTGTGTCTCCGCTCAAAGGGTCCCAGTGTGTGAGTGTGGAAGATGTGGCCGTGAAAGAAAGAGAAGTGCGGCCTTCGTCAAGAAGGGCCCGGTAAAGTTCCCCCCTCTTTATTAAGAAGGGGATCTTCACCAAATTGTCAAAGAGCACTGATCTATGCAGCAGTTATGCAGCACGCTTTTCTTCTTCTGCCACAAAAGGAGCTTTTATGAAACCGAACATGAATTATGTTTCATGGAACGGCAGCGATGCTCGCCTTGATTCTCTTCGGGGGGGGGGGGGGGGGTGGCGGTCGGAGTCACCTCCGAGGGCCCAGGTCTAATCCTGCTGAGACATGAAACCCACCCTCCAGAGCTCCTCTAATCTGCACACAGGTGCAGGGACACAGGCATGTACCTGACAAGGTCCCGAGCGTCTCACTTCCCCAACAAACGGCAACGCCCCTCGGTCCGCTGACAGGCCGAAGCGCCAGCTCGCCAACTTCAACTGGCTTTTTTTTGTTTGTTACAGAAATGGGTTAGGTGATGTTGATGGCCTAGTTCGGGGGGAGAACTGTGCCACAGCGCCCCCCTCCCACCACCCACCCACCCACCCACCCACCCACCTGGAGAGGAAACGGCAGGGAGCCAGCAGGCCTTGTTTTAATTCTCCTAATTTTTCACATTCGCTCCCAGCGCAATCTCAATCGCTCCCCCGACGATATCAAAGCTGCCACTTCTCCGCGGCGCTCTAAGAATAACTGGATCCCGCCGCACATGCTAAGAGAGAGAAATCAAACAAACAGGGCGAGAATAGAGTACAAGAGCAGGCGAGCCTACATCTTCCTTCTCCGCCGACACTATCGACCGCGCGTCTCACAGAGTTGTGTAAATCCATAAAACAGATAAAGGCGGATAATGAGATGAAGATCTATTCATCAAAGCCTCTTGCGCACACACTCAGCAGTGAGGGGCAGAGCCGTCGGACGGCTGCTTACTCCCCAGTTTGGAGATTAAAGCCTTGGCTGAAAAGAAGATAAAAAATAAAAAAAGTGAGTGGTAATTCATATCAGGTACCGGAGAGGCCAGCTACTCCACTGAGAAGCTGATCTCTAGAAAATGTATCTTATCTTATAGTATCGGGGGGGGTATAATACACCACGACAGGAGTAATACTGTCTCGTTCCTCTCGAGCACTTTTGCAGTTGCTACGCGCAACCTGGAGGGGGGGGGGGGGGGGTAAGGAGTAAGGTGGATCGGCGTGTTGTTTGTCGGTTAGGATGATGAGGCCTCTGAGGACACTCTGAGTCCTCGCGGACACGCTGACAAACGTCCTGATAAGGATGGAGGACACAGAGGCGAGGCGGGACAGCAGCGCGCAGCTTGTTTGTTTACTTCCCTTATTTTTCTTTTTGTAAGGAAGAAAAAAGAAAGAAAACATTGGTGTGTGGGCGATCATTAAGCCTAAGCGCCCCCACCCCCCCCCCCCGCCGACATCGCTTCTCCTCCCCGCCCATCCTGCTGTCCGTCCCTCATTCCCTCACCCACCGTGGCTTCGCCCCACTCGGTGACGGTGCGCGCTGCCAATTAGTGTCCCCCACCTGTCGCCGCGGGTCACTGGTGCAGGCATCTGCTGGGTGTGAAATTGGCCGGCTCACTTTCGACCATGAACTTTGCACACACCCCCCCCCCCATCACACCACACACACAGTCACAGATATGCCGCTGTGACCTGAGGTTGACCTTTATGGTATGGCCCCCCCTACGTGGCCATGACACAAGGAATACCTCCAGCCCGGACCAGGTCTCAAATAGCTCGAATAGCGCACGGTAACAGATTTCCGCCCTGCTTTTGACGGGCTTGTGCTGCGGTGACATCACCAACGTGCCCAACAAGGGTGTGGAATAAGAGTTGAAGGAAGTGGCCAGAGCTTTTTCAGAAAAGTTTCATTTGGGAATGCGCCGTCCGTCGCTGCCCCTCAGGGGCCGGGTACCAACTTTGTAGAACAAGCCGCACACTCAACTGCAGCGCTGTGGTAGACCAATCATACGTCTCCATTAAATTGGAGCACGCCTGCAGTGATGGCTGAGAGTCACAACCGCACAAAGTCATTCGTTTCTGGTTTCGAGGTCCAAAAGAAAAACGCACGGGTGGTTTGACTTGAGAAGTTTCGATACCTCTTGGAACTAGATTATTTCGGCTTGCTGCCTTTAACGGGCACCCCTAACTGCCACTCGTCGAACACGAGCCAGAACAAGAACCCTCCTCGCAGGGGGAATGAGTCTACGGAGAGGCACACTGCGTCCCCACTTTGGAGCGGGCGCGCTCGTGTCAATCACTGTCGGCGCTCGCCTTGCTGCGCACACAATGGTGTTGCTGCTGACATGGCGGGCCGAGACGTCTTCTGTGCCGTCAGAGCTTCACGTGGGATCGGGATGTCGCGCTAAGGGTTGGTTCACAACAGCCCGTTTGACACGGGCTAATGGGCCTTTCGACAAAAAAGAAAAAAAACGGAGGGCCCCTAAAGATTGCATTTCTGTTGCCTCATTACATTGAGCCAATTAAGAATCTCTGGTCTCATTATAAAAGTGGGCCCCTGGGAGACAGCTGGGCCTGTCCGTCTAACGGTTTCTGGCTCCCTCGGTGTGTGCATGTGTGTGTGTGTCTGAGTGAGTGAGGGGGTGGCTGAGAGGGAATTGTGGAGCATCTTGAGCTCTGTGTCTTTGTCAGTGTCATTTTTTTTAATGATCAGAGGACGTGACTCCAGAGAAGCCAGGTGGGGAGGACTGCTCACATTCCCCTGAAACGAGGATACATTTCCATGTTCAATGTGGGCCAAGGCAAACGCCGCGAGGAACATCTCTCCCCATCAGAGAGAGAAAGAAACCAACACGGAAGAAATTGAGATGAGAGCAACCTCAATCCGTCAGATGTGCAATGATAGAGCTACGTATCAATAATTAACCAGGGCGGCACTAAAGGTCGGGCCCGCGGCGAGCCCCCCCCCCCCTCTACGGCAGAGGTCGGCTACTGCATGCGGTGAGGGAGTTTGAGTCCACCTGGAAAGGCAATCAACAAATGTGACTCAACGGTGTTGATTTCGCAGCACTGGTTTAATGTTTTTTTCTTTTTTTTCTTCTTTTTTACAAAAAGCGAGAAAAAACCATCTGCAGAGATCGTAGTACTTTATCTGCACTGTGGGCAGTAGAGAGGATGACTCAGAGATGGTGGGTGGATTGAGACCAGGTGAGACACCGGTACAGCAGATGGGAAGACTTTCCCATCGGGTTCAATGGGACAAACGCTTGCTAGAACATACAATGGAGATCCAATATATATGAAACAACAAAGACTATGAGGAGAGTGGTGGGGAAACTGCAGACCGATATTATGTCACAAAACCCTTGGGATCATTACTATTATTATATGTATATAAACCTATAACGTCTTGTAGGTATATATGTGTGCATTCACATCTGTAATGCTGCTGCTTGATTTTGGACACAACCTTCACATGTAGCACTACCCCACTATTCTCCGTTGTTTGTTTTTATGGAATATTTTTAGGTTGGCTGCCCACATAAAAGGGCTGAAATGCCCACATAGAAGAAATAAATGGAAACTGTAAAGCAGCAGTACTAAAAGCCAGTGGATGAACTGTGGGTTCACACACACACACACACACACACACACACACACACACACACACACACACACACGTGCGTTCTCAGGGAAGCGGTTAAAAGCTGGAAACAAGCTCACGGACAGCGGGTTGCTCGCCGTTGGGGAGTTGACTCTGACGGGGGCGGGGGTGTGTGTGCGTGTGTGAGTGGGACCCGAACAGCTTCCGCTTCCACCAAAGAAAATAGTCCGCTGTGAACGGAGATCAGACCTGTGTCCATGGCAACAAGCTGTTATTCAGAAACAACAGACATTAAAACGCCGTAGTCGTAGTCCAAGACATAGCGCTACATTTGTAGCATTAACAACAAATTTAAATAATTGTCATGTATATTCAGAGAGTAGTAGTAGACTGTAGAGACACTTGCTGTCTCTGTCTATCACACACACACACACACACACAGACGTGGGTCAGAGCAGTGACCCAGCTAAAATGCCAGCATGCACCCTACGATATCAGGTCCTCTGATCGAGCTCAGTACAGCCCAGTGCTGTGTCTTCTGTAGTGAAATCAATAGCCTTCGCAAATATCCATCCACGGTCCAAATTAATCAAACATGTTGCTTCACAGGAAGACAGATTTCAAATAAATAAAACAGTGAGATGGTGGAAGGAAAAAGTCGGATTGAGACTCGCTGGATTTAGAATTTAAAAATGAAGATGGTGAATGAACATCAGAAACCTGTAGGTCATTCTCTAATACATATCTTTATTTCGCTTTTTTTAAATTAAACCTGAAAAAATGGTCTTACACATCTCTTTTTTATGCCACCTGTCCAGTGAGAACAACACTACATGCAGTGGGACTGACCGACTACCTGGACCTGGGTCACGAGACTTAGTCGCCTCCCGTCTCGTCCTATCTTTATCAGCTAAAGTAATGGTGGGGATCAAATGAAATCTGGCGTGGTTTGCACAGTGAAGACAGCGAGGGTGTGTGTCCGTACAGGAAGAGGCCGGTCGGGAGGCACGGACTCATCAAAGCATGCCGCGCCCCCCCCCCCCCCCCCCCCGCGTTAAGCCCAAATCTGTGCCTCATTGTGTCTGTGTGTGTGTGTGAGAGACCCCGGCCGAGCCGGGAGCATTCCCCTCCACATGTTTGCTCTGCCCAGGGCGTGGCCCGGTTCGAGAGGATTACGCCGAGGAATGCGGCCGAGCCCATCATTTAAAACAAGAGAGGAGAGATGGAATGGGAGGGGGGGGAGGGCTTAAGGTTCATGTTCGCTGAGGCTTCGTAAGGAGCCCCGGGAAAAAGCCCAGGGAGAGGAAGCCGGGGCTAAATAAGGAGTGTGTAAACATTAAGAAAAGTGGTGTTCGGTTCTCCGTCAGCTTTTAACTTTCACCTCCTGGTTTCTGACTGAAGGTTGACTGAAGGTCACGGCCACTTTCCTTCTCACTCCTGATCACAATCTTGGATAATTGGTTTGAAAATGTCGCTGTGGACGCCCCCCCCCCTCCCCGCTGTGGCTTAATGCCGCCTTTATTTCCTCACTCCTTTGGTGGAGTCACTTCTTCTCTTCCCTGTCCTTTCGTTTTTAAAACACCTTCCCTTCCTTCCATGTTCTCTCGCTTCTTTATTTACACGGGGTTCAGCTGTCCCATGCCCCTGAGCAGCACAATCCGGATTAAGATGTTCTTACAAAGTGAGGGACACCACCGGGGTGGGGGGGGGGGGGGGACACGGAGAAGAAGAAATACCACCACACACCTGTGTGCACCTTCTACTGCGTTCCTGGCTTTGCCACTTTCTTTGTGTTCTACAAAGAAGAAGAAGAAGAAGCCTTCACAGACCTCGTTATCAGACATGTGATCTGACACGCACACATTTCATGCATTATGGAAAACATAGCTGTCTTAATCCCAATCCCTTTTGTGAGCTGCTTATTGTCTGCTTTATTCCAAGTCTGCCCCCGTGGGTTATGTCATATTTCAGACAGCTGCTGGTATTTGAATGCACGGGGGGGGGGGATGGAGAGAAGAAGAACTGCAAGAATAAGACAACAGGGCTACTGTGAGACACCATCACATGACGGGGTCGATTGCATTAAGCCTGTTAACAGAGGTGGTCTCGCTCATTTCCCACAGCCCCCCCCCTCCTCCCCGTCGCCAAGTCATCAAGTATCAAGGGGCCTGAAGGAAGGAACGGCTCGGATCGCAACGCATCGTTTGCGATGCTCCTTTAGACACAGTTGTGCCTTAAATGACGCTTCACGCATGAATGACGCCTTGATCTTTATAACTGGCGTGTATTTAGACTTTTAAAATCATGTATGGGAGTGTAGGTGTAACAACTATTATACATTCTATATTCTAACAAGACACCATTGCGCGCAGCGGCCGCCCGCCCCGTTCTGCCGATGTTGAGTTTGCGTGCAAATGTTGAGGTTGAGGGGAACATTTTCTCCTGCTACTCCTGTTGTCGAGGTCGCCACAGTCGACTTTGGGCGCCACGTCTCACTGGAAACGAAACAAGAGCCGTCCACTGTGGACGCAGCCCCAGTTGGACAGAGATGAAGCGGCCGTGTCCCACTTCCAGAGTTGACAAATGTGACGTAGAGAGACTATTTCTAAAGCTCACAACGCCGAGCAGGAGGACGATTCCCCAGACGTGACCCTTCAGAAGTGCCCGGAGCAGAGGCAGAGGCTTTCCGGTCGACAGAAAAATGCAGAAAAAAAGTGGGTATTTAGGTCGCTTAGGTCGGAGTGTTTTTGCACTGAACTTGCTTCTTACTTCCAAAACTGTGACCTCGCGATGGGAAAACCTGAAACGGCCCGGTTGTGAGATGCAAGTCTCTCATATAATGTAATTTACACCCTGCGACCTCTGACCGGAGGTGCCGGGTTGTGTTTACGACGCGTGACAATCTTTAGAAACCACGTAACGGAGGAGTTTGCCAGTCGGAGACACCTATCATTTACAGGCAAATACCAATACCTAGAAATTATTCTCAGCTGGGTGCTGAATCAGAGATCTGGCTACGAGGAAGCAGTTGCCTCGGCAGGAGGGTTACAAGCGCTCGCGCCTCCTCCTCCTCCTCCTCCTCTCTTGAGCTGCACCTTTCACGTGTTTACGGAACGTGTTCTTATCATTAGCCAACACCCGGGGTGCGATAACCAGATGAGAAGACCCGGGACAGGCGACACCGGCGTAATGGGGGTGGAAGTCAGCCGGCCGCGGAGCCAAACACATTTCCCCCCCCCCCCGATCCATAATAAAGCATCCATTCTCTGCGCCGTCACGAGGAGAGTCCTTTGTGGGGAAAGGGGGGGGGGTTTAAAAGCACAGAGCGTCCTGTATTCTCGCTCCATCGCCGGGTTGCGTGACAAGGAGAGCGGGGCGGAGAGAACGTGACAGAGTGGCTGCACTTAGGGTCCGGCTATGAAAAAGACCAAGAAAATTTGCCAAAATCTGCTTCGGCCTGCGTTGAAACTCTGCAATGAGCAGCGTTAAAAAAGGAACCCGCAGTGAGCAGGCGGGGTCGGAACGCGCGGGGGGGGGGGGAGGCGAGGAGGTCGGCTTCAGGAGGTGTCGGTGGGAGGAGACTGCTGCACCGGACTCAAGGGCAGCCGCATAAATGGTAGATCGGGGTCACTATGACCTCGGACGCAACCTTGTGCAATGCCCAGGCGTCACTGCACTGCTACATTCGTGCTACGGAGCTAGAGTCAATATTTACAGGGGGGAGGGAAGAAAAAAAAACACAGTTTCAGTGTTCTGCTCCACTTTCCTTGGGTATTTATCATTGTCACTGCTGTGTTTTTTTTATTTTTATTACTTTGACGCAGATTAAAACAATGGGTTGCTCCTGGATGCAGCACATGGGGTCTTGTTGGGGAGGTGTCTGGGGTTGAGCTACTTTAAGATATTTCACCAACGGTTCAATAGGAAAGGGGTCAACCAAAAAACAGCAGGACTTTATTCGAGGAATAAATACTTTAACCGCATGTGGTCAATTACAACAAACTGAGATCCTGACTAAAAAAGAATAACCACGTCTCTCGCAAAAGGCATCCGTGAGAACCAAACATGACACAACGGGCTGCGGCTGTGTGTGTGTGTGTGTGACAGCTGACGCTCACCCGGGAATAGAAGCCCTGGAATGACTTGAGGCGATCAGATGTTCGCCCACATACGCAGATGATGGACACGGCCTAGTAACATTAAAAGACCTTCCCGTGTAATAAAACTAAAGACACACACACACACACACTCCTCTACGGGCCTTTAACTTCATAGGTCAGGCTTCTAACTGAAGAAAAGCATGGAGACCTGAGACGTGCTAAATTGAGCCGACAACCTACACCGCCCATCGTGAGGAGCTGCGAAGTCGTAACATTCGGTGTCAGATGCGATATCGCCGCTGCAGAGGCGCGATCCGATTATTCATATGTGCCTAAAGTCGGTCCGAGTGTGAAAGCGTGACAGGTTTTTTTGTGCTCCGGGGAGGAGAGGACAGAAGGAAGAAGCACAGGACGGATCCTGGAGGCGCTCAGAAGTGCTCACCTTTAACGAGTCGAAGCAAGCGATCACCCTCCCGTTCTCCACCTGGCAGCTTTTGGGTGGGTGGGCGAATTTGCATTCCTCGTCGCCGCGCGAACACGTCCCTCTCTGAAACTGCCGGCACACTTCCAGGGTCAGCCATTTTGTGTCCCGCATCGAGGCGATGTTCAGCGCCATGTCAGCAACGCCGGCCGTGCAGCAGGGGAGGAGCGGAGAGCGATTCCTCTGAGGGTGGGGGGGGGCGATTGCGAGCGTTCCAGCAGGGGAGAGAAACAAAAACAAAAGTCGTCTAAATCTGAAAGAACACGCGGCTGTGAGCGGTCTGCCGGGGTGAACGGGGGAGGCCGGTGGAGGACTGGCAGAGTCTCGGTGCCCGGCGCATGGGGCTGCGCGGCTGCGTGTGGGTGACCCGGCTAATTGTTCATCAATCAGTGAGCCTCAGCTGGCGACCTCTGACGCGGCATGCTCGGCGACTCCACCTTGCACCGATGTCTCCGAGATGACCGTTGCGGGAGCGATGATTTCTGCGCAAGGGTGGGTGACGGGGTCAAAGGGGGGGGGCAAAGGTGGTGCTATTCTGAGGTGCGACGGCACGGTCTTCCCGAACTACGCGGTTCGCTTATGGTTTAAAACCCTGCACTGCCGACTATCTCGAGAGCTTTGGCACATCGGGCCGCAGTGCGGTAGCTCCTCCACCGCTTCGCTTTCTTCCCACTGAGCTCAGGTGAGGACAAGAAAAAAAAGAAAAAAAAGGGGGCTCGGTTGTCATGAGAGAAAAGCAACGCCCCGGGGATCCTCCAGTATGACGTGGTCTCACAAGGCACTTTTCAGTCAGTGATCTGAAAGAGAGAAGAGAAACAGAGTGATAAATAAGGGTTGGGCTTCTTCTGACGAGCTTCAACGGGCAATAGCAGTGCGAGAAAAAAACGAAATGAAAAAAAAAAAGGCCCGAACAGGTTGTGACCTATACGGCAGAGACACGCATTCGAGGTGGGGGGAGGGGGCGGGGTGACGTGTGCTTGCGCTCCGGGCACTGTCCTGTCGACGGCCTTCTGTGTCCGTCTAGTGTCCTGGGAGAGACAGGGCGGGGCGGAGGGGACAATAGCCGGACCAAACAATCCAAGGAAGTGACCTTTAGCTCGAGTGTACAAAACCCATTAATAAGCTACTCTCTTTTTTTCTTTTTGGCACACCTGGAAATGTTTTTCTGCTGTAACGGGGGGGGGGGCGAGTGATGGAGGAGAAGGGTTGTAAAAACATGCAGCTCGGGTTAAAGGATCCCCTCCTTGACACATGTGAGCAAGAAACGGGTGGGAGCGACGCACCGAGACAACGCTGTGCTTTTTGGGAAAGGAAACCTGTCCCACTTCTGAAGGCTCCGCTCGATCTTAATGGGGGCCTGTTGAGACCTGTACTCAAACCATCCACACAAGTGTGAAGGGAATAATTGTTTCTTTAACAAATTCCCTTCATGCGCAGCCGTTAAACAGGTGTTCAGGCCCCGTATATGCATAAGCTCCATCGTAACCCTGCCTGAAAAGCTTTCTTCTCGGTACTCTAGTTTGTACTTTTATTTTTGTTTTTGTTTAAGACCAAGAGGACACAGCAACATATTCTGTTTTACGGATAAAAATTGGTCGAGGTTATTATTATTTTTTTGTCTCCGGTCAAGCGGAGGTGGATCGGCTTCCGAGAGACGACCCTCTTACCCTTGAAATCCCCCCCCCCACTCCCTCCCTCCCTGAAAAAAAAGCCAAACCGCTTCAAGCCCGATGAATCCGGACCATTGTCCCGCTAATCACATCGTCCCACTTTAGTGCTGATCGTGTGAAATGAGATGTGGAGCTTCCTGACGCCCAGGCTCTGCTCTCCAAGGCAGGATTTCATTTCATACCGTCTCCCCTGGGCGAGGGGGGCGGGGGGGGGGGGAAGAGAGCCAATCGCGGCAGAAAGTAAAGTCAGGTAAGAGAATCATGTCAGATCTGACCTTTAGCAATTAATCCCTCCGTATTTTTAGAAGCCATGAGATGTCTGCGATCGAGCTAACCTACTTAGCCCACGTGTGCCGACGGACCGCGGCGCCGTTTCCTCGGGAACGGACATGGCCTCGGACGATGGAAGATCTTCTATCAAAGTTGTTAGGTTTAGAGTAGTGGGGTCGACGGCAGGGATGAGGGGGTGAGTGTTGTTTGGGCTCCGCAGGCAACATTCACGCAATGTTTGAGTCACGAAAAGCTATTCGTGGCCTTGGGATCAAACGGAGCGCCACGTGGGTAAGGGTACGGCTACGATCATAATCATGTCTCTTCCCGTGCTGTCTGTAGACTTGTGTGTGTTGCGCAATATGCCCAGCACATTTAACTGCTGTCCAAGCAACTGTTGTTATTATTAAGGGTGACGCTCAAAATCTGTTTTGAGAGTGGGCCTGGATCAATCCCTGACTCAACTTGACAGACGATGGACGGAAAACCAATAAAGTCCATCATAAAATGCAAAATGCAGAGTGGGTTAAAAATTATATCAGGACAAAATAAAAGCAGAAAAGCAACAAACAAACAACCCAGATGTGCTGAGAACCGAAAGCTCCGAACCAATCCATCGAACCGCCAGCCAGTGTGATGCGCCAGCTTCGCCGAATTAGCTTTAAAGACACAGCTGTGTGCTGGTAACCTGCTTTCAGACGCCTGGGCCCCGTCTCTCTCCCGCTCATCTGAAACGCACCAAAGCCCCTGCTGTCATCCCGCTTTAAGAGCGGGAGGAACTCAAACACACCGGGGTCGAAAAAAACTGCTTCACCGTAAAGCCTGCTCATGGAAGACTCTCGACCGAGACAAGAATGGCAATGGTTGGACCGGTGCCTTTTGGTGACAGGGGCTCGGGCTAGCTTAGCTCTTCCTGGACCGCTAAGCCCAGCGTAAACTAACCCGGGTTAGTTTACGCTGGGCTTAGCGCGGCCAGGCTCCAGCAGCACAATGCCAAAGGGAAAGACAGGACCGCGCATGGCCCAAATCATAAGCTGGCTACATTCCTGCTGTCCTTCAAGGGACAAGAAAAGCCTGATCAAATGTTCTGTCACAAAGCTATTTTACTTAAATGGACGCGCGAATCTTCCTGCTTTCGGCGCGTGGATGTGAACACGGCTGCCCTCCCTCTTTCCAGGCGCACGCGGGACCGCTCGAGCTATAACAAAACTCTGCAGACTGCAGCGCTGTACTTCCTGTTTATCTTGCGATTCGGCCCCAGTCCCGGCGGACGGGGACAGCCTGGCCCGGAGGAGTCCGGGGGGGGAGGGAGGGGTGAGGAGGGCAGAGGGTATGAAGAAAAAGCACCGCGGCACTGGCGGCCAGCTGGCGGCGGCATTATCTCGGTCATGCTGCTTAATTGAAACGAGATCCGCGGCGTCTCCAGCGAGAGTAATTTGCTTGACTTCCGAGGGCCCCGCGTATAGCCCCTTAGTCCGGTACCTCGGGTGACAGCGTTTGCTCGGGCCCGGACGAAAAGCTTCCCCCGCGCTCTCCCCCCACCTCCACCCTCCGTTGGGTCTGGACCCTGGCGTCAGCCAGGTGTCGTTGCCGAAACGCAAGCGGCTGTGACGGGCGAGAGCAAACAGGAGTGGACGTTTTTCCATTCATTACCATTTTGAACCACTCTTCTACGGTCATTTGCATGGCCGAGGGGATCAAGTGGTCAATGTTTTTTTTTTTCTTTCAAGGCTCGGGAGAGAGCGAGAGAGAGAGAGAGAGAGGCCTCATTGTTGAAGCAAAATAGGAAAACGTTGGGTTTCCAGTGAGTAATGGAAAACGAGAGGAGCAAAACACTGAAGGTTTTATCATAATGTCTCCAGTGGAGCGAACCCAGCTTCCATCCAGCGTGACATCATCGCCTCGCAAAACGTTCCCTCGCATCCTCCAGGTAAGATCAGAGCCTAGCTACAGCCTGCGGCCTAATTCCTCTCTAATACTATGGACGTTATGACGCTTATGAAATTGTCCTTGGCATAATCTACGGGCTCCTTGAGTTCGATATCATCAAGTGCCATTAGCGATAAGGAGGGGTGAGTGGGCTCAGCGGAGGCTTTGCCGGGGCCGAGCTGCTGTCCAGAGGCCACGCGTGGAGCCTTTTTTTCTCCGGAGTCAGCAGATAGGTGTGAGCCGTATCGTAATAGCCCCGGCTAAACCACATGTGACCGCCGGACGGCTCCCGCACGTGACGCAGGGGCCGGCTCGGACGCCCCGTTGGACGTCCACGGTGTCCCGCTTTGCGTGGTTTGCTTCGTTTCACAGGCCCCTCGGTATTCTGGGAACGCACTTGTTCCGTGTGAGAGTGCTTCTCTCCTGCTTTTACGCCACGGGACATAAGCAAGTCATCGGCTAATTACGGAAAGGCTGGCCGCCAGTGGTGAGCGGCGGCGGTGGAGGGGGCGTTTTGGACAAACATGATGATTAGCAGAAAGCCTGAGCTCACTCAATCTGAAGGCGTGAAAAACTGTGAGAGGCGCTTCCCTTCAAATCGAGGGTCGGAAAAAAGACTACGCCGCTTGAAATGTTGAGTGAACGCCTATCAAAAGAGTCTTAAGCCCCTCAAATTACAGCACTTAAAGACGGATGATTCAGCAAACTCACCCCGGGTGTCACGGAGAGGCGTCTGGAAAAACCTCCCGAACACTTAATCCTATCAATACTGTCCCGTGGTGCAATTTGCATCGGAGAGTAGAGGACTCGCTACTTGGCTAGGACTCATCTCATTCTTTTCGGCAACAGGAAGGGCTGAACTGATGTTCCGTTTTAGAAAAACACCCACTTCCCCCCCCTCTTGATCAACAGCCAAGACGTGTGACACCACCCCGGACCTTTTTCCGCGGGGGCGATAATAATCTGGACAGACGCGGCGAGAGACGCGTCGACCATGCCTCTTCTAACACATCAGCTTCACCATGTTTCAGCTATTTGTGTCCACGTACAGGAACCGGGTCAAAACATCAACCCCCCCCCCGTTCTGAAACAAACAACCTTTGCCCTTGTTATATGGGGGGGGGGGGGGGGAGAGAAAACCACCCCAAAAAGTTGTTATTGTTATTGTTAAACTTTGCGAGGAGCGCACAAAGCGGTAAATGTGTAGCCTGTGTGGCAAAGAAAAAAAGAGAAAAGTAAAGCTCTTGACATTTGCACCGAGGGAAGGGGGCAAGTTGAATTCTGTGATGACGCCTCTCCTTCTGGAGTCGAGAGAGAAAGTCCATTACGGCGCTGGCGAACGCTGCGAGCGTAATTACTGCACGGCACTCGTGTGCATTTATCCCACGCGCGGTTATATTGTCTCACCCTCCCTCAGCGTTCCCTCTCCTCCCTCCCCACTCAGAGTGGAATGCAGTACTGCAGCAAAAAAAAACTCCTGGAAAGAAAATAACCTTTCCACACAAAAAAAGGGGGAGGGAGTAGGGGGGGGGGGGGGGGGGGGGCAGGTGGGGGAGGAGGAAAAAAGGTAAAGATAAAGCCGTCCTACGGGACGGTCGTTCCCCACCTCGTTCCGCTGGGTCCCGTAGCTCTGCTGCGTGTCTCTCTGTCTCTGTGTCTGTCCCGAACTCAGGAGCCGCCCGGCGCTTCTGTGACACTGAGCCACAGCGCAGCTTTCCCTTCAGCCTCAGCGACGGGGGCTAATGACCATATGAACTGCTGTCATTCCTCAGCACAGTGCTGCAGCCGGGGGTCCATGCCTAGACAGGGATTCTCTCTCTCTCTCTCTCTCTCTCTCTGTCTCTGTCTCTCGTCCAGGGAGCAAGCGAGCGAGGCAGGCAGGCAGGCGGGCGGGCAGGAAGCAGAAGAGTGTCTACTCCAACTATCCGGCTGAAACACTTTCAGCCGAGTCCCCCCCCCCCCACACACACACACACACACACACACACACACACACCTCGAGCCGGCCCCCTTCCTGCACAGCCAGCCTGCGGCAAGGTTCCTACCCCTTAGCGGCTCCGGCCAATGGAAAGGCAGCTTGTTCGGAATCACAGATTTTGGCGCCTCTACATTGGAGCGGAGCGGACTGTGTGATTGGGTGAAGACCGTGCCTACGGTGACAACCCCTGAATGCTGATTTTAAAAGGTATTTCCCCAATTTAATGCCTCACTCGACTAGCTGCTACGTTAGTTATTCTTTGCCCCTCCCTCTCCGGGTGAACTTGATTGTGTTAACAATTCCAAATCGGCACAAGCCCGATCGTTTCCTAACAGGCAACGAGCTCCGGGAACGTAAAGTGCCGACTTGTACGCCGGCGCGGCACAAGTAAGCACCGACCATGGAGTTGCTGCAGTCGAATGGTAATGAAGATCCGCCGCGTCCTTGTCGATGTCCTGTCATCACATTTAACACCACCCCCAGGAAACCGAAGCACCGCGCATCCTCCCCCTTCCGACTCTCCTCTACCTCCCCTCAGCATCTGTCCTCTAAACTCATCCACCCCCCCCCCCCCCCCCACACCCCCACACCCCCACGCACCAGACACACCAGTCTCCCCCTCCTCCACTGACACGTCTCTTTTCCTTTCCCTCACCTTTACGTTTGGCCTGTTTCTAAAAGGCATCTTTGGGTTTTATTCAAACTCCCGAGACTGGACCGCAAAATCGCACCGTGGCGACCATTTCTGTTGTTGTTATTGCGATTGGCATTTGCTTTGGGGAAGACAGGGGAAAAAAAGGAAGATTGGCGGTGGCTGGGACGTGAAAGCATTGGTCCGTCTCCTTTCCTCCCCCCACCTTCCCCACTCCCAAACCCGCCCTACTCAGCTGATGACATGCCTGTTGGCATCACATGAGCCGTGAAACCGGAGCGTCACAGAAACTGATGAGTCAGAGAAGCAGCTTCATGACTTTTCAATCCGGATTCAATAGAACTGCTGTACCGTCTGTCTCTCTCTATCTGTGTCTGTGTGTCTCTCCCTGTTTGTGTCTGTGTCTCTCTGTGTCTGTCTGTCTCCCTCTCTGCCTCTGTCTCGTACAAAGGCTGTGAATGACGCAGCAGCCTGGGCGTTTCGTTGACATCGATGAGGCTAAACACGTTTCGCATTATGCTTTAATGGCGCGATGCTCCACAGGGAATGTATTTGTCAAATGGACCGGAGGCGATGGGGGTCGGGGGGCTGGAGGGTGAGGGGATGGAGGAAGGAGGGGGGGGGGGGGGGTGGGGTTATCTCTGAGGCATGAAAAATTGGCCACCTCAGCAAGTGACGCCGAACACTGACGTCATCTTAGGCATCAGAGCACCTGTAATGAAATCACAGACAGCCCTCTGCCATTATATGAGCAGGGATGCGGGGGAGATGTCAGCCTTTGTGAAAAAAAAAGTGTCACCTTACACCTCGCTGCAAATGTAGCCTCACTACGCCGCAGACGGATGCGGCAGATTAAAGGAGCAGGAATGCTCGCAGGCAGAAAAAACAGTATATTACTGCAGGATGAAACTGGAAAATGAAACAACCCAATATCATTCATGCGGAATGATATTCCGCATGAACAGCAGTTGGACTGCCGGGCCTGCTCCGTCATCGCTGATAGATGAATCTTAGCAATTCCTCATTTGGCTGCATCCGACTTCTCGATAACCACATTACTGAATAATAAATGTTTAACAAGCCTGCTGTTTGTAGCTAATTTCCATCGGCAGACCTCAGACGGCCTATCGTCTAAATAGGTTTGTCCGACAGGAAAACAAACAAAGGCCCGGCAGACAAACAGGCCGAGCCGTTTCCTTCCCACATGTTATCCCCCCCCCCTCTCTTATCATCCCTCTCCTGTTTGACCCCAAACGATTTCGCTCGCTCACGCACAGCGAGATCCCGGACGGTGTGGCCCAAAGCGCCTTCCTTTTCGCATACAAAAGGGAGCCTTCCCCAAAAACATTGGCTAATTTAGACAAATGGGAATTGATGAATTAAACCAGTTTAAAAATGGTAACTAGCGCAGGATGCTGTATTAGGTGGCACTGACTGATAGTTGCACATGACCGAGAGAGGGGGGGGGGGGGGGGGGACAGAAAAAACTGGGCTCAGAAATAGGGCACCGAAGACAGATCAATGAAAAGGCAGCTGTCTTTTTCTATTATTAGCCGTAATCAAATATCAAGCGGCACAGAGTTGCGCTTCCTTCCGCTCCAAACCCATTCTCGCAAGCCCGTCACACAAGTCCACATGATGATTGAGAATAAATAAGCGGATGTGTGGGCCGCTGGTCAACCAGCGTCTCTCAAAGCTGTGCAATTAAACCGAG
This sequence comes from Pungitius pungitius, assembly GCF_949316345.1. Taxonomy (NCBI): domain Eukaryota; kingdom Metazoa; phylum Chordata; class Actinopteri; order Perciformes; family Gasterosteidae; genus Pungitius; species Pungitius pungitius. Next base: position 24,707,169 of record NC_084902.1, on the reverse strand, counting down.
TTCAAAAGATTAACCAGGAAGTACTGGATTATTTACATTAACACTGCTGCTGGCTCTGGATCAAACACTAACCGTTTTCTTTAGGTCAATCTGATTCTAATCCTAGGGAACATTAAAGGCCAAGGTTTCACTCCGATGATTATACAAACTGTTCTGGTGTGCTGCCGACTGCTATGTCCTTCTCAAGTGTGCAATTACTTTAATAGCCTTAATGAACACAACATATTCCATTAATGACAAGCTGCTGTGATATTGTTGTACTAATACTTCTTTCCACTGGTGCAATCCTCCTCTGAGATGTCAATTAGCAATTTTTAGAAGCACCAATTATTGTACATGACATGGCAACAAGCCTGATCACAACTTATTAACCTTACCCAGGTGGAAAAAAAAGCTGCAGCTCAGCCAAGCTGCGATAGATTTAAAATGTGCCTCCACTCACGACTCATTAGAACTCCTTTCTTTTTTGTTGCACACAGCAATTAAATCTAACACTCTATTAGTCAAGGCGCAATTAGGGTTATTGTGCTTTCACATTTGCATTTGAAAAGTAACACACAACAGCAAGTTGTTTGTACTTCGAGTGCACCTCGCAACAATGATGACAACGTCATCACGTAATAACGGGGACTGAATATCGCAGATGGAATCAATAATAAATGAGTTATTATCAAGCCCGTCCCCGGGTGATTTCATTATAAACATTGTTTACTTGACGTGAAACAGCATTAAGCCGAGCCGAGGAAAGGCACACGGGGACCACTACGCATGCCGATTTAATTTGCTTCACTATGGGGCTGCTTTCACTTCTTTCCATTAGCTAACGTCATCTGGCCAGTTATGATGAGCTAGCGTAGCAAATTCGGACACCAGCGTTTAGTGTTTTAATGCACCGAAGCAGCGCCGTTACAACCATTTTAGCCACGTTAACTGCTTAAAAGAACTGTTACGCTCGCTGCAGCGCCGTAGCGAGTGCCAGACGGGTACGGCGCTAGCTGCTAAGCTAACTACCTGCAGCTTACCTGATGACGAACCTGTCACATCCAGCTGCACTTCAGCAGCCACCGCCGCCTCTTGAGAGCGCTATTTCGGTTGTGACGGGACCTTCGAACGGTGGGAACAGGACGGGGAGAAGAAAAAATATGGGTCTTCGGACGAGACTCCTCACTTTTTCTATCCTTGGGAAAACTTTTCGCGGTTTCGAAAAACGGTATTTTATTGAAAAGGCAGAAGTAAGCTTTAACTCGCTACACGCTAGCTCGCTAACTACTTTTCAGACTAGGGTAGGAAGCAACAAGCGATTTTGACAGTTCGAGGAATGTTGGATGTGCTTCGCTAGGGGGTTAGGACTAAGGTCTGAACATTAATTACGTATTGATTATGAACTATATCGGATGTTATAAGCGGAAACTAAAGGAGAAATAATATGATGTTGTAATTTGTTACAACAGCTTGTTCAACTTTAACACGGGGATTTACTTCTATTCGATAAACAACAGATGTTCAACCCTGCAGGGAAAGTGGTACAGTCCAGATGAACCAAGGGTAAAGGGAGGGGGTGCTCGTTACCTAGGAAACAACAGTGAATCTCCTTGTGGCGAAAGATGTGGCCACTGATTTATGGACCAGTGCCTTCCTGTCTGTCCGTCAAAACAACCTGCCATCGAAAAAATGATTAAGATTGAGAAGATTAAAGACATTTGAAAAAAACTGTAATTTATTCTGTGAGAAAATGTATTTATTCCCATAATTTCTAACATGTTTATTTGACTAATGTACAGTAATGTCCTCCAAGACATGATTCCCTCGATAAATATATTTATTTAAAATATATATATAGACATAGGATATGTGGTCATTCTTATAAGCATCTCCATATAAACATACAGTATGTTGATATATAAACTTATGATATGTTCTTCAAGACACCAATTCCAATTCCACAAGACACCAAACTGCAAAAACAACAGAAACCCCATTTCATTTTTTTTCAGCATATCAAAGCATTTAAATCGGCACATCGTCACCACTTGATGCTTTGCAGAGGAGCATGTACATCCCCAGCATTTTGCAGGCTAATTGCATGCAGCTGGCTGGATTTAGCGATCCGTGACACACAGAGACCCTTTGTCAGCAAGAAGCACAGCGAGTCAACAAGGAGTAAGTCACAAATATCCCCGGAATGAGCAGAGAGGCACAAATTTAGCCCCACTGACTGCTGCCCACGCCATGTGCTGCCTATTGAGCGCACGGACAATGAACACAGCCATCACAGACTGCTCTGTCAGGTCCAAGGCCATGCTTCAGTGGAATGGTACCAGGAATGAAGGCATCGCAGTTTGACAGGAATCAGGCCATCCGCGGTGTTGGGGATGAAGACGGTGTTAGTTATTGCTGTGATATTTCATAACAACAGCTGTTCGAAGTAGAGACCTTTATGGGCTCAATTTATTGCCAATCAATGATTAATCCGGAGTCAGACGGGGTGGTGGTCGGCATGTGCTTCTGCCTTGTGTCACAATATATTGTGGCATTTGATGCATTACCTTGGTGGCGCCGTACAAGTTCATTATTATTCCACATTATCTGAGTCAGAGCAACAGTCAAAGTGTTAAAGAAAACCAAGAATGCCAATGTTATCCCTGCCTGTTCATGCTCTATTCAGCATTTATTATCAGAAAGATATCAGAGCCACAAGGTTTTATCCAACCACAGACCATGTACATTTTTTATCTGTGTATTGCAAGTGAAAAGCAAAATACAACACATCCAAGGCAGCACCACAATAGAGAAAAACTGTATTTTTAAGACCTAACTGATAATGAAAAACTGCTTGCATAGGTCAAGCTCCTCCCCAAAGGCCTAATGTATTGATCTCAATGCAGAGGAGGCAGTTGTTGGAGAAAAAAAAAAGAAAAAAGCTGCTGCCGGCATACTTCTCTAAAAAGTCCCTGAACGCCCACACACTTGCAAACAAACACAAACTTGCCTCACGCTCATGAAAAAACAACAGCACAGAAACATCAATTTAACAAGATTTCTTCTGTACTTTGAGTTTGGCACGACGTTGACGTAGGCGAAGGGGTTGAAGCGTTTGCGTCGATTCCCCCTCCTCCTTACTCGCTGCTGGACAAAGCAATTTAGTTGATATTTAACGGCATGCTAAATACGCCCTTTTCTCCAAAGTTTGGGAAACGGGGGTCTCGAGCACAACAAAGACGCCGCGCCTGTTTCCGCCTGTGTGTTGGGCTCATTAAGCTGTTATGACTTTCCATCCGTTGCACTTGTAGTCTGTGGAGATGACCTCGGGGGGGTCATCTGAGGGGGCGTCGGGCTGAAAAACAACCGTTGCATCTAGGCAACATCACTGTACTGTTGGCCAAAGTCCACAATGAGGTGGACCCCCGCAGATAGAAGAACAACGGTTCTAAAGACAGGGCCACACACACACACACATGCACACACGCCCCTTTCTGCACACACACAAACACACTTACAAGTGGTGGGCATGGCTCTGCTGGCAAGGACAGAATGGATCTTGGAAGTCCTTGCACACTGAACGAGAACACACCTGATTATGAAAGCTTTTGACCCAAATGCTTAATGCAGCGCAGGTTTATTAGAAAAAAGCTTATGGCCGACACAAAGCTCAATGAGTGTACGTGTGCGCACTCTCATGTTTAGTCAATTCCATTGATTGTGGGGAGATCACATGGGCATTTTACCCCCGTAATGACTTGGATGAGCGTTCCTTTTTTTCTCGCATCACATGGTTTAACCAGTGATGGATTGAAGACGGGCCTTCACCGGTTACCCAGTGCGTGTGCACGGCACCGGGGGGGGGGGGGAGCTTATTCAAAAAGGCTGAGTGGATCCGTTTTGAGGCGGACTCATTTGTTCACTGAGAAAAAAAGGTTCGTTATGCGTCGCCATAAATCATCAGCCGTTTGTGCGCCTTGCGTCACATGCTCCTCTGAGGACCCGTGTCAGCATTAAAGGCGTGATACGGTAGAATTCCCACGGAAGCATGTGTGAGTTCACTCGAAAAGAAGCAGATACATTTTAACCACTGGTTTTTCAGATAAAAGAAGAGTTCTTCTCTGTTTTTTACCATCATAGTATAAGTAATCAGAGGCCTAAAATTTAGAAGTATAGATATGCATTCCATTCTACTTGAAGACAAAGTACATCTGTGTAATAATCAGCATGTGAGATCTGGTTCAAAGTAGTTGAAGAAGAAAAGATTGAACTTTTAATTAGTTAGTTCCACATTTTTGGACAGACACAGCATGTTAGCTTAGCTTAGCATGAGGATCTTTAACAGGGGTATTCAGCTGGACTTACAAAGTGTAAACCCTACAAAATGTCGTTTTCTTGAGGGTTATGCAACTATTTCATGGATCCTCTGCTGGTTGCCCGGGAAACCTCACTGTGAAGACAACATAATAAGCATACCTCATCATTGGCACATAGTCACTTGATGTATTGTTAATGTAAATATATTGATTAGTGCAGCTTTAAGTGTGGTGAAAATAGCCTACTTACTTTCTCTCCCCCGCTGGTTTCCTGAATTGATTGAACAGACGTGGATCCATGAAACATACCGATGTTAGATGTTCCACTTGTGTAAGCTCATTATCAAAATACAGTTTGCAGATTTTGTTAAGATCAACGCTGCTCGGTGCCTCGTGAATAATACGATGGGAGAACTGCTTTTCCAAATAAATACAGACTGAGTAAACGCACGAAATTCTAAGATAACTTGAGATTACTTTGCTGTAACTGCCTCATTATTTATTTAAACCTATTTCAGAAAGCTTGGATCCGTAAATCTTATAGTGAGCGGTGGCATTTCCGACAACAAAACAAATGTCAGGGGGAAAACGTCATATTACCATGACAACTCGGCTATTGTCTTGTCGAGGATGGAGAGTTTTGAATTGAACCCCAACGAGACGAACCACTGACTGTTGTTCCCTGACGGGGGCCGCAAAAAATAAAATAATCAATGTCATCAGCTCCCCCATCCCGCCTCCTCCTCCTCTTCTTCCGCATTCCAAAGTGCTTCCGAATACAGTATGGGGCACTTATATTATTCATGAGTCTCAGGTTCACACAAGGCCGGCGGCGCGGCCCAGACTCCTTAATGGCCGGACCGCCCTTCATCAGGGCCGAGCCGGCCCTGTGATCCAGGCTTGGCAGTCACTCAGCCCGGAGGATTGAGACTCCTTTGAAATATTCAATAATGCATTAAGGATCAGAGAGAAAGCAGCTAATTATGTCCACACACACACACACACCCTTCCAGTTTCTCTCTTGCACACTCAGACACGCATAAACACAGAGTGAAACTGGAGGTAGTAATTAATCATTTTGCTTTCTGACAAGCTGTAGTATTTTTTTTTTTTTTTTACAAAGATAGATGAGGAATGAGATGACTGGGTATTTGGAGTTTGCCCCCTCTGTGACGCCTTGCTCTGCTTCTGTCGCCGTGTGCTTAAGAAAACACGTCCGCCTGTGTGTGCCCCCCCCCCCCCCCCGAGATAATAATAATCTCAAGGCAACCCATTAACCCATCCCTTGAAATATTGATGCTTGTGCAGTAAGGCAGCAGGTCACAAGGACACCTCCGAGGCCTCATGCAGGAGCAGTCGACCCCCTCCAGCAGCAAAGAAGCTCTGACCTCCGACACCCTGCGATAGCCATTTGCGTTTTTTTCCCCATTGAAGTTACCTTTTAATTCCTCTTCACACACTGTGATTAGCCTTTGCAAAAAATTAAATAAAAAAAAGTTAAACCTTTTCAACTGAACTAAACTGTATTGACCCAATCGGAATGGGCCACAGGTAACTCGATTAATCACAAACATTTTTTTGTTTTTGTTTGCTGAAGCAAAGCGGAGCCCAAAAAAGAGAAGGCCCTTCATCAGTGGCCAATAATAAGGCCCCAATCATTTTCACCCTTCAGGAGACACGATCATCACCTCTATCGGACTACGGTTTAAACAATATCAGTATGGATGTGGAGAAAAAAAATGACACAGAAACAAATAATCTGGTGATAATGTGAGGCGACAGTCTTGGATCGAACATTCTCTCTGCTGCTGAATCAAACGCCACGCTCGCTCTGTAATTACCAATTTTGAAGTGGCCTCGCGAGCGTCATCAGTCAGGAGCCTCCTTCAAGCACGGCAATTATTATATTACCGTAACCATGGTGATTTATTTTTCCGTGTGATTTGCAGTGGAAATGTATTTATGGATGAGGGTGGGCGGGGGATCACCGAGTGTGTGTTCGTGCGGGTGTGTTTGTGTTGGTGCACGAGTGGTGTGCCAGGGGCTGGATCAATTAAATACAGCACGCGCACACACACACACACACACACACCCACACACATAAACACACAACTATGAGCACCGCTCTGAAGATGATACAGTTCACATTGCAAAAATATACTGTTAAAATAATTTCAATTTAGAGATATTTGATTGGGAAGTAGACTGGTTCTTTCTGGCCTTACAAATATCTTTAATAATCGGTTTTGAGAAAGAACAAAACAGAACGAAAAAGGAAGTTATGAAAACTGACTTAATTCTGCTGCTGAATGGTTTGCTTTTATTGGGTTTGATGGTACCACACAAGCTCCATTAATAGATAGACTGCTCCATCTGGTGGCCATGGCAACAGCAGGCACAGATGGACATTAATGACCAAATGATTGTACTTCATCACCACCCCTCCCCCCGCCCCTACTTCAGGAAGTTGTATCTCACATTTACATTCCATTCAACATTCAACATTCAGTCTTTATTGTCAGAGAGCAATAGAAAGGCCCTCCAGTGATTTAGGAGTTGTTCGTCCATAACATTTGGGCCTCACTATAGAAGGATCCAACAAAAGAATAGTCCAAACTGAAGCAGCAGAGGCTGAGCTATGCAAAAACAAAAACACTGGACTCTACAAAATCCCATAATGCAACTAAGCAACTTCCCTCATTCAATGTTAAACATTTAAGACGCTGTCCTGTGATCTCAGCTTCCAAGGCCTTTGTCGCACCTCTGGGAGCCTCTGCGGTCTGGGCATAAAACATAAATAGGAAACAACGTGAGCCCTCCATAACAAACGCGCCCCTTCCATTTCATAAAGGGTCCTACCCGAGAGAAGCACAGGAGGGCAGCTGTGGCCATCAGAATGGCTTCCACCCTGCACAGTCACTGCGATGACTCACAGGCGCAGTAATGGATACACCGGTTCTACACAATGAAGGTGGTACAAATCTGTGTTTGATTGAGCACGCCTGGCGTGCATGCCCCCCCCCCCCCCACTCCACCCCTTTGTTGGCTTCAATCCGCTGCAGGTGGCGGTGTTGCTCCGTTAGAGAGCCGAACGGCTCCAGAGCTCGTTTTTAGCTTCTTTTGTTTTTCAGGAGAATGGAAAAGAAAATGACTTTTGTGAAGCCGAGTACACATCACGTCATCGGATGAACACTCACTTTCCTACAGGGCGTTGGGAACCTGCAAAATGTACTCCGTACTTTCCTTTAATTTTGCATCATTTATGAGTCGTGTGTGCGGAAATCTTGGCATTTACGTGTGGAACCTGAACTTGGGCCTCGGAGGAGACCCGCGTCCTCCAGGGACGGCGGCCACAGGTGTCATAAACGGGCGGCACCTCGGGGGGGGAGGCCTCAGCGCGGAGACGAGCACGGGGCCGGATACGTGTCGCAAACAGCTTTTAGAGGCCACTTGGAAAATCCTCTCTTCCTCCCTTGGTGAGAGACCCCAGCGCTGAAAGATAAGCAGGAAAGAGGGATCGCGTATGGCCGGCGTGGCGGGTTCCGCGTACGTCTCACGCAACACGGAGGGAAACGACTCTCCCGGGGGTGTAAAAAACCACTAGGATGGATCTAGAGAGAAAAACAGGATTCCGTCTCCGCATGAGGCAAAAAAAAGCAAAACAGAGGTGCAGACAGCTTCCTCCGTCCAGGCCGCGGCCAGTTTTTGCGTTTTGCGAGATAAGAAAGGGGTCGGGAGTTATTTATTCAGGTTGATAGCTCTCGCGCGCTTGTTTGTGTGCCGCGTGTTCATTCCCCTTTCCGGGCGTGCCAATCAGGATTAAAGGTCGCGGTCCACAGGACGAGTGTGTGAGTTCGGGGGAAAAAAAAAAAAGAGAGTTGTGCGTTTCTCCGTTTCGTCCCCATCCCTTTGTCCCTGGTCGTGCACCTGAGGGCTTTGTTCGGTACGGGGGGGGGATTAAAAAAGAAGAAGAAAAAGACAACATCAAACACGAAGGCCAGAATATTTTCATCCATTGTGTGCCAAAAAAAGAAAACACCCACATCTAAAGCGGGATATGAACGGAAGGGGGGGGGGGGGGGGGGCTTTTGTTGTGGTTATCCTTCTGGTGGTTAAAAGGAAGGTGTTGAGTTCCCGATGAGATGGATCTCGTGCTATTTCAGAAGAGACATCTGTTCTGCGGTCAGTCACATCCGCGTTAACTTCCCTGGTGCAGATTTATTTATCTCGCACCGGGCCGGAGAGGTTCTGCATGGTGCTGTTGGCACAGCTGACGAGGCGCTGCGGGGGAGCTGGTAAGGGGGGGGGGGGGGGAGGGGGCACACACGACTAGGCCTATGAGAAACAAAAAATATTTTCCTTTTTTATTTTGGGATCTGGCTCATGCGGCACATCTCGACATAACTCGACAATAGGGGACCTGCAACTTTAAGAAAACGGTTTCAGCGTATTAATCCTTTATGAGCCCTTTCTGATTTAAACTCGGGCTCCGAAAAGGTCGCTCCGAGGTGGATCCTCGACATCGAACCATGTGAAAAGCAGACCAGCAGGTTGCTACGCATCATTTGCATTGAGGCCGAGGTCAACTACACTGCATATTAAAACAAATCAATGGGTTACAGGCGTTTCCACGGATCACATTCTTTTTGTCCTTTCGAATACATCAGCTCACAGGTTAGCCCAATGTTTAGCACTTTGCACGGTTTATTCTACGCCGGCACGGCGAGACGGACTGTGCGCCATGAATCAGTATCACAATATCAAAGGAACCTTCAGAGAATATCCCTGATTTACCCTCATTTTATATTTTGGTTTCTCAGACTACTTTTGCTAACACTGAGCATGCTTTTGGCTGCATTACGGCAATTTTTTCCTTTTATATTTGCCAATATAGATGTCACGGTGTTGCAGATGTATGCAACAATCATAATCCAAATCATAAGAAAAAAAATCTATTTCAACTAAAGGCTCAAATACTGTATTTATGGGGATTCCATTTGAAATGCCTCTAAAAGCTAAAAAAAAAAAAAAGTAAGTCAGTAAGGTTTAATGCATTGACTTGTGTTCCATCATTATTCATTGAAACAATAAAAAAAAAAAAAAAACATTAAACCTGACTAAATTTTGACTTTGTAATTATTTGCCAGCCCGACCTACACGACAGATAGCAGCAAAGGAGACTAGGAACCGAACAAAGGTCTTTCCTTCAGCTGCGTAGGTGGCCACATGGGACCTTCAGAACTTTGCCTGCAAAACAACCCACACAATAGCATCGAGATCAGAGGGAGCCTGGCAGCCCCCCCATCAGGGATGTTTGGGGATGCAGCGCACAGTGGGTGTGGGTTGGTGTGAAGGTGTGGCAGCCCAGGTCAAGCCACCCCGCTTTCCTCTTGCCTCCTCTGGGAGCAGGAGGAGGAGGAGGCCCCCCCCCCCCCCCTTCGCCTGTTACAACAGGAAGAGACTGAAGGTCAACGCACAGGCCCTCTGTCTTCCTGCCCGGGTGACAGACGCCTGTCGGCCTCCATCAAGTGCCCGTGTCTTAGCCCCCGCACTCAGTCTATGATCAAGGCCGCCACAGAGCGCTCAGCAGTACGACTCCAGAGGCGCCCCTCCCCCCCCCCCCCCCCGTGAGAGCCACGCGGGCCCCTCCTCGGTAAGAGGAGCTGCGGGAAGAGTCCAACCAAGCCTGCAGCCGAAAGCAATCCAAACGTCTATTTCGGACGGAAAGCGCCGCTGAGACGGACCGCCCCGCGCCCCACAACCTCGGGGGGGGGGGGGGAGGGGGGGACAAGGCGAGCGGCGGACGCGTGTAATCAGCATATTATTGATAGTCTTAATGAGAAAAGCTCTGAGTCACTAAAGCCATTAGCCAGGATAAAAGAGGGCTTAATTGTTTTGTGAGCGTCCACGGCGCGCTCCGGTGCCTGGGCTAAGACCAAGCTAATTAAATCCATTTCCTTCGTTAGAAACTTTTTTTTCCCTCCCTTAATGAAGAGGGTTAATTATAGGCCTGGACAGCGGCCGCGTGCATGTCCGCGTGCGCTCTCTCCGGACCCCGGCGTAACATTGCAGTCCTTATGAGGCGCGCATAATAAACACAACGAGCGCTTGTGGCTTAAACGAAACAGCCTTGGATAATTTATTCAAATTCAAGCAATAGTTGGAGTCAGATTGTATCTCTACGGAGATTTCTGAGGCCGCGAGTAATAACAGAACCATGTATCTCTTTGTTGACAAGAGAAAAGACATGCTGCGGCTTCTCGGTGAAATTTGCGAGGCGACGAGAGGACTCCCCTCGCTTGCCACTGAACACACGCCATCACTTCTAATGTGTGCGTTTGCATTTGGCTCGTGCCCTAGGGGTCACGTATCCTGTCGGTGGAAAAATGGCTGATTCAGGACTCTGCCATTCCGCTGGTCAGCTTTTAGGTCCGTTGGTCCTCTGCGTGATGGTAATGATGATCCTCTCGGTCATGACGAGACATTTAAACCCGCACTCCCAAAAATTGGGAACATGGTTTGACACACACGTCAATATATTGTTCTTGCATCCAGTGACGTAGTTTAAAAATGAACTGCATCTTTAAAAAAAAAAAAACAGCATTTTGCATCAGTGAGGGCGAACAGAACCCCCCGCTGCTTTGATACGTGCAGACAGAACCACGAGGCCAGTAAGTTTTTCTAATCTCTTTGTTGGTCTCCATTAGGTCTGAAAAACACAATAAGCGCCTGTCCCCACATCCTCCACGACTCCATTCGCAGTGTGCGTTTATCACCGCGTGGACGAGTGAGAGCTCTTTTTTTGTGCTGGAGTATCGTTGGTACGGCTTCTTATTAGCCTCTGGTGTGTTCGGGGATGGATGGAGAGCATGGGGGGGGGGGGGGGGAGCAGTGAGCTCCAGCAGTGAGCTAGCGAAGCCGTCAGCCCCCGCACAGGGGGGGGGGGGGGGGGGGGGGAACAAACACCCCATTAAACCAAGGCCTTCGCACATTACTGTAATAAAAGCCCCTGCGCGCGCCTTTATGGGCTTTTTAATTATGTCTATTTGTCTTCCCGGGCTCGCGAGCAACAGTTCACCATGAGCCCCATTTCAAGAATACTCTGCCACCGGCTGAAGCCAGAAGGGGGAGGGGGGGGAATTAAAATGGGAAAAGTGGCCAAAAGCTCAAATCTGGCCGATTCAGTAAGTCATCTTTTGCGTGGAGAGAAAATGGCGCTGGGATGTTTAGACTTCTTCTCCCCAGGGTTTCCATGATGTGGATTAGTATAAAAGACTGAGAAAAAAAAAATCTCATCCAGCTCAAGTGAATTACATGGCAGCCTGGTAGTAATAGAGTATTAGATTTGCTCCCTGAAATTGAGCAGTGGCTGGACTAGCAGCAAGGCTAAAATTAAACATGCAAATCATCCCTACTGGATACAAGTGTAGGGGCCATTTCCACGTGCGCACAGTCATGCTGGTCTGGTTGGCACAGTTCAAAACACCCCCTGTTTATTATGGGGGGAAAAATGGATACACCTTTTATGGCCATTTTCTGCAAGAATGACAGTGCCCTATAAAACCCAGGCAAGCCTTTATACCAAAACTGGAATATAGTGAGCAACATGCTGGTCAGATGCAACTAAAATGCTCCTGCAGAGAAATACCAGAAGCTTAAAAACAAATCAAGAAACTCTAAGCCAAGGTTTTGGGACTTTTTGGCTTCAGTAAAGAGTAATGTCAGATGAGGCTTCAGATAGTTTTATTGTCTGTAATCAGGTGCAAACAAAGTGGCCAGTGCGTTTGTGGTGTCCACCGTGAACGACTGCCCCCATGAACCCCAACAGCAGCAGGGCGGCAAGGGATACGCTCACGGCACACAGCAGGGAGGTGGAGACACGCGAGGCTAGGGGAGGAGACAAAATGAAGCCGATGTGGACACAGTCTAGCTGTTGAATGTGCGAAAATAAGAATAGACGCTCCACCTGCTGGAGTCACTTTGTGCATTTGGAGCGCCGAGGGCCCAGTCCGCTCGTCCAGCAGGATGCTCTCCTCCATCTGGATGGGGCCCAGAGCCGCCACCCCCTCCCACTGTGGATCTGGAAGATAAAGTATTAAAAAAAAAAGTCAAAATCATCCAGGTTCATCTCAGGATTTGGGGCGTGGGCAACCAATATTCCCACTTTTTTGCTCATTTGAGCGGGAGAATGTTAGGCATGACTGGCGTCCAAACGACTCCCCTGTGTCAGTAGGAAATGTTCATTCCCGGGGTGTGGTGCACCGTGGAAACCGTACCGACAGCCCCGCCGAGGCTTCTCTTCAGTCTCTGCTCGCCGCAGCTGGTCATGCAGCAGCTACACACCTTGTTGTCTCCACCGGATGCCACCCATCTGTCCAGAGATGCAAGACAGTGAGTTACAGAAGGGGTGATGAAATCTCATCACCAGGAGAAATGGTAATTTTAAAAAAACTTCAGCAAACCTTCTAGCCTCGGTCAAGTAAGAACACGCTTTGTGCTCCGGGTCGATGGGTTTGGAGACTTGCTTTGCTTTCAGGTTACATGTGATGTAGAGCTTCAGAGGCATTAAGACATCGGCATGGACATGCGTTAGTGATGTTTGAAATTATGCATTTTTATAAACTTATCTAGTAGTGCAAATTGATTTTAAAGCAGTCAGTTACATAAAGGCGTAATTTCCCAACTAGCAAAACGCACAAAAGTTGATTTAAAGAGAAATTTGAATAGATGCCCGAAAATATTTGTCCAATTGACCGGCTTGTATTCACAGCCCCGCCAACTTCTTCGAAGGCCTTCACGTCCTCAGTTGGAAAGCATTTTAGCCTTCAAATGAGAAACCAAACTAAAAAGGTGTACATTATTTGCCAACTTGGCACCAACATGTTGATGCAACACGTCGAGTCAGACTGCAGTAATAAAAAAAATAAATAAATAAAAAAAATTAAAAGCTTTACGATTCCAGAGCGGCTCTCGTGAACGCGTCTTACCGAATTTCTCTGGTTGTTGGGGAACCTGAAGGCTTCCAGCTGGAAGTGAAGTTTGTCCTCCTGGCTCCTCGGCATGAAGTAGGACTTGGCTCCCGTCACCTCGGTATCACTTAAACACCTTGTAAGGCAATTAGAACCAAAACAGACCCATGACACATATCCAGAAGAGCGCCGCGCTGACCCCAAAGCCCGGCCGCCACGACGACTATGACTGCGTCGCTTGCTGCCGCTTCTCACCCGTGGTTGTTGATGAAGGAGTATCTGGGCTGAGTGTTGGGGTCCGGGCTCTTGGTCGCCACGCAGGTGTCCGCGAAGACTCTCAGCGGGACGTGGTGGCCCTGGTCAACCGCCACCTCGATGTGTACCACGTCGCTCAGGAGGTAGTCGCCGGAAGGCCTTTGTGACTCCCAGTCCTCTAAATAGCCCACCCACAGGGCAAAGAGAAGAGGTCAAGCGAGGAGGGGGGGGGGGGGGGGGGGTGCAATTCGATATAGCTATAGTTTGCTTGATTAACATGTGCAAGTATCAGATGGTTTTACGTTTAACTGAAGAGCCTTAATGAATGTCAGCACAGAAAGACAATAAACTAAACTCAGTGGGTAAGATTAGTATGAACTCTTTTGTAAAAATGATATAGTGTATAGGGTGTCAGAGGTATCAGTAGTGCTGCATACTGTGTGTGAGCAGTTGTTGAAGGTGCATAAAGCAAGTTGCGTCTCCAGTGGGTGCTTTCCTAAATACATATTTAAATCTATTTTGAGGCGATTAAGACGTGTCGAACTCAATCACAGAAGCCCAAAGTTAAAAACTGCCTTGAATCAAGATACCCAATACAATACCCCTGTCATGTCTCCCTTGCTGGGAAGCCCCACCTCCTTCACCAGAGAAGTCAATAGATCCGTTGCTAGTAGCTTTTGCAGTGCCTTCCAGGACTTTAGTATCAGCAGTGCGCATCCGATTGACCGGCGGGCCAGTTATGATAGACGTGTGATATGTACCGCGGGCCGGACACAAAGATAGACTGACAGCAGAGATTAGACGAGTAATCCCCCCCATGGCCAGAGCGCCAGAGAGGTACTGAAACAATAACGGGTTTGCCCACCTGTCATGAGGCGCACAGAGAAATGCAGCTCCTGCTCCGCCAGCATGCTGGCGACGAACGGCTTCCAGGTCGGCATCATGGCGCCGCTGCTCACATAAAGCCTCCTGTGAGGACATTTGAGGGACGGGTAGGTCACTGGAGAGTGGCAGCAGTGTGTGTGTGTGTGTGTGTGTGTCACCCACACGAAAGTGGCACAGTGAGGTAAATACAATAATTTGATAAATTCATCTAATACCGCATAGAAGGCAACCTGGCAAAAGTACAGGAGAAGACCAGCACAGAGATGAGGCAAAGTTATTCAATATAAGCCCCCTACCCCCTTACAAACTAAGGGGGGGGGATTACCTTTGATAGTGGCATTCAATTACCACCTCAGTGGGGTTGGTCTTAAAAATGAAGGTGTTGTCAATGGGAGCGGGATAATACAGCAGAGAAAAGGAGTAGATGAGGTCTTCTTCAGTCATCTGATAGAAGAAAAAAAGTTACAACTTGTGTAAACACATTGACAGTAAATTAGTCGCGCACACACACACACCCTTATTGCGCTGTTGCAGCCGTGCAACTCCGACTGGAACCGCAGGATGTGGTGATCAATGTCCAGCGCGGCGCAACCTCCTAGGGTCAGATCACTGGGACGGATCAACTGGCCGTTTCCTAGGAACGGAGGAGAAGGCGCAGCTTAATTCAGGGGCCATTACTTCTCCTGGTCCAGTCAATAACAAACTCACAGCGACAGGAGGTTCAGCCACAGGACAAATTAACAAAAGGGCTCTTAATGAGTCGGCCATGCGAGAGGATGCCTCTCACGAGTGAGGAAATTAAATAAATAAAATAATATATATTAGCCATGTCCACCGTCCGTGCCATTTGCAGTAATCAGCACAGCGTGTCCCAGCTTTACTGCCAGATTACGCTTTCCCAATTCAGGGCTCGAAAGCAAAACCCTCTTTTATCAGACACCGGAGCAAGAAGGTCTGCCAAATGGACCCGCCCCCCCCCCCCCCACAACAACAAAGCAGTTCAAACAAGCAAGCGAGCAGCAGTTACCCAGGAAGTTCTGTTTGACCTCTACGTTGACCCCTCTTTGGCCACAGAGCGCCGCCACGCTGCTGGGCGGCACAGGAACCCGCTTCTCAAACGCCTGTGTCCGGACCTGGAAAACAACCCAGCTGAATGACACTTAGTTACAGAAGATTAAACGAAAAAAAAAAAAAAAAAGAAGCGGAGTCCTACTGGCTTGACGGGTGGGTTCAGATCGGGGCCCGGAATAAGTTTCAACAACTGCTGAGGCCGGACCTGCGGCTGCTGCGGGTTGGGCGCCCTCGGCTGCGGCACCTGGGGGTCGTGAGTGGAGTCTATCTGGGCCTCGAGGGGCGGGGGCGGCGGCGGCTGCTTGGTGACGGCCGGGTTCCCAAGCAGGTGGACCCGGAGCTGGTAGGTGAGGAGGGGACGCCCCGGCGCGCCGGAATCCGTCCGGTTGGACTTGCGACCCGCTCCGGGCAGCTGGGGGGACGCCTCCTCTCGCTCCTCGAGGGTTCGGTCGAGAGTCTCGTCGGGCCAGCTTTGCGTAGCAGCAGAGGGGGGAGCGCCCCCCAAGAAGAGGAGCACGAACCCAAACAAAACGGCCTCTTTGAACCCCATTGCGGCTTAGCCCACCAAAAAAACAACAACAACCTGTGCTTGTTTTTGGCTGCGTTTGCTCCAGACAGCACCATTGCCTTGTAGCGTCTGACCCGTACTTTAAAGTGTTCAAGGCCGCAGGCTCCGCCTGCCACTAACGAGCTGATTGGATTCCAGGCCGGGGGGATTTTGATTTTTGGGGCTTTTTTTCCTCCTCGTCACCATGATCGGCAACGAGCTGCTTGCCTGCGAGCTGGTGGAGGTTGATTTTACGGCCTGTTCGTTCCATTTCAACCCTCGCTTTGTGTCCAAGAGTCATTTGTAGAGAAACAAATTAAAAAATAAATGATCTTCTGTGCCTTTCTAGTGTTTCAAAAGTATGTGGAGAAAAAAAAGAAAACTGTTGAACATTCCTTAAATGTTTTAAAGGCGAACGCCGCCTGCCAAATCTCCACTTGTCATGATGGTAATGAACAAAGACTTTTATAAACAGACCCAAGCACGACCCGAAACAGTGAGCAGCTTTCACTGGCCCCCCCATGAGACAAATCAATCACCGCTTCCAGGGAGTTGGAGCCCCGGTGGGGTGGAGGGAGGCCAGGGGGAGGAGGGGGGAGGAGGGGGAGGGGGGGTTGTGCCGCGCTTGAATGTCAAGGCCGCGGCGGTCAACAGTCTGCAGAGTTCACCAGTCGGCTCATAAAACTGAGATTTACAATCATTCTCTGCAAGACTTCGCAAATGTCACCAGCACCTGATGCACGCCTGTGTGTGACATGTAACGGGAGGGGGGTCGGGGAGGGGGGGGGGTGAACCTGTGCCAGAAGGCACGTCAATCACACGTAGGAATACTTGTTATGAAACAGTGCACTGTCAAGTGTTTAAGGGTCTGTTTATCTTCACTCGATTTTTTCAAATTCTTTTTAAAATCGTTTTCTTACTCTCTTTTTGCATTAAAAAAAAATTAATCTTAATGTTTGTTGTATGATAGTTTTCTACACTCATGCAAGCAGCCGTACATGTATTTGTCCATCTCCTTCCAGGATGCACATATCGATTTAAACCCTAATTATCTATAATTTGATGAAACTCCTGTTCCGAAAGCTAATTTAAATCATACTTCCTCTTGAGCCTACAGGAATACCTCTTCTTCACTGTCAGGATCTCCCTACAGAGAGGCTGCCATTGTCAGGAACTGCCTTTTATCTTTTGCTGATCAGCGGCAAAACAAAGAGGGGAGTTGTGTGTGTGTGTGTGTGTGTCTGTGTGTGTGCGCCTGCTGCGGTTCAGGAGGCTGGAGTGAAATCAGCCCATCCCTACCGGTCAGGCCCCCTCTGCTGCTCAGCTGTAACTTGGTTAGTTGCCTTTAATTTGGCCCCCGGAGGGCCCTAATGTGGCCCCCGTGGGGGTTTTCTAAAAGGGGACTGGCAGCTTCCACACACATACACACACACACACACACACACACATTGCCGCCGCGCCCATCAGCCTCTGTTTCCAATAATCCTTGTGCATTTTGAGACAAGGACAGGATGATGCAGGTAAATAGGCCTCTGTGTGGACAACAAACACACACACACACACACACACACACACACACACACACATGCGGCAGATGGAAAATCGTCAACCGAGATCGTACACCGGCGACGCAGATGCTTAATGACAGCAACTCACAGAATGTACAACCCCCTCCCCCCCCCCCCCCCACACACACATACACACGTCCCTCTTCACGTTTTCGCTGACAGCACAAAGTCGTGGAAACGGATGGTTTCTTTTGGCCCCCCCGCCGCACTGCGCCATCCCGGATGACGTGATGGAGGCTCATTAAAGACACGTAGTGGGAGATGCGTTGGTTATGGGCCGGCTGGTGCCGTTGTCGTGGCGTCGGAGGGGCGAGCGGCGTCCCGGTGGCGGCGAAAGGGATGCACCGGCGGCCCGACATGTGCCGACATGTGCTTTGTTGGAGCTGGCATCGGTTACTGTGCTGGGGGGGGAGGAGGGGGGCAATTTCTTTCAAGGAAGAGAGGAAACACGTGGGTCTTTCAACAGGATTGGGGGTGAAGTCAAAGATGAAATATGGGGCAGGAGAAGCGAGTGTGAGAAGTGAGAAGGAAGCGGGAGGGGGAAGGGAGGAGAAAGTGTAAACAAAAGCGAGAGAAAAGGAAAATACCCCTCGTAAGGGGGGTGGGGGGGGGGGGGCAGTAAACCTCAGGGTGAGGGATAACAGGGGCAGCGGCCCTGCTGGTGCTCGGCCGTCCCGCTGGGATCAACATGGAATAACTCTGATTTACGAGTGCAACGCACTTGTGTACACAAAGGGAGGCTAATGGGCCGTTATTAAAGACATGCATCACACCACGGCACCTACCACACACACACACACACGCACACACACACACACACGCATGCTCCAATGGGATAATGATCTCCCCGCACTGCAATAGCAGCTGATGTCTCATTTCGACCAAAAAAAGCCATGGTGACACAGTGAGGCCGCAGTGACACAAAAGCACTCCAGTGGAGAGGCTCTCTCTCTCTCTCTCCCCACCCCCCCCCCATCTCTCTCTCTCTCTCTCTCTCTCTCAACATGGCCGATTTCAGCTTTTTACATCTTCTTTTTTTCCTTTTTATTAACAGCACCGGTGGCATTTCTCATAAAGGGATCGTCGTCTCGCTCAATAGCCCCGCCGAACGGCCTTTGTCCCGGCGTAAAGGTCTTCAGCGCGGGTTGATTGACAGGTGTCGCCCCCCCCCCCCCCCCCCTTCCGATGTAGAGGCATGGGTGGCGGGAGAATCGCGAGGCGACCTTTAGCCTCCCGTCCCCTCCGTACATTGTGCGCTCAGAAGTTTGCCTCCGGGGAACAACTTTTGATATTTTTTTTTTCTGATCTGTTGGCTATAGAAGAGCTAATCTGATGATATTTAGCCGTGTGCGCCGTGCTGACTTTTAAAAGTGGCGATGCTCTGCCAATGCTAAATGTACACTGAATTTGGGGTTGACGTAATAACATCTACTGTTTTCTAAGGAGTGGCTTCTCTTTTATTGAACTAATGGGACCAGAGTAATGGGACCATATGGCTTTTGGTTTCTATATTAGATGTAATCTAGTCCTGTATAATCCAGCACATTGTTATCACATGACCCAGCCTAAGCCATTTCATTACATTTGAGCAACTCCATATGCCTGGGAAGGCCTCAGAATGTGGTTTTTAGCTCGAGAAAGAGGTGAGTTTGACCTTCTGTGGAACATTTTTCATCAAATCTATGCTTCCTTCACGAGGGAAGTAATTACCTTAAAGCCGGGGTCTCACGCTTTGAGACAATTTCCTACTTCCCAAGTTTCCCAGAGTGAAAAATACTCATTTCTTTAAAGGTGAGGCTGAAAAGTGACAAGGGACATATCGTGCTCATTTTCCGGTTAATAATTACCAATCTTCACACGCTTCAATCTTCAATTAACACATTCTTTTTTCCCATGTTGTCAGTCGTACACCACTCAAAGCGGAATGTCTAGTTGGATGTAATGTTTCCTCCCCCAGGCAGAAATTGTCAGCAAATTTCTCAGCAGGTTGGCAATTCCAGATGCACAAATGAACGTACAGGGAACTTTTCTGATATATGTCCCCTTTAATGTACAATATGTATGCTAGAAGCATGCCTCTATGTGACCCCCCCCATACCCATACCCTGGTTCCTCCCTGTTAAATACACAAGGTGACAGAACACAAATGACCCCAGCGCATTAACCGGAGTGCTCCGCCGTGCCGCGCGTGAACGTGGGTGGGCCACGACGGGGTGGGGGGGGGGGGATCAGACACGCCAGCGGCGGAGACACGCGCGCCAGTGCCCTGCTCCGCTCGTGACCTCGTTCGCATTGTCTCATCCCAGTGTTTACCCATTTTTGTCTAAAAACGGTGGAGCTCGGACCCCCCCCCCCCCCCCCACCCGTCGTGGATGAGGACATACATGGGGTGTTTGTGCGAACGAGGGAACCTGGCCCCCACACACACACACACTTGAAAAGCTTCTCTCTCGTCACTCGAATCTTTCTCGGTTATGCTGCAATTCAAACCCTTTGTTTAATAAACAATTTGTCAGTGATGTATCGAACGCCAGGCCTGATTTGATTGTCTGTGAAATGTGTATGGAGGTGGCAGCCTGCTCTCCTTCTCCCTCCCTCTCTCTCCCTCTCTCTCTCTGTGTGTCTCTCCCACTCTCCCTCACTACAGTGATATTTCACCCTTTCCTTCCCCAGCAGGTGTGTGTGTGCGCGTGTGCGCGTGCGCACGTGTGAGTCTTCGGGTGCAAGGACGAGGATGCTGGAGCAATCCTTAAGGGTTTGCAATTACATCTAAACGGCATAATGGGACATGATGGATGGGTATTGCCTTTGCTCAATGTCTAGACCCCGGCACCACCACCGCAACGAGGTTACGGGGGAGTGGGAAACGATGGAAGATTTAATAGTTTTATTCTGGCTTTGCTTCGGCCCGGCTCCCCTTCTCTGTTTTCTCTCCTCTCAAGTACCCCCGTGGTGACCTCGCAACAGGTGAACGCGTTTTATGGGCAAATTACACAATTCAGAAAGAGGAGACAGGAAGTGGCGCGAGTTCAACTTTGTGTGTGTCGCAAGCACGTAGCAAATGAACCCGGCGTATTTTTGCTGTCAAAGGCTTGGGCTGAAATGACACATATCACGCATCTGACTGAAAACTGCTGGAATGAATCTGGCCAATAGGGGGCACTGTGGGACCATAGGACTGCAGCACTGCTCACACACAGAAGTTAAGGCGGGGGGCGAACTTTAAGCAGTAAGTAAGTGCAGTGCGGGAGGTATACAGGAGGTGTGTTCTTCTGCTTCCTGAAGCTCGACTCTTCAGTAGAGAGGGGAAAGAACAACTTTCCCTCCGACTACAGCGGCGTCGGCCTCGGAGTTGCCAAAAAAGGATCCTTTTTAGGATCTGAGGTAAGATGTTAAATGGTCAGACTAATTGGGTGGGTGTGGGCGGGGATTTTGTCCTGGCAATTTCTTGCAAGGCTCCGGCAATTATTGTGGACAAATGCATCCTTGGAACTGCCAGGTGACGATGCGCGGGGGGGGGGGACTTTGTGAGTGGGGGTTCATTGAGGACTGGCAACAAGCTGGTAAGTAAAAAGGGAGGGTACTTTGTCCAAAAAGGGGCGGCGCTTTAATGCTCCCTGTCAGGTGAAGGTAAACCTCTGCCGTCGGAGCCTCATTACCCACAATCCCGCAGGCCCCCAGAAACGCCCGGAATGTCCCTCGCCCTCGGTTTGCGGCAAGGGAGACGAAAACAACAAACAACTTGAAAGAAGAAACGAGGCCCCCCCCGGGTCAAATCGGGACAATTTCGTGTCCCAGGACTCTTGTTGTTTGAAAAAATGGAGGCATGACTCATGCGAGTCTCATTCTCATTCTCCTCTGATCAACAGGACCCCTCGTGCAGCTGCGACCCACGAGTTCAAATAAGCTCCAACCCGGACCCAGACGAGTGAACGGGGGGGGGGGGATTAGGCCGGTCGCTTAATCTCGTCTGCTCTGTATTTACCTCAAAGGTTCATTTAGCATCAAAAAACTCCCCTCTGCACGTGACTTTTGGGGAGATATTTACCTTGTAATTGTCTTGACATTTCGGCGCGCGCTCTAACAGCCTCCTGAAATATGAATTAGAGTCCGGAGAGCGGACGGGAGCCCAGCGGAACCGTTGTTAACGGGTATTGATTGATCCTGGGGGAGGTTGGTGGGCGGGCCACCGGAGGAATCACTCTTTACTGATCATCAGTTAACCTTGTCAAAAGATCTCGCTTGTTGCTCTAACGGGCTGGACGGGTCATTAGAGAGGCTGTGATTTCCTTTATCGGGGCAGGAATCTGGGCGAAATGCGTGACTCACATGTTAGTAGGACGGCAGGATCGATACTCGGAGGCAGCGAACTACTACTACTACTACTACAGCAGCCGCGCGCGGGTCAGCTGTGTAAAACCTTCTTTAGATAAAAGTTTAGTATAGAAGTGTGTACCTGCAAACTTGTGTGAATGTGTACTTCTCTCTGTGAACTTCATGCATTCGTTTTAATGTCAACTTAACATTACAAACCACGGGGCAGATATTCATATGTACCTATGTATATATCTGCAAAGAAAAAATGGTTACCCTTGAGCATGGAGAAGTTATGTTAAGTGATACCGTATTGATTTCTTAAAAGCCCTGCATTGATTTTTGGTGAATAGTTTACACGTGGAGATTTGTGAAAGACAGCAGGTGACTGTGTGTGCTCAATACACAGCCCCACATGCAAAGATGTTAGACTTAGAAGTAGCACAATACCGGACACGGACTCTATAGAATCCTACTTGCGTTGAAAAACTGTCCCTCTCACCCATTCGGACCTGATGTCCCAACGCTGACACCCGAATGCTATCACAAAAACATGCTGATTTTTAAACATGTTGTATTGTGACGTGTTGTTATAATTACAAGTACAAACCTGAATATACACACTTTTAAAAATAGAGCTCAAGGTACAAACCGACAACAATAACACGCCGCGTACGACTCAAATGACAAGATACACTAGAGCGGGGGTTGTTAAAGTGAGGCGCCACGAGGGAGCCGAGGCACGGCAGTGAAAGCCGATCCATACGATCGCCACCATCAAGGGGGACCTCGGGGGAATTCTAAAAAACGAGAGCACACGCCGCCGCGTCTTGTTAAACAAAGAAAACCCTCCAGGAGCGGCAGAGGAGTGCACGCTTTGATGGGTTTTTTTTTTAAGTCTAACGACCTGCGATTTGTGCCACGTGGTATATCTCCGCCTAATTTCTCCCGCCGCGTCTCCACGGAGGCCGTTTGGGGCGATTAACAAGATGTTGTTTTGAATGGGAGACGAATGGCTTTCCGCGGGGGCTGCAGCTAAATCAATACTTTGCTCCAGTTTGAGACAATTTTGCCCAAATTTACACCACTGATTGGTGGCCTCCATGTCATTTCAAACGACTGTACGGAAGGATGGAAATCCCTTTGTTGGACAGCACGATGCTTTCCTTTCCCGAAGTAAACGGAGGACAAAATGAATAACAGCGTTTCATTTTTTTCCGTTTTTTTCTTTTCTCTTTGAAGCCCTGTTAAGTTGAACTTTCCTCGCAGTCTCTTCGGCGTACAGCTCGTTATCTGTTCTAGCATATTGGCAAAAAACAACACAGTTAGCGGGACTGGTTGGGTGTGAGATCAAACATTTCGGGTCAAACGCCGCGCTAATGAGCGCCGAGTCGTACGTTCGGTCCCCCCGCGAGCTGTTGGCTCTCCGGCACCCATCCATTTTATTTCTTCTGGCGAGCCGTCGGCTCTCTGATCCCCCCTTCTCCGAGGGGGGTGGCGGCGGCGGCGGCGGAGGTGGGATGTCAGACAGCTGGGAAAGCCGCTGATCTGGGGCCGGAATCGCGGCGGCACCGCTGCGTGATCACGGATGACGCCGCCTGCTGAACTCTGACCTCCGACGGAATGCAATGGTGTTCCTCGCAGCGGGGGTGGGGGGGAAGAGGCTGCCCCGTGCAGGCCAAGCTCTACATCAGAGGTCACTAACTGGCGGACCGCCGTCCGAATCGGGACCCAGAAGCCGAAAATGTGAAATTCAAGCTTATCTTCCTGTTAGTTTTTTTTTTTTAATTGAAGCGCTTTATTTGAGCATGCAGATATGTTCACATTTCATTTTTTTTTCTTTCAATCAGACATTTTAATAAAATTTGTACAGTGTTGAATCCTTTATGAATCGTAAACCAACAACCACACAACTGTAAAGATATATGCTCGCTGCGTCTGCTGGACGTTAAATGTCAAATATCCATGTTATCTGTATAATAATAAAAGGGGCCTAACTTGCGAGCATGTAACTGTCAACTCAGTTATGCGATGACATCATCTTCGACTAGGCCTTTTCTGTGCAATGTGAAACTGGTGTGTGTGTGTGTGTAGGATGAGTCTTTCTGTGACAGTCTGATTCACAGGCCATTGGTGTGTTTAATGGAGCCGATGCAGCAATGATCGCTCATCCAATCCTTTCTCATATTCTCTGCCTGGGCCCGATACTGCCAGACATCTTTTACCCTCCCTCCGCACACACACACACACACACACACACACACACACGACAACCATGTGACACAAGGAAACAATCGCACATGCACCCCAAAGTGCGCGCCCAAATCCTGCTTTATAGGGGATAATCCAATGACAGCCAATTTGCTAGAGGGATGTACTTTTTTTTCTTTATGCTATTCTTTATTTATCCATGCTTCTGCTTTTACAAGGCAGTTTGTTAGCCGGCCAGCTGGAGGAGGGAAGCATTAACCTAGACTTCCATTACCATGCCCCCCCCCCCACTCTGTCCCCCCCGGTTCCCCCGCCACAACCCAGATTCACCCAACCACAACCACTACGCTTCCTGCTCCCCCGTCCCTTCATTTCCCTCACCTGCTCATCCTTTTAAGATTAAGCTATGCCCCCCCTCCACCCCCCACCCAAACACACGTAAAAAAAAGTGGTGGGGGGGGGGGGGCGTCCAGCGTAATCATGAAAGTGTCACATTTCAGCTGAGAAAGAAGGAAAACGGAGTCTTCTCTCAGGTCAATCTGGAATTCTTCACTCGCACTTTCCTCCTTTTTGTTCCCTCTATCTCTCTACCCCCCCCCCCCCCCTAACACCCTCCCCCTCTCCTCTCCCCCCTCTCCTTCCCTCACTTACTTATTTCAACCTTGCATCGCTCCCCTTTGCTGCGTCTCTTGATTTTGTCCCCCTTCTCTCCGGTCTCGTCATGCCAGGCAGGGGCTCAATAAGCAGTGGCTCCCGGAGTGGCGCTGCTCAGTCAGCGGCCAATTACCCAGTCACAGGCCTGTCCTCAGGGACGCACGGGATTAGCAGGATCTGTCGTCTGACCACACACACACACACACTCAGGCTTGGACACCTGTCACTTATGGACAGAGAAACCTGTGGGTTTCCTTTTTGTGTGTGTGTGTGTGTTTTTTTTTATAGCCGAGGCTCTACCACCGCTACCTCAAACACACAATTTGACAGGCCAGTGAAGAGAGGCGGGGAGAAGAGAGGATATATGCCGTGTATCAAATGCATAAAAGCTCCACTGGTGCAGGTGGTCTGTGCGTTAGTGGGAACCAGTAGAGCAACGCGGAGAGAGATCAGACCTCACCTGGAGGCGGTTTTTCTTTCGCTGAAGGGCAGCCGGCTCAGGGAAAGTGGGACTTGCCTCTTGGGGGGGTGTAAGCCAGGGAGACAGGGGCGTTGCTCGCTTCTACTCCCCCCCCCCCCCCCCCCCCCCTAAAGTGGTTTGGTGCAGTTAGTTAGCAGCAGGAAAACACTTTTATTTTGAAAGATTTAACCATCACATAGGGGCTCATTGATGTTGGTATGCTCCATTATCATTTAAAAAGATTTTTATTGAAACATATAATATAAAGTGTTCATTAAGACATATGGCTGATCCCTGCACACCCCTAGAGGTAAGTAGTTAGTGCTTTTCTATGGTGAAGTGGGCCCTTTAAAAGTGCTTTATTATTGTTATTATCTAATGCATCACAACCACAGCAGATGCCTTCATAGAAACCGCGTATCTCCTTTTCAAATCTCAGAGGAGACGTGCTTCTTTAAATAATGTCGCGTTTGATACCTACAGTGTTTAGCATGAGCCCATTTTTCATCACAGATACGATCAGTGTGCCGTCTCCGGTGTACGAGGCGCAGCTTCAGACAGAACTTACACATTATTCATACGCCCTCCCAAAAATAACACGTGCTGGTGATGGTTGTAACGCTCCGTTTCCGGCTGAGAAGGACCGCCACAATCCGCACGTCTCGTGTTTTTTTTTAATTATTTCACTAACCTTTTTGTGACATGCAGCACACTCACACAATATGTTTTCTCTGACTTGTGAAGGGAAAAAGAAGACCAGAGTCAAAAGCCTGTTATGCTGGTCCAGACCGCGAGCTGGAAAACGTGCCCCCCCCCCCCCCCCCCCCTCCCCTGAGGGTAAGGAGGGGTCAGAATGGTCCTCTTTGGTCCCGGTCCACTTCCATCCTGTGATTACACTGCTTTGGTTCGTTGTCTGTCAGCAGATTGAGGTTAGCTAAATGATGACGGCAGCACGATGTGGCTTAGGAAAGGCCCAAGGGCATTATGGGATGGAGAAAAAGTAGGAAAAAATGGTTTTGGCCTACCATTTTGTCCCTGATTGAAATCTAAAACTCTAGCATGCTGAATGCTAGCATTTAGCTTCACGGAGCAGCTAACATCACTGTCGACATGCTTAGTGTTTGCCAAGTGCCCCCCCCCCCCCCCGGCCGTCCGCTGACACGGGGGGAAATGAGGCTGGAGATGATTCCTCCCTCCGCGGAACCCCTTTCTGAACTCGCCGCCCGCATCCAAGGCCGACTTATCCGACCACTTTAAAAGACGCTGGAGGGGCCGCGCGTTACATCATGATGCGCCCCCCCCCCCCCCCTCCGCCGGGTGAGCAGAGAGGAAACGGCCCTCTAATCTCAGCCCTGCGGAGCGAGGCTTTCAAGTGAGGCCCGGCGTTTTTCTCTCTCAGGTTTGGGGGGGGGGGTTTCAACAGGTAAGTGGCACCCCGTCTTTTGTCGCCTCAAGGATGCTACAGAGAGGTCTTACAAATCCCCACGGTTCACTTAATTCCGGTGGAGATTTTCTTTTTTGTGTGTTTGGTAGTGAGCGGGTGTGGGTGGAATTCACTTTGAGTTCAACCTTGTTTTCATTTCAAGAACTTGCAGTATTTCGCTGTGAAAGCATCATCATACTTTCCACTGTCTGACTTCTATTTCCAATTTACCTTTTGAATCAAATAGATTTAGAGTTAATCGCACCCATCTCAGGCCTGCACAATGGCTGGAGGATATTAAGCAGACAGATGGGATCAATATTAGCTCTTTCTGCTATTATGGGATTTAAAGTGTACTTTCGCTGGAGTCCTTACTTTTAAATGGCTCTGCCACCGAGTGAAAAAGGCACATCAGACATATCTGACAACCTCTCATCTATAATCTGTTTATTGTTCACAATAAAAAAAAGGCAGGGAATGAGACCCAAACAGCCTTAAAATTACTATGATTCCCTACCTCTCCACTAGAAAAGCTCTTTTTTGATATTGACTGAATCAAAGAGGCGTCTCCGGGTAATTAAGTAAATTATGGCTCGACAGAATTGCAGACTTGGTTGAGAAACTACTCCGTATGGATTCCTCTCTAATTACAAAGGAGCGCTGGACACAAATAGATCTTCCTTTTCATCCTCAACCTTGGTGTAGTCTACACGAGGCAGCTGTAAGCCCGGACTTAGCCCCAGCTATCGACCTGCCAACAGAGAGGGAGATCCGAGAGTTCATTTCCATGCTTTACCTCATCCATATCTGCACCACTCCTTCCTGGGAAAGTGTGTTTCTGGATTCACTGAGATGAGAAAAGGGAGATACAAGGCAGTGCGATGTTGATTTAATGGGACCTGGGATTAAAATAAATTGATACTCTAAAAGGTAAAACTGGGCCTTGACTTTAGGAGAAAAGGGAAAATACTTCACAGTCATTTAAATTCATCTATATGTTTTTGGGAGAATACCATTCCATATATATATACGAGAAAGGTTATATTAATAGAATTACATTTAAACGTTTACATTCAAATGACATATTCAGTTACTCTGCTTTCCTACTGCTGCTCATAATAAAACATTTAAATATCTGCTGTACTTTACAGTTCTATAACCCTAAAATCTGTTTGTTGCCCATCACCATTTTGGTTCCAAAAAAGGTTATGGCTCAAAAAAGGAAAACGCATATGAGTCTGATTCATTAATCACAATTCACTAAATGAATATCATGCTATCATGAAAAAAGACAGAGATCATAAACGTATGTTTACTGAGATAATGAATCAAGTGAGAATTAAAATAATTTACTGTCTTGAATAATCTTTTATAAAGGTGACTTTTGGATGTGAATAAATACAGAGGACCTCACCTGTTCTCATTAGTTGCAATTTCAGCCAAAAAAATCTAAATGTCTAAACAGGCACACTGATTGAATCCACTATTTAATTGAATCAATAAGTCCATTGTGCTCCATTAAAAATCCTCTCATGTTCCCAGAATCTGGGGAAATGCAAATCGCCTTGCCCCACCCAAAAAGAAAAAAAAGAAGTGGGGCTGCCAATCAGCGTGTGCAGTCGCCTTAGCAACGGTTCTCCCACCGAAAAGCACACAGTCATTACCTGAGCCCTCGTCCGTTTGTCCCACCGAGCAATCACTGCCTATTCACAGTCGTTCCTCTCCCAGAAAGTCATCGAAGTCCTTCTCCGTAAAAGAGAAAAAAAGACAACTTCCACCTCCTTCCTTCCTGATCGATTGCGGCTCCTTTCGGCACACCGAGACCCTCTGGTCTCAGAATCGGGTTCAGGCTGGTCTGGAGTGAGTAACGACCTCGCAATCACTCTGCTCCGGGAATCGCCCAAATCTCCACTCGTGGAGGAAGATTCAAATTGGGGGGGGGGGGGGGGGGCGTTTAGGCTGGAAAGAGCTTCATCACGCCGTGCTGTGCGAGCTGAAGGGGCACAGAAGTCATTTCTACACTCCGTGATGCCCAAAAAAAAGTGCCAAAGTTCCAATAACGGCGAGCAAACCGTGCAATGGGGCCCAGTTTTCCTTTGTGCCCTCGCTGAACTGCTCCTCGCTCGGACATATGGGTCGGAGCGACGGCAAAGTCTCGCGCGCTCTCAAGGCCGCCGCGCGTCCCTTCCGCCGGGAATCAAAGGACGGATCAATCTGGGATCTGTCTGATGAACTAATTACACGGTAATTGTTCTGGTCTAGACCGCTGATCCATTGTTCGGGAGCGCCTCTTTGTGTCTACCCGGTGCTGATTGAGGACGATAATTGGGTTTTTTGATTGGCAGGGGGGGCAATTTTGATCCCTCTTTTCTTCTTTGCCCCCCCCGCACATGTACATGCACACGCCTCCCCCCTTCCCGGCATCCCTCTTACCATGGCGACGGCTCCTCTGTCCGTCTGTCGCTCAATGGCAGCCAAACTGTGAGCTGCTATGGAAACCCTTTACACAGGTGACAGAGGGTTAAGTGATGCATTAGCAATTAGACCATTTGCATAACTTAATGGAGCGAGCTTGGCGAACAAGTCGGCGTTACTCCCCCCCCACCCCGTCTCCGACGGCGCGATGGACACGGATGCACCAACGCAACAGTGTTGTTGGTCTTCCCCCTCCCCCCCCCCCCCCCCCGCTTCTGCTGACTTAGCCTCACAACATTCGTCTCAGTATGAGTCCAGAAATAGACACATACCCACAATCCCCTTGGTTTGACCCGGGTCACGTCACAGCAACAGAACCCCCTCGAGTCCCTTTGAGGCCAGGTCAGCCGAAAAGCAAATGGCTGACCCCGCCGGAGCGGTAATGATACCCCATAATGAGGTGGTGTTGTTACAGTAGAGCCTCTCGCAACTTTTTTTTTTTCTTTGACCTTTGACCTCTGAGGCCACAAGCAACCTGGCGGGCCCCTTCTGCATGTGATAAAAACCAGGTTGTGCGATTTCGATGGAATCGAGGCCTTTAAAAGGCAGAAACACGTACACCGCGGCTGTAAATGGAGACGCTCTCGGCCAAATTAGCGGACGGAAATAAGCGGGGGAGAAAAGGCGGATGGAAAAGAAAAGGAGGACATTGCATTACATTTACGAGACAGCCTTTATGAAACCGCATAAAAAGGGCTATTACAGCCATTAAACTATCCACACATGTACCATGCTGACCCGTCTCCTCTGCTCCTCATTTTCCCTGCAAGTACTTACATTTAAGCCCCCCCCCCAGACACCCCCCAGGCCCCACTGGGTCCCACCTTCCATAAACCATTGCCTCTACCCCGTTTGCCTCTGTTGCCAATGTAGCTCCATAATTGTCCAAATCAATGTTTAGCAGTCGCTCTCGCTGTAGATTAGGTGGAAAATGAGGTTACGCGGCAGTTGCCATGGTTTCGAGGCGGCGGATTTCCAAAGAAAGATATCCCGCGAAGCCAGCGACTGGCACGGTGTAATGAACTTAAATTAAAGCAACTTTTGTGTAAATGTGGATTTTAATTACCCGCCGACTGTCTCAGACAGAAGAAGCGAGGGGGGAAAAAAAGGGAAAAAAAGAAGCGTTAGAGAACAAACGAGGGGAGGAGGGAAGGGGGGAAGGGGGGAGGTGGTGATAGCAGGTGGAAAACCCAGGGTTTATGTGCCAGAGCGCTAATTTGATCCATTAAGGGTCGTGTGTGAGTGAGTGAGCGATGTGCTACCTGCCTGGTGAATAGAAAGTCTCATTCTCACCCGTCAAGCCCCGTGGTGCAAAAGGGCGAGAGTGTCGCTTTGTTAAACTCCAGGCTTCAGCCGAGAAATGTCGAGTTTGTCTAATTAGACGCTCGCAACAGTCAAAAATGGATGGCTCGTCCTTGGTGAAAGGGAACTGAGAAGAAATGTGCTTCCGCGCGGAAACGAGTGCGAAAAAAAGCGCGCTGACGCGTGGATGCAATCGACAAATCCACATCCCACCTCCGGCTGCCGTCGCCTGGAGCCTGATTTCCCTCCTTCTTAACCTGCTCTATGATCTTTTGTGATGACAGAATAGCTAATTCCCATGGTTTCTTGCCAGTGGAGCAGCAGCCGCTCCAAAAGTAGATGATTAACACGGTTTATCAAACACTCATCCGCTTGCGTAACAAGGTACATTCAGTCAGCCCCTGGCACATCGACCACAGCCTTCCCAGAGTGGGGGATCAATGAAAAAGATGTTTTCCAATAAGTGCAGGCGCGGGTTTTGTATCCAAAAATGTCACATGCGATCACACATGATTCCGATGCACTGAGTGGATGTTAGCAGCTCTGCATAACATCATGTTATGGTGGTGGCTAGGGCTTTTATTTTGGAGGAACAGTTGCATTATGAGATAAGACTTCCTTGTTTAACAGCACTAGGATGATGACTTTGAATGCACATTCTTGTCAGTTTCCTGTCTTTCTGTGCGCTTTCCAAACATTTCACTTGGATTGTGAGTCCATCCGCTTTCCACAGAATAAAAGTTGTTCTCAATTGTGTGTATTTTTCTCACAGCGGAGGTCCTTCTGCATAAAGGTTGGAAATCCTACACATCATTTCTTAGTTTAAGGGGATGCATGAATGACAAAGTGCAGTAGCCCCTTAAGTGATAAACTGAAAAACATGAACCTAGGGCTACTGCATGTCATAAAAATCCCATCATCATGTAAATCCCATGTCAGGTAAAGGACAGACATGTAGAACTCTCAACTGAACTGAGCGGTGGGAGATGTGTATTTCCCGGGTCACTTGTATTATGAACAAGAGAGAAGTGTTCGTATAGTACTGTTCCAACCTCAACATTTAGATGAAAACAGGCCCTATATTAACGACACAAACGTCCTTCTACATTTACAAGCCTCTTGACTTTTCAAAACAGGTCCAAAAGGAAGTGGGGCTCCAGCAGTGCTCAACAAGTTGTAAAAGTGTTATAAAGTACAGTGCGCGCCTGTGTGTGTCCATAGATCTCGGGGCCCCGATGACAGGTGTTTTTGCTTGGAATAATTGTGCTTATTCCAGACACCAATTCGGGCAACACTTGCAATTCGCCTTCAGCAACTCAATTGGAGCCTTTCAGCAGCCGCGCACAAAAGGAATGCAATTTCGCACCACGAATATTATACCCGGGGTCTGAAATGAAATCCTCGTGCCTACCGAGAGTCACATCTTTGTGATTGCAAACACCATCTCTCCTGCCCCACCTGCGCAGCTACACACACACACACACACACACACAAGCGCAAGAAGGTTTTTTATGAGTAGTCCTTGCTACTGATTTGTGGCCTGTAATTGTAAGCAGCACAGCAGGAAGGGAAGCAAGTCTCGGCTATTGACCAGGCTCGGTCTCACACGGAGCTGAAACACCGGGGTGGTGGCACTGCCGCTGAGAACACGTCAATTTTGCTCTTTAGAAAAGGGGCACTGCTCGAAGACTGAAAGCAAATCAACACGAAATATCGACCCAGACAAGCCAACCCTGTAAATTGCACTCAACGCGCTGAACAAAACAACAAAAACCATCACTGGGAATTTATTGACGGCCGACGCTTTGGCCGGTGCGCCTCACTTCCAGACGAGGGGGAGAGTGAAAGGACTTCAGAGAAAAGGCTTGATGCACCGCGGGGACGCAACTCCGGGACGGCGAATCGCCTCAAAAGGCGGCCCGTGAACCCGAGCGTTTTTTGACATTCCGACCGCCGCCGCCCCGCCGCCGGGTCACTTGGCGCCAAAGGCAAAGGGCACGGCGCTCCGTCGACAAGAGGAAGTGACATCGGAGGGGCCGGCGGCCCTGGGCAAACAGAGAAGCAATAATATATATACATTTTCAACTTTTTTATTTCTTTATTTACTATTTATCTTAACTTATATACGGCTGGGTTATTAGAGAAAATTGCATTAGGGTTTAGTGATTAAAATATACAGTATATTATGAATAAAGGACATATGCTCAATGCGCATGGTGTGTGAACGACAAATTGTCAACTGTCATTTCAAGTATGGAGCAAACAACGCGAACAAATTGAAAACTACTGTAAACTTTAGATCTACTGTCGTTGTAAAATAAACACAAAAGGCCCCCAAAAAGAATCTTGTGGAACATGCGTGTTAAAAACAAATTCCCTTGAAAGTGCAGTATGTTCAGCACTCCAGCTACAATCACAGACTCGCAGACACGCTCAAAAATATATGTATATTTATCTTTTTTTTAATCTTTTTTTTCTTTTCTTGGAATATGCCAATTTTTGATTTTTGTTGTTTTTTTAAACCGTGCAGGTGAGCGCAGAAAGCTACTGAGAAGGTCTTAGGCTCACAGCAGCGGAGGCTTTTATTTACACTTTGAAAATGAGGAACCATAAAGTATTAGCATCACACAGCGTTATCTCAAGTATTGGCAACAAGACCCACTGAGTCAGCAGCTGCCACAACCACACTGGGGAGGGGGGGGGGGGGGGGTGGAGGGTGTCAAACCAGCATCATACTCTCAGTGACTCAGTGTTAAACCTGGTCGAGGAAAAATTATGATTCTTTTAAAAAGAATTCTCATTCTTTATCACCTTGTTTATTGGGGATGAGAGGAGAGGCAAAAGAGGCGGTCAGACCTTCATTGCTCCGTCCCGTTCTTTTCGAGTGAATTACAGCGGTAGTATAAATAATTGCTTGTCCAGATTATGAGTCCATCTGCCGCGGTAGTTTTTCCAGATATGATGGGGAGGAAATTCCCGAGAGCAAAAACCAAACAAAGCGTGTGAATAAGGCCCCGGGAGCGTGTCAGTGGCCATTAATATCCATAAAGGCAATTTCACAACACACCTAATGACATAAAATGACAAACCATAATGGGCAGGGAATTAGTATGTGTTGAGAGTAGAGTTGTGTGTGTGTGTGTGTGTGTGTGTGTGTGTGTGAGTACAGAGGGATTAAAAGGAGTTAGGCATAACATAATTCCCTGTAAATATATGTGGACAGTTTACCTCACCCTATCCAATAATTTACTATGACCTCATTAGTATGACATTAGTATGTAGAAACACGAATTATGGAATAAAACCAGAATATGCATTCAAAGTGTTACTTATTTACAGCTAAGTTTTTTAGTTAGTTTAAAGTTAAATAAATTATAAAAAGGTTCTCAATACAAATTTCATTGATCATTAAAAATGTTTTGATTACCGGCTGTGTATGTACAATGTTTATCTATAAAATAGCTTATAGCGGGATTAAATGTATAATATTTAATATATCAGCCTCGCATTGACAATTTATGTTTTCTATATCCCAGCAGCGTTGACTCCAAGACTTGACCTAACTACATGGTGCCTAGTTTGTAGATTAATGAAAAAATAAAAAAATTCTGGAGTTTTGCTGACCTTTCAACCGGATGTTGTGACGTCTTCGGCTGAAAAGGATGAAACGTGAGCTAATTGGTTGATTATTTGTCACGTGACCTGCGGTGCACTTGTTGCGTTAAATAAATTGTAATTTTCCTAGAGCAGTCCAAACACGCAAAAAATGCTTGTAAAGTTAGAGTTTTTAAGAGATTAAAGATTAGATTAAATAGCACTGTCGTTTTTAAAGAGCAATCTACTGGTTATTGATCGAGAGTTTATCAGATGACACTATAATCATTGTAACCACGTGTATAATGGGATGCTGTTTTTTGTGTGTCCATTAAAATCTTAAAACTACACCAAATGCAGTAAATCTTTTTGGAGAAAACAACTTGAAGAGAAATATTGTCGAGATTATAACACAACAATGAATAAACCAGCGACCTAAAATGACACAGGTAGGAATGCAGTTTCCTGAAGTACTAGTCACTGAGATTTCTTCCGGGTTCCTCGCTCAGTTGTGTTTTGTTTCGGCGTATCGCCACGGCGCTCAACAATGACACAAAGTCACACCCCGCGGACGTAGATTCTGTTTTTCTACGACACATACGGCAACTCGGTGGAAATAACCATGTTGTAGACGTAGTTTTTCTCTCTTTTCAGCCTGTTACAGGCGGACGAAGGACTTCATCGCCAATTCTACCTGACCGGAGACACCTGTTGCTCCGGTTCCGACGGGCAGGTGCCACTTCTCCTCGCCCCGTACCGAGGAACAGCTCAAACGGAACTCGGAATAATTTCACTTTCACACCCCCCCCCTAAACCGAAAAGGACCTTCCACCAACGCTTGACCTGACAGCTGCCATGAAAGTGACGGTGACGTTCGGGGACACGGCGGTGGTGGTTCCCTGTAAAGCTGCGTGGACCGTCCGGGATTTGACCGACCAAGCCACGCGGAGATACCGCAGGATTTTGGAGCAGGTAAACACCCTTCGTACCGTCACTTACAGTTACGCGACCCCCCCCCCCCCCCCCCCCGCCATGACAATACGTCACACGTTGTTATTTCCACTCGTTCTTTATGTACCATAAGAGCAATAACTCTCATAACTCGGCCGTGGTGTCACGTGACCAATTTGAGCGTCGTGTGGATACTATTGAATGCTAACTTTTTATGCTAATGTTAGCTTCAGTGAAATAGTTACATGATTCACTGAACTTTCTACATGCCATGTATGTATGTATGTGTTGATGTTGTTCTTGTCACTGCTGTTTGAATTCTCCTGTTAAAACTCTAATTTTTGATGGTCAACAAACTATAATAGAAACTCATCACACACGAAATCCTACGTGCCTCGATAGACCAGAATGCAATGCACCTGCGGAGCAAATCTGGATTATGAGTCAACGGTGTGACAACTGGAAGAAAAAAAAAAACTCCATGCAACATCTGGATGCAGAAAGCATCCCACCCACACAAAAAACAAAGCTCTCTGCTCCCCGATGCTGCAATCACTTGAGCATTAATCACTCAGACTGACCTTTTTTAATTAATCAGGCTACGTGTGTGTGCGCGCTGCCCCGCCGTGATAGGACTCTTTCAGCCTCTTCAGCTGTCTACCTGCACAATGGCTCCC
The DNA here is from genome assembly GCF_949316345.1 of Pungitius pungitius. Taxonomy (NCBI): domain Eukaryota; kingdom Metazoa; phylum Chordata; class Actinopteri; order Perciformes; family Gasterosteidae; genus Pungitius; species Pungitius pungitius. The sequence goes on along the minus strand of NC_084902.1, from coordinate 24,671,518 downwards.
TGTTTTAAGCCCTGGTATCTCAGGCGGGCAGGTGGGAGTTTACTGTTTGACGTCGTCAACGTGGCCACACTGGGGAGGGTGCGATGCGCTACGTGGACAGGAGGCTTTGTCCCGTGAGTGATTGGGGATTAGGGATGGTGACGGGTCTGGGTCTTATCGGCTGGCTCTCCCAACTCCCAACTGAGGACCCCCCCCCCCCCCCTCTGGCTTGTGGAGATGCGAAAGGGCCCACGGAAGCTGGACGTATTGCTTCCTCTCAGACGGTCAGATAGCAACACATGCACGCACACGCATACACGGAGGCGCTCGGCCTACCCCTAAGCCTACGGTATCAAAAACCCTGGGTTTTTTATTACCCCGACGAAGCCTCGGTCGAACAGAAATTAGAAAGTTGGGTCCTATTATTATAACTATTATTCTCTCCTCCAGAGTTGTCTTCAATGTTTTTATTTGAATTCATTAACGTTTGAGACACTGTTTGACGCGTATCATTTTCAGTCTAGACGTTGAAACTTCTGTACTGTGCCAGCGGTCCGTTTCGCCACATTCCTCGAGCTGACGCAGCAGGCGCATTCCAACTTACACTCCCCGGGTCAACAAATAAACAACAAACAGCCGCGCGGCTACAGTTTGGCACCCCGAGGCCAGCTGAGGCAGGAGAAAAGACGGCAGACCCCCGGCACCTCGAGGATGTTCTTTGTCTCTTTGCTCCCAAAGGCCGCAGCCTCTGGAAGTCGTTGGTCGAAGACACTTTGGGTGAATCTCATTTCTCTGTCTTACCCCTTCCCCTTACCCCTCCCCCTCGGTTTTGCGCGTTCATGTGAGGGGAAGTGGTGTCTCGATTCTCATTTTGATTAAGGGGTACGGCCAAGGCGTAGGGCTACATAGCCCTTGAAACGAAGTTTGCGGAGGACCACACTTGAAACAGAGGGGTAACTTAACAACGTAGGAATTTCTCAAAAGTGCCGGCATGGCTGAACGTCGAACTGTGAAGGAGTCGCACAAATGTAAGTATTTTCAGCGGTTTAATTGATATTATAATTATGACACTCGTGTTTTATGATCCTTTTAATAAAATGTTCAAGTGGTTTTAATTGTAATGTTTTTGTTTTGAATCGGTAGTAAACCGCTAGCTATGCGCAATCGATATCACGACCTGAGACGACGGCATCTTCGTTTATGTCAACACTTGTCGCCTCTGTTGACGTAGCAGCCAGCTAGCGGCAAGGGATGATGACGCAACCAGTTATCGAGTGGTGTCTCATTTCTTAGAGGAACGTTCTCACCCCTACCCCCTTTCTCTCGGTATCGAGGGGCAAGGGGAAGACACAGACGAAGGGGTAGGGGAAGGAGAAGGGGTAAGACAGAGAAATGAGATTCACCCTTTGTCTGCTCGCCGCTGTTTAAATCACACGCGTTTGCTCACCAGACAGCGGAAGAATATATTTTGGGTTTGGGGGGAGGAGGGGGTCTTAATTGTGTAATTCGCAGGGGTATTTCCCTTTCTAGCTGTCATGGTAATCCTCCTCCTCCTCCTCCGCCTGACTGACTCTTAACTTCTTCTTTATTTTTTTCACGTTGGGGGAAGAGTTCAAGATACAGAAGGGAATTATCAGGGATTGACACCCAGGAACTTCAGAGGAGTATATATTTCTTCCTCCTCCATAGATTTACCCCCCCCCCGCCCCAAACACACGATCTGCTGTTCATCCCTCGGTGGTGTTTCTCTGGATGAGGAAACGGACGCACACAGGTGATGCTAATTAACACTTAGGCAACTGCTGCGTTCTGATCCGCCGATGCGAATAAAAAGAGAAGAAGAAAAAAAAAATGAAGCTGAAACCCTCATATTTCATAAATGTGTGTGTGTGTCTTAATGCCTGTGATGCAATAGCACTGCCAAAGAGCCAATTAACGAGTTTCTTCCTCTGCTGCGTGCTGCTACACCCCCCCCCCCTCCACACACACACACACACACACACACACACACACACACACACACTCGTTCTCACACATAATGGCAACAGTTGGCGAGGCAGAATACCAGCAGCCGTTCAGGTCGGACTGGTTCTTCTGACGAGGTGTAAATAATTCGCCCGGATTTTGCTACATCTTTGTTCCGCCGGTTTTGTTTTCAACGTCTCCATCACATACGTCCCTATAGTGAAATAATATGATAAATAATAAAACCACGGTTTCTTTCAAATACGTTTTTGGTCTGGTTTACCTATTCACAGGTGACTCCTCATAAAATCAGATGCAAGTAGAGCCCAAAATTGCTTTGGCGGCGAGTAGGGCCGGCTGGTACACCGGTTCATCCGGTACAACAGCATCAGATTTCCTCATGGTATTCAAAACTTACCGTCATTCTGGTGTATAGCCCCAATGACTTTTTCGTTAGGCGGCATATTTTATTTTAACCCCTTACCGCCGATTGTGCAGCAGGCGGAGCTAATTGTCCAGTTAACAGCTAACGCGCTAACTCGAACAGCTGTTCAGGAGGCCGGAGGTCCTTTTCAGGGTCTATGAATAAATATGTTTAAAAAAAATGCTGTGATATTCGCACGTATCGCCAGAATAGAAAATACCGCCGAGCCCGAGCAACTTGTGTCACATGACCCTACCCTCGCACACCCACAGCCCTGTAAAGTTATCCTCTTTACCCGTCTTTGTGTAAATGCTGCATTGTGGGAAAGCGTCACCGTGTTTTGTCTGCAAGTTGTAAATGTCTCACAGCTCCGTCCTCACGGCCACCTCTGAAGAAAGGAAGGCTCCTGCTTCTTTCCTGTGGTTGAAATCGCAGGCTCGCCCGACCATTTTTTTTTTTTTTAAGAGAATGGACCTCGGCTCATTGTACCATGCAGCAGACGTCCTCTTCTTCTCCTTCTTTTTCTCCTTTTTCGCCCCCCGTAATTCACATTCAGATGCAGCGGAGCAGGAAGGAGCCCATTGACGGCGGCTCTGGGTGATGCAGCAGGAGCCACTCGCTGGGTCTCAGCCAAAGTCATTCCAACCCGCGCGACTTATTGCCCGTAGCCGGCCATTTAGCTGCTAATGCGCTGATTGCTCATTGGCCGTCCCTAACGCGCTTCCACTGCACACATTGTTGGGAAGGATAAAGGCGCCGCATAGAGGAATGACTTCTAATTGAAATATTGGGCGGCGGTGGCCAACACGTGTTTGTTCGGGCGGTTTGATTGACATTGCGGTTTCGCAGTTGTTATCAGATGGGTCATCGTAAAAAGTCCACTTGTTCTTCCCACACTCGCGCGGAAAGGGGAAGACGCCATTGTTCATGTACTTATCTGTAAGTTCCGTTGACCGCGTGCCGATCGCGTATAACACCTCGGCCCTTCTTCCCCACTGGCAACGGTCGTGGCGCCCCCCTCCAACTTCCCTCCTCACTTTCCCTTTCCAGTGGCCGACCTAGATGCTGTGTATGTGTGCAACGTAATGTAGGTCATTGGCTGCTGCTGTACCCCAAACAGGCAGGCCTGCCGTGTGTGTGTGTGTGTGTGTGTGTGTGTGTAGGGTGATAAGTATGCATGTTTCTGGAACCTTTTGTGAAAGTTTTTTTTTTTTTTTTTTTAATGATTTTTTTTGTGTCCAGCATGAGGAGAGTGAGGTGAGGACCCACCACTTGACGTACATCGAAGGCGGGATCATGGACATGGACGACCTGCTGATCGACCTCGTAGAAGACCGGGACAAGGTGAGCGCTTTTACTTATCGCTCCCTGGTATTCACACAGCGGGTTTCGTCTCCCCCGGCAAGAGAGGCGCGGCATGTTCGTGGCGGAGGATCCGTCACTCGAGAGCCGCGCTTAGTCTGCAGGTGAATTTGTTTTGACTCCTTTTTGCAAAGCCTCCCAACCGGCAGGATGACAGGAAGTACCTGCAGACGAGGTATTCGTAAATCCAAACCTCGGTTAGCTTGTCACTGCTCGTTGGGAGTGTGAAACGGCTCAATGCCAAATGTGACAAAATGAGTTAAAAAAAAAGCAACTTCTGATTTGATTGCATCGTACTTTGCGCGCCACACACACACACACACGCGCACACACACACAAGCTTGTGTTCTTCTCCCCCGCCGGTTCTTCAGAGTTGGAGTGGTGACGTCGCCGTGTGATTCGGCTGTCATGTTCGTTTTCCCCGAGATGGATGAAAGGACGTCTCAGTTTCAGGATTTAAGACGAATCGAATTGAGGCAAGAGAAGCACCCCCTCTACCCCCCCGCCCTGCCTTTTCCTCCACAGAAACTGCATTTCATTCACACGCAGAGCCAGAGAGCGGCCCGATGTTCCACAAAGAGCACATTTATATTACCCCTCGCTAATTCACCATAATGCATTTGTAAAATGTGCTAATAAAACTGCCCTGAATCCATATATTGAGCCTTGGGGCCCAGACACTAGATGAATTATCAACACTTAGTCAGCAAGATGGCCAGAGGACATGGAGATGGAATATTCCACATTCGAGCGCGTGTATGCATTTAGGTCTGCAAGTATGGCGACTTATTCTCTGTGTGGACGCAACATAAAGAAAAAAAGGGGGGGGGGGGGGGGGGGGGGGGGGGAGATGAATAATAGATGGTGGGAATCACGTTTTCTGCAGTCGGGGAGAACGGAAGCTTTGTTCTTTCCGGAATGATGGGATTATAATCACAAGATCTGTTTTATTTGTGCACAAGAGAATGAGTCTGCCTCCCCCGACCTAAAATCCCACTTTCACTTCAGAGCGGGGATGGTGAAGAAGTGTCTGAAAGATGAAATCCCTAACCCCCCCCCACAGGAGCACAGGAGCCGTCTAATTTACCTTTTTGTTTACTCCCTGAGCGCCCCCCCCCCCCCCCCCCCCCCCCTTCCCTTCCCTCCTTCTTTCATCTCGCTCCTCGTGGCTTCCTTTTTGTTTTTTCCGCTCGCTGATGAAGAAGATAGCGGCGGGCTGACTGCGGCGGGCTGACTAGGGCGCGCGTGGGCCGGTCCGTGCTCCCCGTGAGCGCGGCAGTGATGCGACTTATCTCTGGGCTCTTGGAGCGGGACGGGCGCCTCGCTCGGATTAATGAGCTGTGCCTGGTGTTTCTTGATTAGCCCGACTCCCTTTTTGTTTGTCTACGTTTCTATAACCTCGCCACCAGATTCTATCTTCGGGGCTTTTTCCCTTTTTGTTGTTTTGTTCCGTTCCGTTATTGTGGCCGACGCTGTTTCCCCATCAATCATGGCGAAGTGGTCCCATTGTGAGGGCCCCCCGCCGCACAGCGTGGGCCCTGTGTTAGTCACGGATGCTAATGAGAGATAATGGCGAGCTATTTGTACGCCCCGTGGTTAGCTTAGCCTGCGAGTCCAGACCTCATCATCTGAGCCGCCCCCCCCAACCATTACTCAACACACACACACACACACACACACATACACCCCCTGCCAAACCGCAGGCAGGCGAGTAGCGTAGCATGTTAGTGTTACCATGCGCGGGAAGAGCGCCACTGGTGGTTGATGAGGGCTGAGGTGAAGGGGCGGCTGTGATTTGATTACAGCTCCCCCCCCCCCCCCCCCCCGGCCCATCTCGACACACCGGCCACCAGCCTCCTTATGAATATTAAAATCCTTCTGACAAAAGCAAGGACACACACGCAGACACAAAAGAACCCGTTATGAAGAGAGCAGGTTGCGGTTCACTCAATTATACCGCTCTCCTCGACTTTGACCCGTGTGTGTGTGTGCGTGCATGCGTGGGTGTGTGTTAATGGTTTTGTCAAGAAGGGGGGGGGGGACAGACATGAGAGCTTTCTTCGATCTCTTCCTCTTAGTCACGCCGCGGGGTCAAGTCGCCGCAGTCCGGAGGCGAGTTAACCCGCTTCTTCTCCCTCGCTCGCGGGGTTTTCACCCGTTAGTCCACGCCGTCACTCCTCCGTCTCCTCGTTCGCTTCCTGTTTCCATCGCAGAGGTTGGGCAACGCGGGACTCAAAAGACGGCGCGTGAAACGGAGGCCATCTTCACGTTGCTGCTCAACGGGCTGATAGGACCGTCAAACATGTGCAACATCCTCTCGTGCCACCATCGTCGAGGGTGGGCTGTCAATCCGGGTTACACACACTCCACACGGACCTTGTTGTCGGTGAGGGCCGGGTGGCAAAAAAAGTCCAATCAACCTTCCATCCCAAATAAGCTAATCGAGAAATCTAATTTCATGGGAAATTTAATAGAAAAAAAAAAAAGAAAAAGCCCAACCAGGGAATGATCTCCTCCATCTCACTTTAATTAGCCCTTTTTAATCACCGCGGCTACGACGCGTCCATGAGCCTCCTGCGCGGTCTCTGCCCGCTTTAAATGGCGAAGGTGCGCGCATCCCAGCGGATCCCCCTCGCAAATGTCAACCGCTTGATTACGGCGAGGCGGGGTGGGCTCTCCAATCATCCTTCTCTTTCCCAAGGGGGGGCAGAGAAGAAAAATGAGTCGTCCTCGTGGAAAAATGTAGTCATATTCAAAGTATGAGCATGGACACCTGTTTGAGTAATGTCTTCTTGTATCTCAAACTAAAGTTGTTCATTTTTTCACTGAAGTAAATACTAACCCTTCTAAATATCAGTAGTTTGGATCCATATAGGGCTTTAGTATCGGATCCCGAACAAGGCTGCTTTACTGCAGTTTGATCAGCCGACTCGCCTGAAGTCCTTAAATACATGTCACATGACACACGGCCCCTCTGACAGGCGACATTGAAGAGCCACTTAGAACCACGCTACAGTTTTTAGTGAATGGGAGTGTGATTGCGAGGCGCAGACGTGCTGATTAGCCTTTCGACAACTCCGTGGCATCTCGCTCCCTCACCTCCGTGTCCTACCCCCCCCCTTCCCCCCCCACCCTCGCTGCCTCATTCACCGCCAGCGTTTGATTGGCACCCGAATGGCCCCGCGACTCTGTGGCCTGTGTGAATGGCCAGTGATGAGCAGGGGATCACAGGGTTAGAGTTGCCCAATTTAGAAAACGTCGGGATAGGGCGAGTTCATTTTTTTACCACAGGTCTCGTACACAAAGGCGATTTGAAAGTGCTTTAAACAATCTGTCAAGGGAAGGGGTGAAAATAACCCCTCAAAGAATAGAAACTCCAGAGGAAATTAAAAAGTTAGGATCAGAAAGTTGTGGTCCCACATCCCAGTTGTGGTCAATATTCGAGGAGTGTGAGTCTTTTTCAAAAAGCTTTTCAGCCTTTGCGGTCTTATTCTCATAGGTCACATTTCTTAGTGTCATTAGTGTGTTTTGTTCACAAACAGTGTGACCTTCATGCAGACTTGTTGCACAGCGATTGCATTACACGGGAGGGGAGAGCAGCTCCCGCGGCTTATCGCGCATCTATTACGGGCTCTCTCGAAACCTCCATCATACTTTCATGAATTCAAATCTCCAGCAAACATCCAGTATATCGAATGAAGTCCTATTATCTCCGCTGCCCGGTTGGATCGGATCCGATCACACCGCAGCGGTTGACTGTGTCGCCTGGCGGGACCCAGCCACTTGAGCAGATTTCGTAGTAACTCATCAGCCTTGACCTTGATTAAAACCCCCCTACCCTGCTCCCCTCTCTGTCATTTGAGCACCACAGCAGCGCTTTCATCTGATTATATGCAATTAACAACAGACACACACACACACACACATGCAGAACTTTCTCAACAGTGGCACCTCTCCAAAGTCATTTGTCAGCTCGCCGAAGCAGTATTCAGTTCGGATAAGGCCCCGTTTCTGTCCCCCCCCCCCCCCCCCCACCCTCCCATCTCTCCCCTCGGCTTAGGTGTGTGTGTCTCACGCGCCTCACATCCTGTCCTTTTGGTCTTCCTCCATCTTCCTAATCACACAGGAGACAGGAGACATCGCCCTGTGGACTCACTTTTCTTTCTGGTGACGTGTGCACGTGATGAGCCAGGTGTTAGAATAACCGCCACGTCGCGCCAGTGTGTGTGTGTGTGTGTGTGTGCATTAGCTTTATCGGTTAGCTTGGCAGCCTGCAGAGCGGCTAATGATGTATTATAGATCAACTTGTTTACAGCAAATCTCTCTGACCTCACGCCATCTGTTTTCCTGGATGACATTGCCTCAGACTAGTGTGAACATATATATACACTCACCGGCCACTTTATTAGGTACCCCATGCTAGTAACGGGTTGGACCCCCCTTTCCCTTCAGAACTGCCTCAATTCTTCGTGGCATAGATTCAACAAGGTGCTGGAAGCATTCCTCAGGGAGTTTGGTCCATATTGACATGATGGCATCACACACTTGCCGCAGATTTGTCGGCTGCACATCCATGATGCGAATCTCCCGTTCCACCACATCCCAAAGATGCTCTATTGGATTGAGATCTGGTGATTGTGGAGGCCATTTGAGTACAGCGAACTCATTGTCATGTTCAAGAAACCAGTCTGAGATGATTCCAGCTTTATGACATGGCGCTTTATCCTGCTGAAAGTAGCCATCAGAAGTTGGGTACATTGTGGTCATAAAGGGATGGACATGGTCAGCAACAATACTCAGGTAGGCTGTGGCGTTGCAACGATGCTCAATTGGTACCAAGGGGCCCAAAGAGTGCCAAGAAAATATTCCCCACACCATGACACCACCACCACCAGCCTGAACCGTTGATACAAGGCAGGATGGATCCATGCTTTCATGTTGTAGACGCCAAATTCTGACCCTACCATCCGAATGTCGCATCAGAAATCGAGACTCATCAGACCAGGCAACGTTTTTCCAATCTTCTATTGTCCAATTTCGATGAGCTTGTGCAAATTGTAGCCTCAGTTTCCTGTTCTTAGCTGAAAGGAGTGGCACCCGGTGTGGTCTTCTGCTGCTGTAGCCCATCTGCCTCAAAGTTCGACGTACTGTGCGTTCAGAGATGCTCTTATGCCCACCTTGGTTGTAACGGGTGGTTATTTGAGTCACTGTTGCCCTTCTATCAGCTCGAACCAGTCTGGCCTTTCTCCTCTGACCTCTGGCATCAACAAGGCATTTCCGCCCACAGAACTGCCGCTCACTGGATGTTTTTTCTTTTTCGGACCATTCTCTGTAAACCCTAGAGATGGTTGTGCGTGAAAATCCCAGTAGATTAGCAGTTTCTGAAATACTCAGACCAGCCCTTCTGGCACCAACAATCATGCCACGTTCAAAGTCACTCAAATCACCTTTCTTCCCCATACTGATGCTCGGTTTGAACTGCAGGAGATTGTCTTGACAATGTCTACATGCCTAAATGCACTGAGTTGCCGCCATGTGATTGGCTGCTTAGAAATTAAGTGTTAACGAGCAGTTGGACAGGTGTACCTAATAAAGTGGCCGGTGAGTGTATATATATATATATATATATGCATGTGTGAGTGTTCGTTTTATTCCGTCCACTTGCTGAGTCACTCCAACTGCTAATAACTCAAATCAGCAGAAAGTCACACTTTCAGACGTGTGTGTGTGTGTGTGTGTGTGCGCGCACTTCTAATGCAGCTAGAGGATAGATACGGAATCCAAATCAGACTTATTCAATCGTTTCGGGTGCAATTACCAAGCCAAAGTCGCATCTGCGTCCGCTGTGTTTTGTTATTATTCCATATATTTCCGGCCTCTCGCCCCATCACCGCGCTGATTGGGCTAATGAATGGAGCTCGGTGGACGTTAATAGTTCTGAATGGGTCACTTGAATTATTAGCTGGCCTACACTGGAATTGGAGGGGGGTGGGGGGGGGCATAGATAATGATGATGTAGGATGTTTGAAGCCAGTTGTTTTGACAGATGAAACTATAAATGCCTTTATTTATTTTTGATAAACCCCAAAAGTATTCTCTTCATAAAATTTGAATAATTAGAACGGCACCAAAAGAGGAAGCCAATGTTTAATTGTAAAGCAATGATTCATAAATTCAGACTGTTGTGAAATAGATTTCAAGAGGAATACTGACCGTACAAATGTATACATTGGCAAATGTGATGCTTTACTATAATTTAGTGTATTTATTTATGTCTATAGCTGTATTAATACGTTTGTATTTGCAACAGACTAGTGAAGATGAATCTGTATTGCAGCTTTAATTTACATCATTTTTTTGGTCTCAAGATTTGTTTGTGCTATTACGACCCGATGAAAACCCGGCCTCATTTAAGAACAAATTGTCAAACATATGCGCTCATGTGACTCTGCTGGGGGGGGGGGGGGCACCAGCCTGATGGATGGTGCTGTCAGGCCCGTTTTTTGTACTGTTTCGGCATGCAGGCGTGAACTGCGGCACAAATCCCACTTTTCTACCTGGAGGCTTTGATGTTGAGTCAATAACTATCTAATAAGGCGTGTTGGAAGGAACACGTGTGTGGATAGGAGCAGGAGAGATCTCCGGGTGAGGCCTTTTTCCCCCTCTCTCCTCCCAAACGCCTTCAGGGTGTGAGTGATGTTGGCTCTCCATGGCAACAGCAAGTACAGAGTGTCTGTAATGTATATTGTGTGTGTGTGTGTCATCTTGAGCATGCTCTGCTGAGGAGAAGAGTAGAATGTTTCCCCCTTAAGAACAAAAGCACCATTAAAGCTTCTAGGATAACATGGAAAACCGCTACATTCTTGATAATTGGATGAATGATATTAACAAAAACATCCTTAGTCTCTTCAAACCTGCGTAAAAGGAAAAGGGGGGGGAGCGAGGCGAAGTGGTGACAAGTGGTATGAAAGAAAAATGGAGGAGGGAGGGCGAGGGAGGGGCAGCCTGTGGAGGAGAAAGCCACAGGTGGGAGGGCAAAAGCCTTGCAGCTCAGAGTTGATCACTCCTTCTATTTCTCTGTCAGTTCCTGGGAGGAGGAGGTGCTAGTGATGAGGAGGTGGAGGAGGAGGAGGAGGAAGAGGTCGTCAGTTGACAATAAAAAGGGGTTCACACCTTTGCAGTCTTTTCTCCCGGGAACATGCCTGCGGATCAGGACTTTGATGGGTTTGATACGTGCCGTTGCTGGGCCTGGGAAATACGAAGCCTGGAGCTCCCCTCACCCTCCTCCTCCTCTTTCTCCCTCCATCCCCCTCCCAGCCTCTCGGGGTATGTGTGATTTATGAAGAGTTTACCCTCTCCCTTTATGAGTGTGCATAAATAATAACGTGGCCTTTCACCGCAGGGCCTCCTCGGCTGTGAGTGTGTTTGATTTTGTGTGTGTGTGTGTGTGAGTGTGTGTTTAGGCCCGTGCACGCTCTCTGCTTTTGCACACATGCTCCATCACTGAGGCCGACGCGACAGATGTTTATGCGTGGACGCAAATGAAGTGGGAGAATGATAACTCAAACCTTTTCTGTGCCGTAAGGAACAGCAGTGTGCCTGCAGAGCGATCACCTGTTAGCTCATGCAAACACTTTGTTTTCTCCTCAAACCTTCGCTCTGGCTCAATCTCTGTATGTGTGTTGATGTGTATGTGTGTGGTCAGCTATGTGTGAGTCTCTTCCCTGGGATTTTTTTTTTTTTCTTCAGTTTGTTTGCAATTTCTGGCCTTTAATAGTTAGTTCAAACCTGAGCGGTCAATGATTAATCACAGATCCCAGTCCAATAAGGGAAGATCCCATATTGGACAAATAACGTTGCCAAAACGGGTTGATTGGAAGCTGGCGCTTTGCTGTGAAATAGATTCCTGCGTGTGATAATCTCCAGTCTGAGGAATTGGATAAAAAGAAAATGATCCAAGAAACTGTGCGTTTGCTAAAAATCTCATTGAATTTCTGTTTTTAACGGACCAAATAGAGTTTGGTAATTCCCGGGAAATAGCAGGATCCAGATATCCAGCATGCGTCCCTAATGTGAGCACGTGCTACAAATAGTTTCAGTGATATCATCTCAATCCAAGACCTGATAAAACAAGCATGTGCCCAGAAGAGTCTGACTGACTCTGAATAGTTCAGACATCTTTAAAGGCACAGCGCGCGTGTTTTCTTCGCCAGATGACTCATCATATTGTCATCCACTGCTTTTCATGTCGGAGGGGGAGAGGCGCGTCGACGCGCTCCTTTCTCTGTGCGACACGTGAATGTTTCACTTCTGATCCAACCTCGTGTGGCGTCTTTTTAGCTGTTGTTGTTGTTGGACGCACCGCGAGGTCAGGCTTGTCATATCGCCAAATATGCATAAATGCAAATCGTTACACCGCTGCAGCGACACACTGAGTAATTGACACGCGAGGAGTCCCTTTTTTACGGAAAGAAGGCAACAATAACTCGATTGACTCTGTGTTTGTGTGTTTGCAGACCCACAGTCAGATGTGTGTGTGTGTGTCCCTTAGAGGTAATACTCCACATCTGCTCGTGCGCTGTATGGATTTGGGCTGAGAGAGGAGCGGGATTAGCCTCGCGCTCACCGGTAATGCTCCCAATTTTCTCCTTGTTTAAGTAGCAGAGGCCACACATTCCTCTGTCGGCCCTGCACAGTGGCCCGGAAACGTGTGTGTGTGTAGCAGCCTTGAACGAAGGTTTCTGCTACACGCTGGGGTCTTTGCGCCACCCTGCGCCTTCCTCATTAAAGGAGGAATCTACTCTGAATCCCTTTGAGCAGTTTACAAAAAAAAGAACCACAAAAGTAACCGTCTACGATTGGCGTTTCTCACGCGCCGCCGATGGGATACCAAGAGCACGGCGCGCTCCTTTGCTGTTCCAGTGCACCATGGGTACTCGTCCCAATTCAAGAGCCTCTTTCTTTCTTTCTTTCAAGGAGGATTCAATCGCCGTGATTTTTGATTTTAGTGCTCGAAAAGTCTTTGCGGGCTGTGTGTGTGTGTGTGTGTGTGTTTGTGTGTGCGGGATGATTGGGTTACCGCTCTCGCTGTCAGGACGCCGCGCGCTCCTTCTGAATTATGCATCTCCCGTTCAAAGAAAGAATGAAGAACAGAGGGAGAAAACGGAGGTAAGGGGAAGGGAAGGGGGGGGGGGAGAGGAGGAGGTGGGGGGGGGGGGTAGTCGCAAGATAAATGACAACAGCACAAAAGCATCTCAATAGAGTGATGCCACAAACACACACACACACACACAGAGCAGTGCTAGACAACGTTGAGAGAGGAGAAGAAAAATGGGTTGATTAGTACCACCAGATGAAATAAGGAAGTATGTGTGTGTGTTTGCACATGCTGATGCCTATGTAAAGGCCAGAGGCGTGAGTGGTCCCAGCATGCAGTGGGGTTCCACTAAAGCAAGGTGGCACTGTTCATCCTCCCCGCGTGAAAAGTGTGTGTGTTTGTGATTGTTTCCACATGCTAACAATTTGTGTACAAAGCATGACTGCATAGTGTGTGTTTGTGTGTGTGTGTGTGTGCACACGCTCAACATCCATCCCTCCACAGTGTGTCTTATACAGGACGTGCAAATTCATCCCATCAGTTATTAATTGATGCTTGAGCGTTCAGTCAGTGAGTCGCAGCGTGTAAACACAGTCCATTTTTAAAAGCAGAAACAAAAGAAAAACATAAATGCAAAGCCTCCGAGGCCCGTTTCAACGCGAAAGCAACGCCATTAAATCCTCACCGGGAAAGGCTTTTTCCTCTGCGTCCAATACGGAGCCGGATACAGAGTTTGCTCAGCGGTCACAGAGTTGTTGGGAGAGGGAGGGGGGAGCGTTTGGTTGAACATCTGGAACTACATCACCGCGTCAACCGGGGAGTACTCCATCGCCAGCCTCCTAGGGTTTGGACCTGTCCCCCTGGTGCTCTGAAGGTACCGAGTCCCAGCCTGTCAGCTTTTGAAATGGAAGAAGGGTTGACCTCGCTTCCAGGAAGGACTGCACCGGAAGGGTATGCGAAACTCACAACGCCAACCCACAACCAAATCGTTGTTTTAAACAAAAAGAAACATTTTTAAAAAATCGCTCGGGTGATCACAGGGAAGCGGCACTATAACGTGTCGGAAACATTACAGGACTCGAGTGGGTTGTGTGTGCCCTCCCCCCCACCTCTCTCCTTCTGTGAACACAAGTGTGCGTTTGTCTGCCGCGGGCCTGCGTGGATTCAAACCTCTCACCGCACACGAGGCAGCGCACGGTGTTTATCTCTGGTCACGCACGTTACTGTACGGGGCTTTTGCTTATGTCCTGATAATCGCTTTGTCTCCATGCACACACACACACACAGCGTGATTTACACAAGATCATAACACGGTGCTATGAAGGCTTCGGGCTCTTGTGTGTATGTGTATTATGGAAATGAGACAAAAGGGGTCACATTTTTCAGCAGTAGTTGACATGCAGGCTCCCCAGGTTCCATATCCATAACCCCCCCCCTCGACAGACGAAGGAGAAACTTGTTTCCTGGAATACAAATGGCTGGCAGGTGAGAGCCGAGCTTTGAGTAAACACACTGTGAGCCATTCAAGGTGTTCGGATTTCTTCTTTTTTTCCCTTCTCTTCGTCCCGGGGCTCCACGAGAGTGCGTCGGCGTTGTTTTTGAAGGACTCTGTATCCCCCCCACCCCCAAGGTTCCTCTGCAGCCATAGAGTTTCTCTATAACAATGATTATTGGGGCTGAGGGCTGGGATGTAACGTCTACCACCAGCGTCTATGGCAGCACATTCAGCAAAGCTGTAACAGGGGACACGTCACATGATGTTAAAGGGCCAGATCACCCCGATCAAATCAAAAGCACCAGCGCGCATAAATTAAGAGCGTTAAACTCATGCTATTCCTTTTATTGACAATTCCTGTCAACCAGGGTCCATTTATAAATAGTTGAGTTTGAATACTCTGTTTGGAGAATAGCATTTTTCAGTTTTTTGCATTGAGTTTTCATTGACAATATTACCGGCAGGCGTGGATGCAAAAACCCTTCTATAAAGCGTTCCTTCCACGTCGCCTCCCTGAGTTTGAGTCGCCTTTTGCGTGGCGTCCGCCCGGGAGGTGAGAGAGGCAGCGCCGCGGAAGGATGTATGGAACGTATTGTTTACACACCTTTTTAAATGTACACACACACCCAGCCTGTCCGAGCTCTTAATTGACGTCCTCCACCCGTCTGTTGTTTTATTTCCGCTGTCTCGTTCCATCGCCGTTATTGCTTTTCATTAAGTGGTCATTTCCTTTGCCGGCGCCGTCTAATGAGAGCGTCACTCCGCCGTGCGCCCATTCAAAACCGGCACGGCCTTGACACACACACACGTGCCCCCTCTGCGATCTATCTGCCATCATGTCCCCGTCTCAATTAGGGTTGTTTGTCGCTCCTCGTGCCCTCCATCGCCCTGTTCTCGCCTCACCGTGGCAGCCGTGTCATTGCGTTTGACAGCTTCTCATTCTCTCGTCGGATCTCATTTGACTGCTTATTCCGCACATGCACACCTCGTGTGTGTGTGTGTGTGTGTGTGAGAGACCGTGACCTCAGCAGGTCAGATCTTTGCTCGATCGGAGGAGACGTTGTTTTACGAAGTGGCCTCCGCTGTGAGACGTCTTTCCCCTGACCCTCCCTCGTGTGTGTGTGTGTGTTTCTCTTCCAGCTCGTGGCGGTGTTCGAGGTGCGGCGCGGGAAGGCCGAGAGCCCCGGGGAGACGGTGTCCAACGGCCACTCCGGCGCGGCGCCGAGCCCCGAGCCGCTCCACTACTTCTCCCAACTGCAGCAGCAGCAGCCGACCGGGGGCGAGATCGAAGTCAACGAGGCCGTCCTCAAAGCGAGTACGTCAGATCTTCCTACTGCATTTTCACCTTTTTCTTTTTATTTCGAGGTTTCTTCGGCTTCCTCTTTTTGAAGGATTTTCAATACGGCGGCTCTGTGTTCAACCTTTTTTTTGTGCATGTGTCGTCTGCGCGCGAGCGTGTCCAAGAGTACCCCCCCCACCACCACCAAAAATTACATTTCTGGAACAGCTGTGAGCTGAACCTGCTGTGTACAGACGGAGGTATTTCTCCTGCTCGCCGCCTTGTAACTTGATTGCGTGTGAAAACAGATGCGGCGCTTCGCCTCGTCGCTCTCCACACAGTCGGCTCGCGTTTTCTCACGTCGAGACACAGGAAGTCAGCGCGAGCCGCCGGGCATCGTGCCGTCCACCGTTAAGGTGACGGCCGCGCTCCGACACCCCCGATGACCCTGTGAATGACGTCTTCAATAAAATCATTGTGTATGTCGTCATTTTATGGCATGACGGAGCCTTTGTGTGCCACCCCCCCCCCCCCGACCGCACTCTCATTTACTCTCAGCCTCGCTCTCTTTCCCTCTCTTTTTTTTCTTTGTCTTTGTCTCCAAAAGTCCTGCAGGGAATTTGTGACTTCAAGGGTTTTCTTGTGAAGTCAGATGTTAAGGGTCAGAACTGGAAAAGAAAGAAAAACACCTCTGAGGTTCTCCGCGGTTCAGCGAGTTGCTCAAGGTCACCTCCGCAAGTGAAAGGTCCGTGAGAACGACGGCGCACGTGACGATGTAAAGGAGAAGGGATGTAGCTCTTTAAACCGGGATGGCTGATTTGCTTTGTGAGACATCGCCACAAGACTCAAGTCAGCCAGACGCTTCGGGGAGCCTCTGTCCATAGAAACATCTCGGTTGGACTGCCTCGCCTTTGAATGACAGGAGGAGATAAAGGGATTAAAGAAGCCCGACAGACAGATTGGGGGGTGGGGTCACCGGGCCGCCCCCTTTCACTTTCGCCCCTCCATCTGTGTCGTATGGGACTGTAAACCTCCGCCATACACACACCTGCCCCTCCGCCATGGCTCGCCCCCTCTCGCCAGCGCCGTCAGCCTCAACCACCTGCCATGCGGCTCCCCACCCGGTCTTCCTAGACCCTGACCCCCCCCCCCCCGACGCGCACACACACACACTCCGCCCTGTCTCTGCGTGGCTTCCAGCTCTAACTAGATCAGTGCTGTAGCCAGTTAGCAAGCCCGGGGTCCAGCAGAGCGTGAATAGACTCATTTCAGCCTCCCCCCCATCCTGTCTGCAACCGAATGGGCCCTCTTCTTAACCCCCCCCCCACCACCACAAACCCTGACTAACTTAGTTATCATGTGACCCTGTGACGCCCCTCATATAAAGCTAGACTCATGCAATCAGGCGGCTTTTGTGATTCCCACATGCACACGCACACACAATTTGAACAAAAGGACCTCAAAACCACCGCTGAGAAGGACTCAACCTCTCTGCTATGAACCGTTTTACCGACGGCCCCCGAGGAGAAGCAGCGTCTGTGAAGTTGCTTTTTAAATCGTATGAGTAATCCTTGGATGCTGCCTGATTTGAAAAAATAAATGAAGACTTCTCCGGTTAAACTCGACACACGGCATAAAGGCTGCTGTGTGCGCCGTGTGAACTCTTGAACCGGGTGATCGAATTTAAATAAAGGCCCTTGTGAGAGCTCACATCACCTGATCTCTGTATTACAGCGGCACCAGATATTAACCCGTCCATCAACAAAGCAACCGCTGGGAGATACTCGCCCCACCGCAAACAAACGCAGACGCTTTAATCGCACTCATCACCGTAATCCGATGACTCCCGGTAATCTGGTTACGCCGTGCGTGTAATACCACCAAGTGGTAGCGGGTGGAGGGGGGGCGGGGGGGGGACCTAATGCAGTGATCGGTCGGCCATCAAAGGGTTTGTGTGTGTCTTGTTCGAACTGCTTGTTTGAACAGGGCAATTGCACTTCTCACCGGCCCGGTGGGATGATTAGACCTGCATTCATCCGCTGCCGTGCATGCACACACACACACACACACGCACACATATGTGCACACCCACCCACACTTCTAGCACAAGAGTTCTTATCGCATCATCCCATGAGCAGCCTGAGCCGCGCTGCTCCATCGATTAGGAGAGAAGCAAGACCATCCATGGCCATACATGCAGACAAATAATATGTATAAACCCAGTAGCCCCTTGTGATACATAATAGTACACACAAACTATTGCCCATGTAAACTCAGAGACACACACATACACTCATTATGTTCCCAGCCACACGCAGACAAAGTCAGAAAGAAACTTTATGCCTCCTTGTTGTCGTCGTGCCCCTGCTGGGACTTTTACAGAATTAGAAAAAAGAAAGTGTCTGTTGGAGGGTCTTCTGGTTCCCTCAAAATCCCACCGGGTGTTCTGTCGTTTTGGTTCCTCCGGCCTCGAAGCGCTTTATGTCGAAGCCGCGATGAGTCCGGCCGGTGGTGCTTTTGGGCAAGCGTTGAATTATCCAAAACCTAAAATACGGTGTGACGTAGTCGTGCTTTTCTATTCAATCATCTTCACTTTACGTGTGTAATGTACGTCTCCGAGGACGTTCCATCCCAAGTTTACTACATAAGTAGTATCTTTTGACTTTAAAGATGTAAAGCATTTACAGTAAAACACTTCCATGAGAGATAATCCGCTCCAAGGACGCCAGACACACACAACATTAAAAACATTGCTTTTCTTGTGGTATTGAGACAAATCAAAGTATTAAACCCGTGACCCACCATTGGAGCCCCTGGGGCCTTTTGATGAGTAACGTCTCTGATACGATCCGGTTTACTACTGGCTAAACAGCCGCTGACCTCGGCGGGCTTAAAACGGTCTCCCTCATCAGCAGTTGACCCTCCGCGACACCGCTCGACCCTCCGGAGGTCGACGCAGGTCAGAGGTCAACACCGGTGGCCCTTGGGGGTTCCGTCACACAACCGGTCTCGGGGGGGGGATCAATGATGATGATGATGTTGGTGGGGGGTGGTGCAGATCTTTTACTCCGATGGATCAATGGAGGACGATTTATGGGGCCCGGGAAGCGAAAGCTGACTGTGACCACGCTCGGCCCAGAAATCCATCTGCACCGTTTTTAGGAAGAAAAAATAAAAAAGGTCAAATCTTTTGGTGTCTCCGTCCCGTTGGGCGCGCCCGTCCTCATAAGCGCCGCGCTGGGCGGTTCAGAAGGCGCGAGCAAAGGTCAGACCGTTAAGTTTTACGGCCTTCTATACCTCGTAACCGCT
Source organism: Pungitius pungitius (assembly GCF_949316345.1). Classification (NCBI taxonomy): domain Eukaryota; kingdom Metazoa; phylum Chordata; class Actinopteri; order Perciformes; family Gasterosteidae; genus Pungitius; species Pungitius pungitius. The sequence goes on along the minus strand of NC_084902.1, from coordinate 24,652,608 downwards.
GCGCGTGTGTCGGCCCGTGGTAAAATGTCAAATGTAGCTTCCTCGGCGCGTCCCGTACACTGTGTGGCGTCCTGAGCTGAGACACGGTGTGATAGGTTCGAAACCTGTTGAGCACCAATCGAGCACTGCTGGACTCAGCAGAGGTAAAAGTGAGCGAGCGTGGCACGCTGACCGATGGAGGGCGGCACAAACTGTCGCAGAATTCCATCCAATTGATAAAGGCGATTATCCCCAACAACCCTGAACGAAACACAGGGACGTTGTTTGTTTGCGTGTGTGTCTTGAGTGGTTGGAAGGGCCGTCCCTCATCCACTCACTCACACACACACACACACACACACACACACACACACACTTCCCTGCTGGCTGTTGTATGCTCTCTCTATTCCGACCACGTTAGACCAGGACCCTGTCGCTGACCCACTAAAGAGAGATTGATTACAGGAAAGCAGAGAATTTTGTTTGCCTCCCCCTTTTTCTACATGTGTCGAGGTTTCTCCCTCCTCCGAGGTCACCGTCTCACCAGCTCCTCCCACTGACCCCCCCCCCCCCCTGCCCACGTTTCTCAATCCATCAGCAAATAACGGTCTGCTGCCGTTGGGGTGGATATCAAGAGGAAGAGGGACCACAAAGGTCCACATTATGATTCTTTTGGAGAGTTTTAAGTGTGGATTCAAACATGCCCATGGCCCTTTGGGCTGGAGACACTGTGTTTGTGTGTGTGTGTGTGTGTGTGTGTGTGTGTGTGTGTGTGTGTGTGTGTGTGTGTGTGTGTGTGTGTGTGTGTGTGTGTGTGTGTGTGTGTGTGTGTGTGTGTGTGTGTGTGTGTGTGTGTGTGTGTGTGTGTGTGTGTGTGTTTTGGAGCATATAGGCAGCAGCTGGTCTTAAAGTGTGGGCTTTGGGCGGCTGGTGGATGTTTCTTTAGTGTCTTGTTTGTTTTTAACTATACAGGATAATTTTTCTGTATTTCCCACACATCTTATGCTTAATTATTTCCAGTCAGCTGTCCTCATCTCAATAAGATGCAGGCCAGCTGCTCGGTGCCAGGTTTGCCAAAAGATAGAAGTAAAATCTCCAATCTTCTCTTCCCACCTTTGCTTCTTTTCTCCTCACCAACCTCCGATGATCCATTTGGAGACGGCGATCGTTTGTCCCGTGGCAAACGAGAGACGTCTTCCTCAGCGTCTCCTAACCATGTCCTTCTCCGTGCAGACACGCCTCTGTTGGTGAGGAGCAGCAGTGACCCGTCCCTGGCCCCAACCCACGAGACCAGAGCCACGCCTCCGCTTGAGAACCGCGCTGACGGCTCTCCTGGTCCGGTAAGCATCGTGTAAATAGAATTAAGAGCACAAAACATTGAGCTGAATTCTTGCTTTTACAAAGGAGGTGAGGTTGGATTATGTTAGATTAAGTAAATAAGTAACGCGTAGAGTTGTGTGTATCGCATTCTCCATTACCTCAGTGGTGTGCAAAGGCGGAGCAGGCCGGTGAATAACTACCTCCCCCCCCCCTCCCCATTTCCCTGGGCTGCACTTTGAAACTGCTCAGCTTTTAGAGCGCTCGCCTCCATCGTCGGGGTAATCAAGGTTACAGTGGTTCACTTGTGTGTGTGTGTGTCAGCTGAAGAGAAGGATTCGTCGTACCTTTCAAAGGAAGCAGACTCATCGCGGATGCTGTGAAACATCCTCAGGACTACATGCGGCCTCTTTCGGTGTGTGCACGCAAAGGAGAACATGGGGAACCGGCGGCGGGGAGAGCGGGGATGGGGTCACAGCTCTTGGACATATAGAGTCCTGGGCCTGATGGACCTCCATTGATCAATACGCTATCACCTCATCCACTGTGCCGCTCTTCTGCAATCCTGTCTTGGAGGAGGTATTGAATAGCTAGATAAGGTGAAATTGGGGCTGATAAATATGCACTCTGCCCCTTCTAATCGATTTTATTTTTTTTGGCCAAGGTTGGCTCACTGGGTCTGAGTCTTTATCAGTAGAGCTAATGAAAGCGTTAAAAAGGCTAAGCGCGGCAGACGGCCCCCTTTCCTTGACACCTGCCACCTCGGAGGATAAATGTCACCTGGTAACCGAGTGCTACCGCCTCCCCCCTCCTCCGTCTCACGGGTTTCATTCTGTAATCCTCGCGATGTCACTCCTCTCCCCCGCTCAGCCGCCCGCAGTTTTGGGCTTATTTTCCACACCTGGAGGTGCAGTGTTGCGCATTAACACAGCCAAGAGTTTGATGATGTTTCCCCCCTCCCCTATCTAAACCAATTTTGTTTTTTTCCTCACATGTGTGTGCGCAAGTCTGCGTCTCTGCCCCACACTCCTTGTACGTGAGGGAACAACTCAGCTGATGTGATGGATGCGACCAAGGTCAAGGAGCACCGGCTAGCACGGCGAAGTCGCGATCCCGTGGCGTGTGTACATGGAAACACACTCTTTCTTACACAAACGTTACACAGGCACGCCCCCCCCCCCGGCACCTTGCTCCGACGCAGCGCATATGTGCAGCAGATGACCGCTGCATCCGAGGGAATCGCACAAAAAAAGGAAAAAAAGCACACCTCATTAGTCATCCGTCGACCTCGCACCACACAAACACCTTGTGCACGCCGCCCCGTCACTCAAGGCTCGCTCCGCCTGCCGCGGTCAAGTCCCCCCTCCCCTCAGGCGATGTCTCACTTTCTTCAAGCGCGTTCGCAAAAACGCCGCCACTGAATTAAGCATTTGAAGGTGTGGTTACAACTAGGGAGCTAGTGAAAGCACCGATGGGAGTTGAAGTGTGAGTTCAAGGCGTTGAGGTGTGAACTGACGTGACGGCACAGTTGGCCGGGTCAAAGTGTCCGCTGAAGCGGTAGCACTGGACAAGCTGGGGTGTATGCAGTTTTTTTTAGGGGAAAACTTGTGGAAAAAGAGGGGGGAGCGACGTGGCGTCCTGTTTCCATCAGTGCCGCTCAAAGAAGGCTAAAGAGGCCTTAAATGGCCAACGCAGTACCTGATGGGCATTACCTGTGTGTTTGGAGATGTGTCGTAAACATATATCACTGCCTGTGATAACTCTGTGTGTGTGTGTGTGTGTGTGTGTGTGTGTGTGTGTGTGTGTGTGTGTGTGTGTGTGTGTGTGTGTGTGTGTGTGTGTGTGTGTGTGTGTGTGTGTGTGTGTGACTGCCAAGCACCAGCCCTGGGTGGATAAACAACTGCGCTCTCAATCCGGGATTAGATTCCCAGTGGGCGCAATTCCCTTCATTTTAAAACCATCAAAGAAAGGTGTGTGTGTGCCAGCCAGCCAACCCAACATGCTGTACCTTATATAACGCTGTAGTTGTAGCAAAACAGAAGGATTAACATGTTGCCTACTGTAAAAGCTCACCTACATGGTAGGAATCTTGTAAAACTGGATGAGTGAGCTTGTTGAGCGTACACATGTGTGCCCCGACTCAATGGTGAGAATGCGTGTTTAGGTGTGTGTGCGTGTGTGTGTGCGCGTGAGCGTGGGTGTGTGTACCAAAGGAGGACAAGCCTGGCAGCAAACGGCGTTGCGGGAGGATGCACAGCAACAATGGAGCCTGCAGCTCGTCTTCCTGCCCCCGCAAACACACACACACACACACACACACACACACACACACACTCTATTGTGGGGCAATCGCATGCTGCCCAAATAAGTGGGTCACTTTTTGTGTATGCAGCAAATATGTGTGTGTATGTGTGTGTTTGTGTTCATAAATACACCACTACACCGTTTGCAGCTCTGCAGACTCGATACTTAATATTGTTAATATTAACAGTAAATATATGCGTGTCTGTGTGTGTGTGTGTGTGTGTGTGTGTGTGTGTGTGTCGTGAAGCGTGTACATTTACAAGCCGCATGACAGAGGGTCTGCCGGAGATCCGGGCGTGGTGGCGAGGAGGGGGTCGGGGTGGAGGGGGGGGGTTGCTAAGGAGTGGGCTTGTGGGCGGGCCGCTTTTGGGCCATTAGTGCCGCTGACACAATGAAATTGACGAGGCAGAAGGACCTAATTGCACCCCTCTTGTCTCTTAACGATCTGGGCCGACGTCTCTCTGTCCCACTCGCCTCGCAACAGTTTGATGCCGCCGTCTCCCTCCTTTGCGCCGCCGTCTCTCTCCCTCTCTCTGTCTCTCTCTTGCCCTCTTCCATATTTCTTACTCGAATGCCCCGGGGGTTGTTGATTTTTGCCGACTTAAAAATAGAGCCTTGCCTGACACAGGGGCAGGGAGGGAGGGAGGGAGGGATGGACGGATGGATGGAGGGAGGGGTGAGGGGGAGGGAAGGAGAGGTAAACGGATAGGAACACACGTAGAGCGAGGGCAACGACAGCGGCGTGCGGTCGGCAATCCGGCGGCTGCTCTCCGTTCGACCGTCTGCGGGGGAAAAGGTGATTGATGGCGGCGTGAGATGGTTCCTCTAATTGGCGACGGGCCTCCTCGCACAAGCGGACCGGTCGCTCTTTGTTTAGCGTGTGTGTGTCTGTGTGCGTTAATGTAGACACTGATAATTTATCATTGTATGTGTTCATCATCATGCTGACTCTATGTCTCTTAACAGGAAATCGACCATGTGCTGAAAGGAGATGTGGACCGACTGGACGCAAACGACCCCCCCGCCAAGATGAGCAAAGTCAACTTTAAGTGAGCATACTGTGTATGTGTGTGTTTGTGTGAGAGATGGTGTGTGTTGACAGATCACAGTGTAGCCGTGATGTAGACTGGGATTAACGCTCCTTTCTTTGTTTGACACCCTGACGTTGTGACTGGATTAAACACTCTCATGAATGTGTGTGTGTGTGTGTGTGTGTGTGTGTGTGTCCCACAACAAAGGGGTGGGCTGTGATCTGTCCTATACGTGCTGGTGGAAGGAAGTTCCCCACTTTTTATTCAATTTGGTGAGAAAGGTTTGTCAGCACCATGACATGGTTGCAGATTTCATGCATCCGGCTATGACACAAAATGCCGCTGTTAGTCCAGACGAGCTAAGGCTACGGACATGAATGTGTGAAGTGCAGATTCTCATGTACTGTTGATTCAGTACGTCACTTTTACCTTTTGGTTAACCAAAGCTCCGCCAGGCCTGCTGGGACGCCCCCGCGGCCCCGCCCACTGCTTGAGTGGGGCCCCCACCTGATTGGTCCACTTACGTGGTACTGATCCCATTCACGGGAGATGTAATGTTTGGTAATAGCCCGCTGTTGCGTGTGATGTCCTGGGAAATCTGTCCAAAGGAGACACCTGCATAACAAACATTTGTCTCTTGAATTATTCCCTATGTGGCTCTTGTGCTTAATTGACATCATTAAACCCCTAAAAAGTGAGAACAGTTAATGGCATGATTGGGTTTGAGTAAAAGCACTTCAAACAACTTAAAAAACTCTTTCTTTGTATTCAACGCAGCCATTACAATCATCTTGCTGAAATGACAACTGACAGCAACAGAGAGGAATACAGACATTACATTTTTTTCATCTCCCCATTGGTCACTCGGTAGCCGTGGCAACGGCTCAGCCCATCGCCCCGTCTCCTGAACCGATCAAGGCCGAGACCCAAGTGGAGGGATCATATCTGTGATATTTTTACGTTGAGAAGATTGTTGCGAGCTGTCGCGGCGACAGATGGCAATTCTTCCACGCGTTTACAGAGCAGCGGAGCGCAGGACGGGGCCCCCGCCGAGGGTCGGCCCGCGGCAACAGATGGTTGCCGGTCCAGGACGCCACAGCGAGCGAGCGAGCGAGAGGGGGCACAGTTTAGCCGAGTCCCCGGGCCCTCGCATGTTCTGTCGGGCGGCCCTCGGGCCTCCGCCGGCGTAGAAGTCTACCAGGAGCGTGCGCTCCATCTGTCTCGCTCCTCGTCGCTCTTTTCATCTGCCCCACTGCCCCCTCCCCACACACACCTCCCCCCCCCCTCGCTCCAACGGAACGACTGCGTCAGCGGTGTTTGTGTCAGCGGGACGCAAAAATTCTGCATATTGCGGCGCCAACAAGCTACGGCTGCTTCTGATGAGCCTGTTTTGTGTGTGGATGTAAAGGTGCCACGGCTAAAGTTAGGTGTGTGTGTATATGTGTGTGCGCACGTTGCGCACAAATATGCGTCCACGAACGGATTTGACCCCCCTGGTTAGATTGTTCACCATCACAACAACAACAAAAGCGGTTTGTGCAAATTTCCACCTCTGATGTCACCGCGCTCTCCTAATGAATGTAAATCGGATGCACGTTTGTTTCTGTGAATTCGATTTGGAGGAATGTGTGACTGATGGCGTTTGTGAGCGTGCAATCGATGTCACAATAAGGATGCAAATTGGAACATGTGTGTGTGTGTGTGTGCGAACAGCCTGCGTCCAACTGTGGCAGAGGTTAACGAGAGCGTAGGGATGGAGGGTGTGTGTGTGTGTGTGTGTGTACTTTCATTACTGCTTTGTAGTTTGGAGACTTTGGAGAACGCCATCCCCGTCGTCCTTCGGCTTCCACCTGACGTCGCTGCTTTGCACAATGAGCCCGATGCTGTGTTCCGTCTTTAAGTTGTACTCTGTATGGGTCTGTTGAAAATGTTTTTTTAAGATGCCGTGTGCACACATTTGTGTCACGTGCCCTGTGCTTTTGAAAGCTTCGGTTCGCGGCTCCGTCGAGATTACCAATGGTGCTCGCTCCCGTTTCATCGCTCTATCCTCTTTTCCTTTCATCTTCCCGCTTCTCCTGCTTTCTTTCAACACCCCCCCCCCCCCCCCGTTCGCCTGGTCGGGAGGGTTGAGAGTGCAGCTAGATGAAGGCTGAAGTGGCCCCTTGCATCCCGAGCACCCACCCAACCTTTGAGTCCTTCTGATGTTTGGCACGACTGTACGCTCATTCACGTCCCTCTCTGTGTAGCCTTGAGCTAAATGCTCATTTATTTAGAAGTGTGAGTGTGTGTCTAGTTTGACAGCCAATGTGTACATTTCATCAACAGCACAGCACTGACGAGAGCAGTGGAGTTTCCATGTGACTGGGGACCTCTGGGCATCCATGTGATTCCGTACTGCTCCTCTCTCAGCGGACGGTAAGAAGGACACACACCACACACACTGCACAAATACACACTCTCCTCCCACTGTGCCCACTCGTAGTCAATCAGCCATTCATCAGGAAAAGGCAGATGGCAACGTTGACTAAATTTACAGGGGTGTAATCATATGTGTGCTTACTTCCATGGATTCATATTCCCTCTTTGTCTGTGTGTGTCTCCAGGAGCCTGGGCCTGCACATCAAAGGCATCGAGAAGAACAGCCGCTCGGCGAAAGAGAACATCTTCCAGCAGGACGAGTGCATCGTCCGGATCAACGACACGCCCCTCCAGGACATGACCTTCGCCGAGTAAGGCCGCCGGCACAGAAGGCGGAAGCCACGACCCACCGGCCTTTTGCGGCCTTTGGTTAAGCGGCTCTTACTTCCTTCTCCATCCGTAGGTCACAGGAGGTGTTCCGCCAGGCAATGTCGTCACCGTCCTCGTCCGTGCGGCTGGAGGTGCTCCACCCGGGCAGCAGGCCGCGCTACGAGAAGAGCCTGATAGGTCAGCTCTTCGCCGCCGACGGCAAGGAACCCGCGCTGGCGAAGGCCAGGAGCCCGGTGGTGCCCCGCGCCAAGACCGAAGCGGAGCCCAAGCAGGAGGCCAACGCACGGCCGGAGGTGTGGCGACCCGAGGCGCGCGCTGCAACGCCGGAGGCGCCCGCGCCGCAACCGGTAGAGCTCCGGCCCAGGCGTGGCTCCACGGAGAGACTCTCGCCCACGCCTCTCGCCTCCTCCCAGACTCCCCAGGCACCGAGCCAGACCCCCTCGGCCGGCAAGACCCTCGTCCCCGGCCCGACCAACCTCACCAACAGAAAGGGCAGCAAGAGGATGAAGATTGAGCTGAAGAAAGGTACATCTCAACGTCTTTGGGATTAAGATTGTCGGATGAGTTGGACTTAAGGCAAAGAAATAGTCCAACTAAAGCTTTCGTTGTGTTTGTATAACCTCACATACACGGTTTGAGCCCCGACTCACCGCCCCCGTAAAACACATCAGCGCCATTGAAAGGCTCGCTGAAATCAGGCCACGTGCACCACCACTTGCTGCAGGTGCCCGGAGAAAGGCAACAAGAGGTCCAGATGAAAGGGGAGAAGAAATTGCGCCTGCACACTCGAAGCCCCATTCACCGATGTTTTATTGTAGTTCCCCCCCCCCCCCAAACCCCCTGCACCCCTGCACCTTTTCATCACTCCCATTTTCCTCTCTTTTCCTCTACATCCTTCTTTTGTTAGAACTCTGTCCTTTTGTCTTCCTCCATCACTTTCACCTGATGGAAGATCAGAGTAAGAGGATATTATGGGGTTTCTAACACCCTCTCCCTTGGCAACAGGCCCTTTCTCCCCGTGATTGACAGGCGGGGAGGTTTAGGTGCGCTAATGTAGGGCAGGCAGAGGCTTAGCTCGGAGACCAGATAGCATCGCTCACCGGCTTTAGTATGCCACGCCGGCTTTGCTCTCCCCCGCACACACACGCAAACACAAACTGGGAGTGTGGCACATTTCACTCATGGCTTGGGGCTTGTGGGGCCGTGAAAAAAGGAGAGGGGGGCGAGGGGGGCGGAGGGGCTGCAAGTTGATGGCTCATGCGTCTGTGTGTGCGCGTGTTTGTGTGTGTGGCCTGAGAAATGCACACACTTGTAAATGTATACACACACACACACACGCACACAAACAGATAAAAGCAGGCTCACACCCACAAGGAAAATCTTTGTGGGAAATCGCGTCACATCCCCAGGGGGGGGAGGGAAGCCGGAGAAGGGGATAATATCTCCCAGGTTCTTCTCCCTCTCTCCCTATCTCTCTCTCCCTCCCGTCCTCTCCCTCTACCTCCCGTCCTCAGCTCCCGTTCGGCCTGCTCACACGTGAAATTAAAGGCAGCCTGTCTAATCCGGCGAGGAGAAGAAGCCTTCTCCCGGCGGCTCGGGGGCTGAGACAGGCAACAACCCACCCACCCTGAAGGAAAACAGCCACTTAAACAGTGGTTAATGTTAAGGGAGATGCTTAAAAGGGTTCAACAGGAGGGAGGGGAGGGGAGACCGGGAAACAGTGACAGAGCAGGGCGACGTTCAGGAAAATTCAATTAAAAGTAATAAAAATAATAAATTAAACATGTCTGTAATGCCCCGCAGGCGGCGAGGGTCTGGGCTTCACCGTGGTGACCCGGGACTCCTCGCTCCACGGGCCGGGGCCGATCCTCGTGAAGAACATCCTGCCGCGCGGCGCAGCGGTCAAAGACGGCCGCCTGCAGCCGGGAGACCGCATCCTGGAGGTGAGGCTACACCCCCCCCCCCCCCCCCCAACACCCTCCCGCCGGAGAGAAGCGGCCCAGACCTTTGTCTTCAACATACCTGGATGTGTGTGCGTGTGTTTTCTCCAGGTGAACGGAGTGGACATGGCGGGCCGCAACCAGGAGGAGCTGGTGTCCATGCTGCGCAGCACCCGGCTGGGACAGAGTGTGTGCGTGGTGGTGGCACGGCAGGAGGACGTCTTCCTGCCGCGGGAACTGGTGAGGGAACACCACGGCGTCCCCCTGTGTCCTCATCTTCTGTGGTCATGTCTACTGGTCGCTTGTTTCCGCGGGGGTCTCCTACGCTCTTTTTGCGTCTCCTCCCCTTTTAAAAAAATGTTCTTCCTTTCTCCATTGTGTCAATTATCTTCCTTTTTCCTCTCCCAAAGGGGCTGACCTCACTTTTTTTCTTCTTCTTCTTCTTTTGCCCGTAAACGCCGCCCTGGGACTCAGAAGGAAGCACACGCGCAGCACACTCCGGCCTTCCTGTCCCACTCGGGTTTTGTTGACACAGCGGTGCCACGGGAAACCAATTGCACAAACCTTCCCCCCCCCCCCAAACAGGAAACATGTGGGCATTGTCCGCGGGTGTCAAGCCACAGTTTACCTGCAGCGGCTGGCGGGGTCAGAGGTCGTGTTGACCGTGCCTCACTGGGGACATCTCACAGATAACCCCCCCCCTACCTTTTTGAAAGTCACCCGCTCGCTGTAAATGTGCACTTCGATTCTCTCTCCTCTGCCCTTCTTGGTTATTCCGATTATTCCCCCTCCGCTGCTTCAAAGCGCTCCGAAAAAGGCGCGCAGGTCTTTGTAGTGACTGATGCATATTCACACCTAGCGAGGCTGCGCGCGCTCGTGCACACAGACTCCTAAACACCTTGATGAAGAAACTGTCGCACACACACACAGACACACACACACACACACACAGGCGAACACATCACACAATGTCTAAACAGCCAAGTTACTGCTTCCGAAAATAGTTTGCCCTCATTAATGGCCCGGCAGTCTTGGCATAACAATTTCACTTTGATGAGCTTCTACAATCTTCATCTCACACTTGCTTGTATTTGGGAATTACAAACTTACAGAGTGTGTGTGGGACAGGGGGTAAGTGGGGAGGGGGCAGTGAGAGAGAGCCTTCACTCCTCTCTCTGTGGAGGCCGTCGATACCCCTCGAGATGTGGCCCCTTATCTCCAGCACAGTCCTCAGTTTGATGTCCCCAAAGCACACTCGCGCGCACAGACACACACACAGGCAATCAAGAGCTCCTGTGCGGACCCCTCAAAGAGGCGAAGCATTACATGAATACACAGCTACAGAAACGACACCACAGAGAATAAGTTGAGCCGATAACAGCAGCCAAAAATGAAAGAAAACGTTCACCTCACTGGAAGATGCCGATTTGTTTCCGGCTCTGCGGGTTCTAATTGCTCGACTCTTTCTCCTGCTGCAGTACGTGTTGGTGGGTATTGACTGTGCTTGGAGCTCCAGCAAGATGCAGCGCCCGCCATCTGCCGCACCGTAGTAGAAAAGCGCCTGTGCGTAGGTGTCCGTCTGACTCGGTGTGGGTGCTCATGAATATTCAGAATGTTTTCCAGCTGTATCTTGTCAAAGCCGGCTTTTTAAGCAGCCACGTTATTCCGGTCATATTTATTACAAGCAACCGATTTTTCCCCTCTTCTCTTTTTTTTAAATACTCAGATGCAAATCAGCAGTTCATTATCGCAGCTGTACTTTCTGGAGCTGCTGAGATTAATTGGGCAAAACTTCCACATCAGCTTATTGTATATATCACGCTTTGATTTGGAACATTCTCTCCGCCTGAGAGCGCTTCACATAATACTGCTAATTAAAGGCAGTGTATCTCCTGAGCATTTATGGCGCACTGCGATGATACAATCAGTAAGCGCGGCTTGGTCACCTGTTGGGATTCGCTTGGCAGTGAGCTCGTAAAGACCCCCTGCTCCTGCTCTGTGGTTTAATCCCGGAACCCCCACCTCCTCCCTCCTGTGTCCCATCCGTCCAGCTTCTCTGTAAACGCTCACAGTTTAATTAGTGCAAAATGCGCGTTTAAACGTTTCAGCCCGTTACCGTCCGCCGCCTGAGAAACCCCGTGAGCGGGACAACGGCCAGATGGAGTCCATTTCTAGCTGGTGATTTTGCGACGGCAAACAAACCAAAAAAATGATTAATTAATTGAAAGAAACGGGTCCAAAGGTCATCAAGAGATCCCCTCACTTGAATGCGGACAGTCATCACGATGCTAGCCGTGCCCCCCTCCCTTTAGCGCGTTAGCCTGCTAGCATTCGCTGATCCTCCCGAGGAATGCCCCCCCCCCGGGAATTGGTTCCTGTCATTTTCTGCATCGCCGGCCTTTTCCTTAGAATGTTTTCTTTCAGGAGACCCGGGATGTTTTCGTGTGTGTGTCTGTGTGTGTGTGCGCACGCGCCCTCGTTTGTGTGAGTGAAAGCGCCTGTCCCCTGCAGAATTCCGCCGAGGACAGGATGGAGGGGTCGCTCTGCACATGGTCGACCCTCTGATGCCAGCGGGCATAGGCCAGTTCACAGGAAGGGGGGAGGTCGCTCGTCCCCTCGTCCGCTCCTCTCTCTTTCATTTGTCGTCCATCCCTCGTCACCCCTCTCTCTTTCACCACAGTCTTGTCTTTCCTCCCTGCCCCCCCCTCCCCACCCACTAAAACTCCCCTGAATGATCCCTCAATCAGTCCTTTTGCCTTCCCTTCCCCTCATTGTGAGGTAGAGGTGTAGAGCGGCGAGGAGGGAGACATTAAGGCGATTAATTGGCAGCTCCGAGCTCGGGAAGATCTCATCTTAATTGAATGTCGCTCTCACCGCTAATCCCGGCGCCTGGAACCCCTCCCATTTAGAAATCCTTAGCGACAAAAGGCCCCACCACCCACTCACACTCACGCACACACACACACACACAAACCCTCACCACCCACTCTGGGGTAAGAAAAAGCTTTCTTTTGTCTCCTCATTTGGGTGTTGAAGAGGGTGGTCTTGCTCCCGGCTAAAAGCTTGTTAAAGAGCGGAGTCGAGGGGTCTCACCCACCCTGGGGACGCAATGAGCCCCCACGGAAAGGGCATAGGGGGGGGGGGGGCAGAGTGTGTGAGAGCGTGTTTGGATTAACATCAGACACAAGAGTAAATGCTCTGTTTCATCGTATTCTTTATAATTTTCCAAGATTGGAGACCGAGGTAAATAGGAAATAAAGACACATAATAATAGTGATGAAAGCTGAGCTGATTCGCCCCCCCCCCCCCTGGATAGCAGCAGCGTCTCCATCACAGAGGTATTTAAAACCTTCAGGGAGCGGATACCCTCAGTTGGAAGAAGAGGAAAATCGTCTTCCTCCAGGTGCCCCCCCCCCCCTCCCCCCCCCCCCCCCCCCCCCACACGCAGCAGCCCGAGGTGACTGATGAAAGGCTCCTGGGAGGCCACTCGGAGGAGGGATGGTGTTAGGGGATCTGCATATTTCCCCAAAATCCACGTTGACCATTTCTGTATATTCTTTGGCTTTTCAAATGTGTGTGTGTTTATGTGTGTGTGTGTGTGTGTGTGTGTGTGTGTGTGTGTGTGTGTGTGTGTGTGTGTGTGTGTGTGTGTGGGGACGGTGGTCGGGGGGGGGGGGGGGGGGGATATGAGCGGGTTGAGCGTACTGAGCATACTGAAGTTATTTCCGGTGGCCAGCAGAGTGAGTGGGAAGATGCTTGACACAATCGACTTGACCTTCCATCTGTCCTCTTGAAAGGTGTTTCTTTCCCAGCTCTCCATTTTGACATCCTCAAATGCCATTTTCCTCCTTCCCTTTGTCGCCCCTCTACACACACACACACACACACACATATATATATACATGATGATGCCTCCGTCGCAGCCACTCTCCTCTCGTTAACTAGCAGCGGGTGAAAGGGAGAAAGAGAGACCAGTAGAAGAAAGCAGAGGTGCAGCGGGAGTCGGGAGACGATAGAGAGAGAGAAATAGAGAGCGGGGGAGCGGGAGGGAGAGACATACAGTGAGATTGAGAGATTAGGATGAAATGTAAAGAGTGGGGGCGGTGTGTGAACGAGGGAAGCGGGTGTACCTCGGGGATGGGTTATTACGTTTAAATGCTCCTCTGCGCCTCCATCCTTGCCCCCCCCCTCTCCTCACGCTTGCTCCTTTCCTCCCCCATTGCGCTCCAGGAGGAGGTATGAAAAGGTTATTATGTTTCCTTTAGAAATGGCTCGCTCTCCGTCTGCGCCTTTCATCTCCAAATGGAATAACCTCTCCACAGCAGCTTTCTACTTTTTCTCACTACGCCGTCATCTCTCTTTCCAGTGCGCCCCACCTGCTCCTCTCTCTCTCCTCGTTCTTCCCCCCGCAGCCTTCTTTAATCCGTCTCCCTTCTCTTTCCTCCCTATTTTTCCCTTCTCCTTCTCCTGCATTGAGCAAGATCAGTGTGCCGTAGGTGCATGCATTATCAGTGTGTGCATTAGCAACGGTGCTCTTACCTCAATCCTCAGAGATCATACGTGGCCCTCTTTATGTAAAGCAGCTATTAGATGTGCTTATGAGCTGACGTTTTACCTGTCTGGAGTCACAGATTTTTTTAATGTATATTTTTTTATACAAGACTTGAATATTTGAACTCTTAAATACTAAACCTGTGTTTTTTTTCCCCCCATTCTTTCTCTGTCTTCCAGAAAGGGGAGGAGGACGGCAGTCTGATGATGGAGGACGGCAGGGAGCAGCTGATGTACGAGGTGCCGCTCAACGAATCGGGCTCGGCCGGCCTTGGGGTCAGCCTGAAGGGCAACAAGTCCAGAGAGACCGGGGAGGACCTGGGCATCTTCGTCAAGTCCATCATCCACGGAGGGGCGGCCTACAAGGTAGAGGTTCTCCCAAGTGGACAGAAAAGTAGACGGTGGTGGTGGGGTTTCATTCATCACAGCAGCACCTCTCAACACCAAAGATGGGGGTAAAATATAAAAGAAACATGAGCTGTTTGGAAATGCGTGAAACGTCTTGCTCCTGTGTTTTGACGAAAAGACTTCGATAAAGTCCCAAAATGCCTCATTAGGTTTTCAACATAAAAGCACTCTGGGTACCTTTTTAAAGAGCTCCTTAAGATGCATCAAATGTGAGGAATGGGAAGCGTCGCAGGAACCTTTTGAGAGCTGCACTGTTTTCTTTACTCTTATCGGGGATTCTTTGAGTCGTCGTTTTACTCAGAACCACCTAAAACTTTTACTTTTCTAGTTTTTGAAAAATGTTTTGAGGAACCATTTCCCCTCCTTCCCTAGTGATGTTTTCTCTTCCTTTGCGCTTCTCGCCATCTCCATCTCACTTCCTGTCTTTCCCCCTCTAACCTTTGACCCCCATTGACCCCGAGTGGCCCTGTCACGTCAGCGCTGCAGCCGGCCGTATCTTTATCGCTCCGTGCGCACTTCAAGCTGTAAGTGCGTCAGGAAAAGAAACATCCTGTTTCAGCACTTTGAAGATTCATCCACTTGGCCTCAATACCCCCCCCCCCCCCCCCCCCCTTCGATCCCCTCCCACCATGCTTCTTAACCTTATCGCGACTCCTCGTCCCTGCTCCCAGATCTGCAGCGCACGTAGACGGGGCACCGAGACGCGTGTGGGGCTGCAGATAAACGGCTGGTCTGGGATCGGTGCGGCACCCAAAGTGCCTTCAGAAGTCGTTTTTCCGTCGGCTGCCGCAGCGGATAACGGCTCCGTAAGATGTCATGGCCGCCTGCGAAAAAGGCTTCTGAAGACGAGATAGCACCTAAGTGGGAGAGGGGTGGGAGAGGGGCGGGACGCCGGCGACGGACGGGGACCTGAAAGCGAGGCATTCTGCGGCAAGGGGCGGGGGAAAAAAAGCAAATCCGAAGGAGTGGAGAAACTCAGCGGGAGCGTGTGCGGGAGCGAGTGCGTCTTCCCCTCAAGGCCGATGAGTCCCCGAGGGGGAAACCCGGGCGACCACCCGCGTCGCACACGAACACACGCGACCACACTAGGCCACACAATCACACAGCGGGAATTTGCAGGGGGGAGATCTAACCTATTTCCTTTAAGTAGCGCTGGCTGCCATCAGGGGCCCGGGGCCTCAATTACAACCCCTCAAAAAAAAAAAACTGTCACACAAGGATATCAAAGAGTACGCTAAGAAAAACAAATTAAAATTACATGCAGCTCGCTGCTGCCGCTAACTCGGGGGAGTGGAGATATTACCCAGACACCCACTGGTTTTGGCACAAACATCAATTGGTGATGACACTCCGTGTGTGTGTGTGGTGTCATCGGGGTCAGCCCAGGAGGTGCCTTGTTAATGACATGGGGGTCAAAGGGCAGTGCTGACCATAAGGGACGGAAAGCACCCCCTTAAAGAGAGTCTTCAGTGTCTACGTCTTTACTGTTGCTTTAAAAAAAACTAAAATTGAAAAAATTTGATATTGCCCTTTGCATTGCGTTCCTCATTTGATCCCTCTCTCCTTGCTCCCTCCCCCTCGCCCTCCAGGGCACTATTCTGTGTTGTCTTTCTATGAGAGGCTGCTATTTAAAACACTTAGAAGTGATTTAGTGCCCATGGAGGCCATTCCATTAGCCGCTCTATGTATTTATCACGGCTCTCCCCCTCTCAATAGATTGCTAACTCTACAATTTTCTTGCCTTCCCCCTTTATCAATTTTCTACTTCTCTCTCTCTCTCACATTTCCCCCTCTCCTCTCTGAGAGCTTTACTGTTGGCCTGAGCATGTGTCTTATTTATTTTTTGTGGGGTTTGTGCACTATATTCCTTTTTACTCCCACCCCAGCATTTTAATATGCTTCATTTTGGATGAGATATGAGCGTGAGAAAAATAAGTTCCTCTAAATGTCTCTGACAGGACGGGCGGCTGAGCGTCAACGATCAGCTGATCGCGGTGAATGGCGAGTCGCTCCTGGGGCGCTCCAACCACGCCGCCATGGAGACGCTGCGCCGCTCCATGTCGTACGAGGGAAACGCCCGGGGGACCATCCAGCTGGTCGTGCTGCGGCTATCCCGACAGGTACGCCGGTTCTACTTTGCCTCGGTCGGGAAATTACGCCGATTTGACAATTTTGGAAAACGGCATTAATATAGAGGGGAAAGAGGAAAAGTGTTCGGAATTTTAGAAAGACTTCAGCGAGTCACTCGACAGAGGAAAAGTGTGGTTGTCAATATCTTCTAACCTGGACTAATACACGAATAGTAAAGAATAGTTTCATACAGTTCAGAATGTAGAACCTTCACAGTTTGTTTCCTCTCATTTACATCCTGTTTCGCCGGCTCCACCTTGGGGGGGTTTGCTGGATTTGGGGCAACTTTTTACACTCCCGGAATTTGGATGAGGATGAATTGGGTTCCATGAAACATTTAGGAAGGTTTGACACGTAATCATGTGATTATTCATAAGCACCAGAGCTTTGACGGCAGGATCAATGACACAAGGATGCCCCCCCCCCAGTAAAGATGCTCTGCTGCACATACAGGGAGCCGCTGACCTACATGCACACGCTTGTACATGAAAGGGACCGGCGGCCCGGGTTACTTCACTGAACATCGGCGGTTTGCTCCAAATTCCCAATTCTGAATTTTTTTCTCATTTCAGCAGATGGGCGACGGCAGCCCCGCCGCGAACACGATGGCGCCAAAGTGGCCCGCCACGCATCAACCGGACAACCACGAGGCCCCCAGCAATCAGGTACGAGAGGGTGAAGCCCGCCAGCGCCAGCCATCTCCCCCCCCGCCTCCCCGCGCCCTCCCTCGCTCCTCCCGGCGCCGAGGAGGCGAGTGTCGGAGCCGCTGCCCGCCGGCCCCCGGCCGCGATGCGCGCCGACCCCGGGGGGGGGCGCACACCCGGCCCGCCGAGGTTTCCGCTCGAAGGCACCGGTGCAGCGGTTACAACGTTCGGCCTCGGCCAATGGGACGGCGAGAGCGGCGACAGCGCGGGGGGGTACGCGCTAGAAGAGGCGCGCAGGCCAGCCTCCGGGTACCAGTTTGGGTTCGCCGCTCGCAGCCGGACGGCGAGCAGCTTTGACAGAAACCTAAACAGGGAAAGCTACGAGTCCGGGTACACGCACGGGTACACGCACGGGCACGCGCACGGCCTGACGCTCGCCAACGCCCACGCACGCAGCCGCACCCCCGACCCCGGCAACACGTACGTCGAGAACATCAGGGCGATGGCCGGGCAGATGTACGGAGACCCGCCCCCACACGCGGGGGACGCCCGCCCGCCTCCCCGACCAAAACACACACACGCATACATAGACGAACACTACCACAACTACGCACACAACCAAGCTTTCATCAGACACCAGCACCTCTGACACTAAGCTTTATCCATGTGTGTGTGTTTGTGTGTGTGTGTGTGAGATCTATTTGGAGCTAGAAGGATGGTGTCACTTCCTCCTCTCTGCAGCCAACTCTTTACAGTGGAAATACAGTACTTCTTTTCAGGATCGATGGCGTGGGCGCATATTAATACCGGTTGAAAGCTTTTCCCCCTCTGCCAACACCACTAACTGTCACTGCGTCCACTTTCAGCTCTCCTTTAAAAAATAATATTACCCATAAAGTCCATGCAATAACCCTGCGCACATCCTCCTCTCCGTTTGGTCTTAATATACCACAATTACCTGTACCTTTTCTTCTGTAAAGGCCTATTCTGCCCCTTCCTGTTTTGTCTATTTGTACATAGCTTTTATCTTTTTCTTTTTCATTTTTTTTAAGCAATGTGCTCCTGCTTCTCTGTCTCGCCTGTTTCTTCTCTGTTAAATAAAGCTGATATGAAGCCTGCATGCTTTTCTGTTGGTTCCTCTCTTGGTTTTCTCCTTTGCAGTTCTCCTTGTTTATTAAATGGAATTTTGGCTCCCTGTTCCTTCTGCTTTGGCCTCAATCTCCTTTCCCTTCCGCCTCTTCTTTATCCCTTAGTCACTCACATCACTCAGTTACCAGCTCGCTTTGATAAAACTGAAAACTCCCTCAACCTCTATTAAAATGCGTCACTTTCTTTTAACACACCACAGTTAATCATTCACAGATATGTGTGTTATAAAAATGGATCAGGAATACCTAATGAAAAGTGACACG
Organism: Pungitius pungitius; assembly: GCF_949316345.1. Classification (NCBI taxonomy): domain Eukaryota; kingdom Metazoa; phylum Chordata; class Actinopteri; order Perciformes; family Gasterosteidae; genus Pungitius; species Pungitius pungitius. The sequence continues at coordinate 24,634,144 of NC_084902.1, read as the reverse complement.
AGAGCAGACTTCATGGAGATGCGAACCTGTTTCCTTCCAGGTGCGATAAATGTGTTGATATCCGACAAACTGAATGTGTCAATGTGCTTATTAGCAGCTGTGTTAACAACGCGATGGGAGCCAGCGGCTTGTTAACTTGTTTCAGACGCATGATAAGGACGTTTCACAGCAGTCTGGGGCAGATGCTCAGCGATACCAACATTTAGAGGGGGGTGAGCGGGTTGACTGGCATTGACCCCCCCCCCTTCAGTGTGGCTCTTCTCATCTCGTCTACACAGCCAGGCCTTTCGGATGAATTGCAAGTTCAGAGTTCGCAGTGTATCTGCAAAGCCTCGTCACAGATTCAGCCGGGCTGGGGCGCGATGAAACACCGTCTGGGTGATATGATCTTAAATACTAATAGAGTAAAGTTTCTCGTTTATCCTTTCCATGAGAGTATGTTTGACGTCTCCGTGTTTCTCAGTCCCTTTGAGTTAGCCAGCCAATGCTAGTGTATAAAAGCATAATGGAAATGGCAAAATCGCTGCTCCCATGCGACGCTGCGCCGTCTGATTGGTCCATTTGTATACGGCTCGGTGTGTGTTCCTATCAGAGGAGGCTCAGCATCCCTCCATCATCAGCGAACCATTAAAGACTGAGTGGCCGGCCCGTGTCAACCGCTGCCCCACGGTCACATTGTTTCCTTCTCATCTTCACCCTTAAAGCATTTCCGCCCAGTTTGGCCTGCAGATGAGTCGGCAACTGCTCGCCTCTCGTAGTCCTTCTCGCTCAAGGTCACGCTGGATGATTTTTGACCCCCAAACTGTCCCGTCTGTAGCGTTCAGGTGAGTGCGGGTCAAAGCGTGTTCCCGGGCGGCCGACGAGCTACAACTGAAACACTATCTGACACAGATGTTGAAATCAAGGACAAAGAGAGCGTTTGATCCTTTCCTGTTTTGCTGTCCGGTCCCGGGCTCAGTGATGTGTGGGTGGGTGGGCGGGGTGGGTGACACAGTTGGGTTGAGGCAGGGCTAAGCCTCTCAGAAGCCCATTGTATACCCCCCCCCAACTACCCCCCCTGTTTACTTATTGTTGTGGGATTAAGATATCTTGACTGCCTGTCTGCCGGCTGCTTGAAAAGCCCCAGGCGATCCGTCACACCGCGGAGACGGGAGGGACGGATGAAGAGACGTATGGATGAAGGGCTGGACGCCTGTGATGTGCCGCGAGTGCCTTCCGGCTCTTACGGGAGAGCTGTCAGGCCTTTTGTGTGCGGATCCGCGCGCGCACAAGCTCAAAGCGATCGGCGGGCCGCAGCCACACATTAACATGTATGACGGGTGCTAATGATGTTCCGGGGACTCCCTCCCATGACACCCTGCATACATCCCACCCAATGCTTTGGCATGACAAAGGTACTGCAAGGCCTGTCATTATATCAAAGTTCATTTATTGTCACCCTTGAATAAATGTGTGTGTGACAGCTGTGCTGCAGCTCACGTTTCTTTGACCAGAAAAGGCTGCCTCCCCCAGCACCGGCTTTAAGCAGCAATAGAAGTCCATATCTCCATCTGTGTGGTTCTGGTGTGTGTGTGTGTGTGGATGTGGTAGGTGGGGGGTCCTTTGTCATGCTGGGCTGTTCGATAACATGCCTGTCTGCGCGTCTTAATTACTGTGTTTCCAGTAGTGCACATGAAGAGAATATATTTCTATAGATATAGATAGATATTTGCTTTCTTGTGATCATGTTAGCCAAAGTAAAGAGAACCCGTCTGCCAGATGTTGAGTGATGTGTGTACATTCCCGTACATTGTAACATTGTTGCGTGATCAATATCTGACTCGTGAGTCTTTTTTTTTGTTTTTTGCTAAACATCTCGCCGCTTTTTTTTAAGCGGGCCCCTTTCTGTGCGAACGGAGGGCAAATCGCTTCCTCGATCACCCCGACTACTCTAAAACTGCCATGTTTGGTTCGTCACCCACGCTCGGCGTCTACTGAAAAGCCCTCAGAGGGTTGTTCTAAATCTGCTCATGTTTCCTCAAAGCTTTGCTCCCACACCACCATCCGAGCGGCATGATAATTGATTGGTTACAAGATGTGACTTCGAAAGATGTCAAAATCCTCCTCCCCCCCCCCCCCCCCCCCCCCCCTCATATCGGACCAAACTGCAGTGGCTCTATTCCCGAGAGAAGTCAGGTTCCTTTTCTTTTTTTTCTTCTTAGCTTCAGAACTCATCATCAGAACTTAATCTACCTGTAATATGAATGCAGAGTGGATGCAGGATAAATCCTTGGAATCTCTGGTACAGGAATTAGGTTTTAGAAGGAAGTTGTGTTACTTCTGTTAAAGCTGTCCATTGAAGAAGGAAAAGTACTAGATTGTAAGGATATCTCACCAGAAATATAAATCATACATTCAATAATAGGATTATGGGAGCACCGATGTTCATTCTACCTTTTTGGTAACAAACGGAATAAAATCCTGTCAGTTCAAGCCAACCAAACATCTATAATCTTCTGATTTGCGGGGAAACATCAATCCATTTTTCATAAATCACAACCGTGGTCATTACTCGGCACATATTTTTGCACACAAGCCTTTTTTCTGAATAAGTGTTCGTATTGTCTCTACTTCATCTCTCTTTCAACTCCTCTCTCGCTCTCTCTCTTTGTTGACAGGAGGCGCGGGGCCACAACACGTACCGGGGGCCCCCCGGGGCCTCCAGGACCCCGAACGCGGAGGCCGGCGGGAGCGGCCCGAAGGCGCGCGGCGACCCCAGAGCCGGTGAGCGACTGTTCCTCCTTCCCGGGCCGGGCCCGATTTGCATGGAGGGTATCGTGAAAAAAGAAAGAAGCAAACAAACCGTTTAATATTTTCTCCTTATCTGTCCGCCCCTCCCTGGGTTACGGGGGGGGGGGGGGGGGGGGGGTTGGAGACTTTGTCAGCCTTACAGCGACGCCTTTTGCGTGGATGTGGTTTACCTGCTGTGTTTGATTAGGTTTTTCAAAAAGCAGAGGTCGTGCTCTGTAGATGCCCGGCCTCGCTAAGATCTTTATCGGCAGGCTTGTCCTCAAACGATGCAACTGATTGATACAGAGAATAATCAATGTGAGGAAAGCGTGCGTGCTCCTTTTTTAAGGATATGTTTGAGAGTGAATGTACTTGAAAGACAAAATCTAGAAAATTTCAAAATCATTACAAAGCTGAAAACCTTTTGTGGAAAATAAGTATTTTTCTTTTCTTTTCTTGATTGATCGGTCACTCAGCGCCGTATCCCGCCGCGACCACCAATGGCAGCCGCGGCCACTACGTCAACGCTGATGAGTTTGAGGATGGCTTCCCCCCGCCGTCCTCCTCTGGCTCTGTGGAGGGAATAAACAGATCGTCATCGCGAACCCTCCCACGCCACAGGTAAACACACATGCGCAAACACACACACACACACACACACACGCATCTCCACTACAGGGCAGCATCAGCGCTCCATTACACTACGCATAGGGCCAGAGTTATTATATTCTAATGGCACTTTTAAAATGGGCCGCTGTGTTATGAGATAAAGAAGAGCCATTATACTGAGTATTACAATGCTCACATGCATTATTTAGCCCATGCAGCCTAATTGCGATGGCCTATTTGCATTATGAATACATAATTACGGCGGTAGCGTAATGGAGTGAATTCTGTGGACGTTCCGGCGCTTTGAAGAGCCATGATACTACTTCCAGTATCCTGCTGCATATGCACACACTAACCACAAGTAAGTTCATTCTGAATGAGTGTTTATTTAAAGTGTGTGTGTGTGTGTGTGTGTGTACAATATCTCATGTGGTCAGAGTCTGGCATCAATATAGTCCGTGTGAGTTTAATATAGACTGCACATGCTGTCGTCCTACTGAGGAAATGAATGATTTGTCGTTGCTTGCTCGGGCCGATGCAACAAGTTTTTTTTTTTTCCCACTGCGTTCACGGGTAAATATCGACTGATTGACCACCCTTTATTTTATCTGCAGCGAGTTCCAGACTCAGCACCGTGAGGCGGCGGCTTTCTACGCCAACGACGCCCCTCGGAACAGAACGTCCAAGAGCATGGACCTGGGTGTGTATACACACACACACACACACACACACACACAGCGCTTCACAGTAGTCTCCACCATCCCGGACCAGTCAAAACACACACGTCTAATCATGCCGCCCGACTCCAGTCGGCTATCACACGGCTCTCATCGCCCTGTCCCATTATCCCCGGGCCAGAGGAAATCTGACCTCCCGAACTCATAAACCCAGGGGCTTTGCTACCAACCGCATGAACGAAAGGTTTCACTCCTCGTGTGTGTCTGCCCCCCCCCCCCCCCCCCCTCCCCGGCTCTCTTTTGTCCCCCCTCCCTCCCCCAGAGTATTCCTTCCATCGCTGCTTATCGCTTCATTCTCCCTCCCGCGCTTTCCTTCTCAGCGGACGAGCTGGCGGGTTCATTGCTCCCGCTCCCCTCCATCCGTCTCCCTTCCGTCCTCCCCGCGCTCGCCTCTGATTTCCAATCGCGGTTCATTAGGTTCAGTGGATTGGCTTTCGTCCTGCAGCGCACGCCTCCGCCACCCAAGCTGATTGGCTTCCATTACAGACGAGGGTGGAACACACACACACACACACACACGCACACACTCGTCCTGGCTCCATCCCACGGGGACCCACTCCAATGCCCGCCGCTATCTGGCTCCTATCTCCATCTCTGGCCTTCTTCCATTTCAATCTGTTTTTTTTTAACGTTATCTCCCTGCTTCTATTCATCCCTTCCCACTCCAAAGTGTTCTGAGCTGAAACAAGGTGGTTTGTGGTTGTGTGTTTTGTCCGTACAGGGGCTCCAAACACACACAAGACCTCACAGACCCGAGTGCTTCTTTTTTTACTTCAGTTCACGGTCACTTGTATCCAAGCAAAGGGGGCGATCTTCTCTCGTTGAACCCCCGGCCGCCTGGGAAAATTATCGCTGTACCTGAAAGTACCACAAAGATTTTTTTTTTTCTATCGAAAGGTCAAGCCCGGAATGTGGAGCCAAACGCCGTCCACGGGTCTCGCCTCTTCCCCACAACTTTCATGGACTCTTTGATCTTAAACTTTTCTCTTTACTTTTATTCCTCCACTTTATTTTTGCTATTTTTCTTTTTACTTTTCAGTTTCAGTTTTTTTTGCTCCTGAATACACTTGGATTATGTAGTTTGGTAAAAGAGCACACATCCAAAACGCTGAGAGACATTTTTTAGGCCTGTTGCTGTGGAACGAGACGACAGATTTGGCTGCGGCCCACGCAGACGTCTATCTCTCCTCCACAGGAAGAGGAAGCCACTCTTTATCCGCCCGGTCACGTCACCTGGAAGGGTTTCCCGCCCACTCCCCGGCTTTTACGCTTTTGACTATTTTATTTGTTTTTACGCGCACACGGAAGGCGTTTTTGTCTCGGGTAAAATTGATCTTATAAAAATAAGTATTGTTTACGAGAAGCCTCACGCCGCCGGCCACAGTCCTGTTCAGTTATATTACACCTTTCCCTCCCTTTGTTATTTCTCTCATTGTCTCACCTTTATCCGTTCTCATTTTCTCTACGCCCCTCTTTTTACTGGCTTTTCTTATTTCCCTGCTCCCTTTTTTCATTTCCTCTTTCGGCCCGTCTCATTTCGTCCCCTCGCCCGGCTCTCACTCGTCCTCCTCTGTCCCCCCCCCGGTACTTCAGCAGGGAGTACCTTTGCAGCATGTGCCGGCCCCAGTACATTCCATTTGAACCAATTACAAAGCAGCGCTGAGCCGCTGTGCGTCTGGCACATGACAATGTGGGCTGCTAACTGTGTGGCTGGTTTGTTTTTTTTATTTTTTGTTTTTATACTGTAGTGGCTGATGAGAGCAACATGGGATCACTGGACAGCCAGAGGAACGGTAAGTGTCCCACGGAGGCTAAACGCACGCCTCCATCCATCTACCCCCTCCTTCAATGCTACGGTTAATACATTTTCTTTCTCCTTGGACACATTTCTTTATAGTTCACTCCCCTTTGCCTCCCCCCCCCGCCTCCCCTACTCCCTCCCTCGGCTGCAAACGTTGAACTAGTGAAGCACCTAGTGCCGGAGCGCTCGCCACTTTACGGCCCGGCCCGTGGCGCTGTGTCTTCACAATGGCTTCTCGCCGCAGTCTTGTAGTCCGGTTAGCGGTGGGACATCAAGACAATGAAGGTTCAGACTGTTTGTACTCATGGTGGACTTGAAGCACTTAATGTCAGAAGGACGGACATTTGGATTTATGCAAATGTGATGAACATTTAACAGTTTCATAAAAGTAGTACATTATAAAAGTAGACACAAGCAGACAAAGAGAATAAATGTAATGTGAATATTGAACAAAGCAAGCCGCAAAGTCGTAAGCGGTTAAACAGGCCGCAGTATCCATCCAATGCCGTGAAATAATACATTTGATGAAATTAATTTCTCAATGGGTTCGCTCTGTGAAAGGGGGCAGTCAGGCGTGTTCTGTAAGTAAAGTGTCGAAAATCAGTATTCAAATCCATCAGCGCCGCAGACAGAACCCTTTTCGGCCTCCCTTACAATGCGCCGGGAGCTAACCGTCGGCAACAACTGACACGCGGGAACCCACTACAGGGACAACCCACATGGACACGACCCTGTGTGTGTGTGTGTGTGTTTCACACACGTACAGCCATCTCTTCAATCCACCTGCAGCAACACGACTACGCCTGTTGCCGGTGGAATACAATCGGACCCCGGTGACCTCAGCATTCACACAAGTGGCTGCCTCCTCCTCTTCCTCCTCCTCCTGCTCCTCCCGCTCCTCCTAATAGTGTTTCCTGGCATTTCTGACCCAGAGCCCTCATAGGAATCCCTTTCTGTGGTGCAGCATCTCCCCTTTTGATGTCTTAGCTAATGTGTATTGACGGGGGCCTTTTTTTTTTTTCATTTCTGCTGATGCAGGGTATTTGCCCCCCCCCCCCCCCCCCCCCTCCTAAATGGCCTCAGCGTTACTTTATGGGCTTTGACATATTTCATTACGCGGATGGTCTTAAGAGGCCTGCCTGGCCTCTTTAATTTGGCTAAAACCCTTTTTCTCTCTGGCCAGAGCTACCGTGAAGAGCGCCTCACCCCCGTCGCCCCATCTTTCTTACCCCCCCCCCCCTTTCGCCCCCCCACATTAGGAGTTTCCATCGTCAATAGAGCTTTTAGTCTGTTTTTTTTTTCCTGTCCTCTTTCCGCTTTCATCTTTGCTACCAATCTCGTTCTTCCCAGTCGCTTCCCTCTTGATTATTCTCTCCCCCCTTTGTCGCCGAGCTCGTACCCATTTTTAGCATCCTCTTGATCCCCCAACCGTCGTCACTCCTTCTTCTCTTCTCTCCCTCCGTCTCTCCCACATCCCATTCTTCTCCTCGTGCTCTCTCTCATTCTCTTTTCTCTCAACAGGCTGATCTTTTTCTATTCAATTCGTTCGGTTCTCTCTTCAGCTCTCTCTCTCTCTCTCTCCATCCTCTGCTGCTGTGTCTGTTTCCAGCCTCATGCGATTACGTGGATCACGCTCCAGTCTCTTACGTTCCCTGCACCAAGTCGTGAAAACCAGAGGCTCTCTCTCTCTCTGTGTGTGTTTTGTTCGGGGGGAGAGTAATGGAAAGATATCCCTTCACTCATCCCCTCATATTTCTCCCTCGGAATCCAACATCTCTTCTGGCGGCAGGCCGCCTTCTTACATCGCCCCGGGAGCTCCTCCAACACACACACACACACACACACACACACCCCAATGCCAGCCATTAGTCCTCGCTGTTACTTGAGATTTAAAAAAAAAAAAAAAACCTTAAGCCTCTGCTTTGTTTGTTCCTCCCTATCGCCCTAGACGCTGTAGGCTGGGATAAAAAAAAGTGGGATCAACTGGTGTGGAGCGCCACATGTTATCTCCGTGTCATATTTGGATCCTATTTGCGTATTTTAATGTTTTTTTTACAAATGTGCTCGTCCCGCTCCGTGCGACCAGGTCCCCCCCTCCCCCCCTCGCCCCATACCCGTAGTCTGCCAAGCCTGCCGCTCCCCGAGCAGCAGAAGGTAGGCGGTAATTATGAAATGGCCTTTTAAAGTCCCCTCCCGTTATTGGAGCCATTCGTCTCGTCGAAAGCATACATGCGTCTCCCCCCCCCCCCCCCACGGTTCCCCTGATGCATCCAAACAGCTAAAACCAATTACTGCCAGAGCAGCGCCGCCGTCCAGCTTCATCATCCGCCGCTGATGGAGCTGAGTGCATTCGGCTGGCGTTGGGGGGGGGGGGGGGGGGGGGGGGGCTCGGTGATCGGACAGGTCTTTGATCGGAGCGGCGTTTTGATCGTCTGTAACACGAATCGGATTTAGCTTCCGCCGGCCATCCGGATGTCTGAAGTGATTCGGATCGACGTCTTGTGTCCGTGGTAGGATGAGGAAACATTTAGAGTATGAGGGCAAGCGCATTGGTGACATTCTGTTCTCCTGCCGGCTAAGCATTAGTGGCTTTGTGAAGGATACGCCTGTCATCAAATCTCACGAAAGGACCAAAAACCACCCGTGTGCGGATGCTGCTGCACTTTGTAACTTGTTCCTCTGTCATTTGTTCGGAGTCAATTCCTCACACTGCGCCTCCTGTCTTCATGCCCAGAAGGAAATAGTCCCTGACGGATGCACTTTTTACTACTTATTACTTTTTACAGATTTTACTTTAAGTGGTGTTAACATAGTTGTTTTTTAAATCGGCCCTTAAAATACATACAAAGCAAAGGAACTAATCATTATTTTTTCCGAATCTTGAAGATTCACATATTCAGGAGGAGCCATTGGTCTTCCTCTACGGAAGACGGACAAACACATTCTAGCTTTTGGTGTCGGAAAGAAATCCCCTTTCCTTCAAAACATCCAGTCCAGGAAAGGTGTGGGAGGAGAGTTCAGGTCCATATGTGCCATATTTAAAATGTATGTTTTACTCTTTAGACGTCCCACATGTCATCACAGGTTTCCCCCGGCTTTAAAAACCTTTATTTAACTTGAAGCTATAAAGACCCTGTGTGTGTGTGTGTGTGTGTGTGTGTGTGTGTGTGTGTGTGTGTGTGTGTGTGTGTGTGTGTGTGTGTGTGTGTGTGTGTGTGTGTGTGTGTGTGTGTGTGTGTGTGTGTGTGTGTGAGAGAGAGACTACAAGCCATTCATGAATCTATTGTCATTCAGGATATTTAACGCTCCTCTCAAATAAGACAACTTTTACTGAGACGCTGCTGTAACTGTGTTTAATGCTTCTGCTGGATTCAATAACCTTTATTGAAAACGCAGCGAGCAGGCTTTCTTTTACAGATGCGTGTGTGTTTATGGAGGAGAGCAGGTCAGAGCTTGTTTTACAGGTTTTATTGGCTTGCCCTGAGATTGGATACTAGATGGAAATGTGTGTGCAACAAGCCCCTTGTCCAATGGCCAACTCCATCACACGCACACACACCCTCTCTGTACCACCCCCAGCAGTTTTGATGGAAGGGCGAGGGGGGGGCACTTGCTTGTAACCGTGGCAACCTTTCAGCCAGTGTGCTCTAAAAGCTGCTTGCTGTGGAGGACATTGTAGTCCAGTTGATAGGTAAGTGTTAAGACCCTGCTGAGACCCTGCGGTGGGGGTGCAGCAGTGTGCCAGGGCTTATGCTGTAAGTGTGTGTGTGTGTGTGTGTGTTGGTGTGTGTGTTTGTGTGTGTGTGTGTGTGTATGTTTTGACTGGAACAACAATGACAAATTGAACATGAATAACACAAGAACCTTTTGTGATAGTTAGTGTTCACCGCCCGCTTGATTGGCTATTGTAATTAGCCGTGTGTGTTTGTGTCTCTAGTTTGCACCGCGCACACAGTTTGGCAAAATTCATTATTTTCCTCCCGGGTCAATGGACTGTATGCTCATCGGGTGAAATGATTGACGATTGAGCGCATAACTTTTACTCACAGGTATCATCATAGAGCCGCCCCGCAGAGATTATCCCCGTATCCATCCGCAGTCATATGTCCTATGTCCAGGGTGTCAAAAATAACAATTACAGGCAAATTAAACACAATTTTGAGGATTTTTCAGATGGCATTATAGCCCAAATACAAGGCACTGAGGCAGGCATAGAATCTATGCTGCACGTACATCTCCGTGGGTAATCAAGCAGGGTGGCGGCTTCTGAGCGGATGTTGGCGGATGAAGCGGTAATTTGCAGGTTCTATGTTGTCAGGTATTAAGGGTGTTCTCCCACCGCATTTCCCAGAAGTCCCCTGGTCCATCAATGCATGTTGCTTTGCCTGTAAAATTCCCCCCGGGAGTTGTCCAAGACTTCTCTTCTTAGGTCTAAACCAACTGTTTGTATCAAGGAACAGATATTTTTGAGCCCAGTGAATTAGACTTTAGTGCCGACAATTCAATCAGGGAGTTTGATGGCCATCCCAAGCCTTTTGGATTTGAACCGCCATCACCAAAAATGGTCAAATGCGTGTGGCAGCTCGTACCTGTCCGGGGCCTGGGGGCGGGACGCGACGCGGAAGCATCTGCCGCCAAGGCAAGGATTTCACCCTCCATCGGATCGCACTGGCAATGATGGCCACCGCTCATCCATCCTATTAGACCCCCATTATTCATTTACCTGCAGCCTCGGCCCGACTGACGTGCATGTGCACACACACACACACACACACACACACACAAAGACCAGAAAAAAGTGCCCTGTTTCATCTAATGTCGGCAAGGACACACACACCGCTATCTCATACCAGCAGTAGCGGGACTTCTAAATTCCTTCCTTTTCAAAATTCTTTGATTTTGTAGCTGTCTTTCACACATACACACACACACACACACACACACACACACACTCATACAGTTTCTCTTTGTATAGTCGCTGGCAAGGAGCTTAATTCTATCAGGCTGCGAGCTGGACAGCCGTAATTACATTTGTGACACAAATCCTGCCTCCTAAATTGAGCGTTTTATTCTTATTCTTATCCCTCCCCTCTCTATTTATAACCCCATATCCCCTCATAAATCCCACTTCCTCTCAGAAAAGTCAATTTAGAACTTAAAAAGGCAGCGACGCTCCGCTTACTTTCCCCACCGCCATCTCCTGCTTCGTCTCTATTGCCGCTTCAGTTGGAGCTTTGAAGCCCGTGAAATGACGTCTTAAGCAGTGAGAGCTACGATGCCAGAAAGTCACCCCAACAGGAAAGTTTCAGACCCAAAAGAGTCCCCTCAGCACCCCCCCCCCCCCAGCTGCTTGCTACCTGTCTGTTACTTCTTTGAAGAGGGGCTCCTTTCTCCCCGTTTCTGTTGATCGTGTTGTTCAACTTACGGTCTCTCCTTGCCTCTCTCTCTCGCTTCTTTATAGCGTTGTATTTTATCTGATAGGGAGAATGTGTGTGAGAGATATCTAATAATAATAATAATCTTTTTTTTAAATATTCTTTAAAAAATAGATAAGAATCAATTCATCTCTTTTGTTGATTTGATCTAATTAAATATGCATGTTGAAGAGTTTTGTAACAAGGATCCACAGCCGACTGCCTAACATGAATCACTTAAATGGTTTCCTTTGATCTTTAGTCCTAAAATATGTAATAGTTTGTACTCCTTGAAGATTTCCTTCATAGTTTCAGAACTTGAACTTATTTGCTGTTTGAGGTTCATTGAGGCCCGTAGCCTCATCGGCGCAATAAACTTTGGCCTTGCCTTTGCTCCGGAAGACGGCATGTCTTACTTTACACTGGACACGTCCTAATCGGGCACCGATGGACTCGTTCCATGGGAGCCCCCCGCGGTTCATCTGGAACGTCTCCTCCCAGCTCCTTCTCCCGCTCCTGCGGCGATCCTGACTCTCTGCTCCCTTTTAGTCCGATGCAGATGCCTTTGTAAATAAGGAAATATTAATGTCAGGGATGATGATGTTTTGCAGTTAGTCACCCTAAAAGCTTATGATCTCAATACCCAGAGTCCCTTAAAATCCTGCTGTCTCGTTTGATCAGTGGCAGCGCATCTCATTTTTGAGGCAAAGTTCTCTCCTCCTCCATCACTCCCTCTCATCCTGCTAAAACATCGTTCCACCTCATCGCTCACAACCCCCCCCCCCCCCTCTCTCCCTCTCTCACTTTCCCTGTTTTCTGTCCCCAGAGGCCTCTGGCCGAGGAGCCATGGGCCCGACCCTGGGCTTGTGGAAGTCCAGCTCCCTCGAGAGCCTCCAGACGGCGGTGTCGGCGGAGCAGAGCCGCAGCAAGGCCCAGGTGCCCTTTCACCGGCCGCGGCCGCAGGTGGTGCGGGGGCGCGGCTGCAACCAGAGCTTCCGCATCGCCATCGACAAGTCCTACGACGGGCCCTCCGAGGACGGTGAGGCTCTCTCTCTCTCTCTCTCTCTCTCTCTCTCGGGCTTTGGAGCGCTCACTGGCACTCAAGAAGAGCCCGAGGCCTGCCAAGGGACGGCGCTTAGCCTGAGTACCTTAATGAAATGCTACAGGATTTTACCCACTCAGCAATTTGGGGAGAGCAACTTTAGATCTTACAGCAGCATATTTTCCTGAGGCTCTACCTTTTGAACCCGGAGACTCGTGTGTGTGTGTGTGTGTGTGTGTGTGTGTGTGTGTGCGTGTGCGCGCGTGTGTGAGAGTCTCACTCTGACGGCTCTCGGCACCGAATGACAATTACACGCCTGCAGCAAGTCACAGGAAGTGGGTATGATGCCCCTAAAACTCACCCAGGTGTGGGTGCAGTCAGCCCATTGAAGGACTCAGTAGATTAACCAATGAAATGACACCTGCCCCCCCCCCCCCCCCCCCCTTCCGCAGACGACGACCTGACGGACCGAAGCTCCGGCTGCGAAACGGCCGCCAGCGGCTCCTCTCGCCAGGATCTGGACATGGACGACGGGAAGCAGCAGCAGAAAAAGAAGACCAAAGGGAAGAAGAAGGAGAAGAAGAGCAAAGGGAGGAAGAAGGTGGACGACCCTGTGGACGAGGCGGAGAAGAAGACCAAAAAGAAAGGATTCGGCCTTTTAAGGTAGGCCTCCTTAAATACTTGAACCTCTTTCAAAGTGATCCTTCACTTCTTGCCCCACATATGCTGTGTTAAACAGCATATGTGGGGTTTTTGCTGTTCAGGGGTTTAAACTTTCTAGCATCAAGGTGACTTCTTCTTTCTTAAATCAATAAATTAAGCAAAGCCAATAGTCAGAGGAAAGTTGGTTATTTAATGTAGGCGTCAATCATTCAGAAAACAAAGGGCATCCCTCTCAAGTCTCTAATACAGTCGAATATGAGGGTTGATCTGGGCCTTGATTGAAAACAACTGCCCTACTTTCCTCTGGTTAGGTTTCAACAAATCAGCCTCTGAGCCCAGCTGTTTTTACGGGATACTGGATTATTGGCTACGAACACAACCTTCGCTGTAACTGGGGGTTTCCAATATCTCTCAATCCCGAGCAAAGTCCCACCGACGCAGTCACAAGCCCCGAGCCGCTTGTCGCCCCTTTATCGCCGCCAATCGCCGAGCGCGGCTCGGCCCGATCCCCCCGCAGCAATCCTTATCTACTTGGCAGTGACACGGTGTGGTCAGTGTATCACTGCACTTCCAACACTCGAGATTCAATTAGGCTGCGTGGGAGAGATAGCGAGATCGCAGATAAGAATCCAATCGGCCTCGGTGTCAAGGGCGGGTAATGGAAGAGATGTCCGCGTGGCTGCAGCAGGCTCCGGGAGGAGGAGGAGGGCAACGCGAAGGACGCGCGGCGTGAAGACCCGAGAGGAGGCTGGAGTCGGTAGGCCGGTAGAATGTACTTGTCACCGTTCCGTTTGTCGCTCACATGGAGCCTCCTGCCGCTGCGCTGTGTGACAGACCACCGTTTTCCTTTATTTTTATTCCCAGTAGAGGTGTCTGAGCTGGGATTCTTGCCTTTTCTCAGAGCTCTGTTGAGGCGGTTGCTTTTAACCGTTGCTTTAATGACCGATTTGTTCCTCAATTTAATTGTTTTGTCGATACAGTGTCAGGCAATAATGAGACCATGTGTAATTTCCCAACAAACACGTCTTCCAATGTTTTTTTTGTCTGACCACAGGCACAAAAGTTCATTTGTTATCGTGTAAGACTTTTTAGTAAAAAACTCACATTTAAGAGGCGTGAAACCAGAAAAATGTTTTGACAAACTGGTTGTTAAAGAATTGTGGTGTGGATTCACTAATCGAATCCATCTGCCTCTTTTGGTCAAGCCCTTTGTGACTGAGCAGAATTACTTAGATGTGAATGAATAATGCACATTTCCCATAATTCTAGGCGAGGCACATTGATGAAAACGCACTGGATACAATGTTTGTTATAATTCCAAGCCTGATTGTTCAACTAAAAGCATGGATGACCTCCCTTAACGGGATAAAGACTAAACCCACTGTTGATCCGAGGCGGAGTGCCTTTCCGCTCTCAACAATAGGACGGAGTCTCGTATAAAAAGCTTCCGGATTGTTGCAACTCACACTGCCCCCCCCCCACCCCCTCCCTCCCTCCCCAGCTCTCTCTCTCTCTCCCCCTGGCCTTTATCTGGCCGTCTTGATCGTTATTGAACTTGAAATATGACTTAATTAGCCGGAGTATTACACGGCTCAATGTGATTGCAGCACTCAAATGTTATTTTACTCCAGTGGCAGCGATAGGAAAAGGGGCAGCTTCTAAACATGTGACCTCCGCGGTGAAAGTGTGCACAACAGCAGCTAGCACAACAAATGTTGGAAGAGGGCCCTGTCCTGTTGGCGGCCATAAATATTTAGTTTAGCCGCGCCAGTGTTTGAAGAACACGTTGCTGTTGTTTTTTGGCAGCAGCGCACCGCAAACAGCTGGGCGTGTGGTGACCTCTGGAGATCCCATTCGCCATGGCAACGTTTTTGTTTTTGTATTAGTGTTTTTTTTTCTCAATCCACCCGTGATCCTCTTTATGCGAAGAGCATCACTTCCATGCGGCGTTCTTCCATCCCAGCGCAGCAGGTGCGCGTCTGCCATTGTTTGATATTCACACAACTGCTGGCTTAATGGTGGTTGCGTCGTTAAAGGTCAACAATTAGCGATCGGCGGGGACGATGCATGTATTTAAAAGGTGAAAAGGTCCCAACAACCATAATACTGGTTAGTCCAAGTGACATTACAAGTGGCACAGTTACACAGCGGCCATTGGAAATGACTTTAATTGGCTGGTTTAGGTCTTTACACAAAAACCTCCAAAATTATACTTCTCAGGATCTTATTGTGAAAGGTAAGAACGAAAAGCCTGTCCTCCCTAACTCAAAATAAGAAAGAGCAAGTCCTCTGTTCCTAACCTCAACCGGGCACTGCTTTTTTCTCCATTTCCCTTAAATTAACTTTTGATTTACCATGCTGCGGTAGACAAAATTACCTCAAGTCCCACTTGAAGTCCCACAAGTCTGTGATTATCCACGATTCAAGTTGGAGCCGTGAGGTCCCAGAGGCCTCTTGCCAATTAGACGAGCACATTCCTTCTTGCCTTCGTCTGCTCGCTCGTCGTGTCCCGTTTTGCTTCGACACAGATCTTTTCGCGTAGGTCGTCCGATCCGGTAACATCCAAAGGACCAGACAAGACCTCAGAGCAAAGGCTTTTGGCTTTCCGTGTGTCAGGCATCACAGTCTCGATGTCAACAACATTGATTTCAAACGGCATGAACAGTAAAAAGGTAAAGGAAGGGGGAGGGTCGGTTTAGGCAACTCTTTAAGTCTCAAAAGTGTTTGCCGAGCGAACCAAAGTCCCCGTGACATGTTTGTGTGGCCGCCTTAGCCGCTCTGCTAAGCTGTGACGGGGCTAATTTGGAGGCGCGTTACTTAATCCCACCGACGTTTAATGCCACCGCAGGTGGATTTCTCTGATCCGCCGCCTCATCTGGCATTCAGGTGGAAGTGTCCTCACTGTCTCCTCTGTTGTTAAAGTATGCACCCGGCGGTATGTCTCCCGTGGATAGCCATGATCTTTCTCTCTTCATCTTCCGCTCGAGTCTTTATCATTGCATCAATAATGCACGACCCCAAACCCGCAGACCTCTTTCCCCGCGGCGGCAGGCTCGCCGATCAGCGCCGTTTTTTTGAACATGGGCCCTGTTGTCTGTGTTCATGTACATGTTGTGTGTGTCTGTCAGTCGGAGGTTGGCGCTGATTGAAAATGGACACGGCCACCGTGAAAATCCCCCCCCGGAGGGTCAACGTCGCCTCCTGTCGTCGGCTGTTTGCTTCAACCAGCATTCATAGCGGGGGGGGGGGGAGAGTTCCCCGCCATCAAATGTGTGGCGTTTGTGGGTCTCCTGGTGTCGCGTTCAGCTTTTTCGAAGCACGACCCCTCCCCGCCGAACACCCCCTCGAGCCCCGGAATGTGCGGTAACATTTCGTCGAGTTGTTTGTTTTTTTTCTTCTTCCTCCAACCTCTGCGGAGGCATAATTCAAATTTACAACCACAAACAGAGGCGGGGCGCTATCACCAACGGCGGCCTCCTGGAAAACAAATTAACTTTTTTTTTTCCCTACGCTCCAAGCCGGCGCGAGGGACAGCTCCCCCTGAAATGATGTGCGGGTTTATTGCCGTTGATGCGAGCTGTCAGTCAAATATCAGACGGACGGGGGGGGGAGAGAAATTGACAGCGGGGATGATGAGGAAATCCTCATGCATATATATCAGCTGATAAAAGTCACAACCGGCCTCCCCTCCCTCACCCTCTCTACATCACTGGCGCCACTCCCTTGAAATGCCCCCCCCCCCCCTTTCTCCTCAGCTTTTTCATTCATCTCGTCTTTTATGTCCTGGCTACACCTGCCTCTTCTTCAGAGGGGGGTGGGGGGGGGGGGGGGGGGGTGCCGACTCACCACTCAGCCGCTTGACCGCGATGAAAGCGGTGTTCTGAAACAACTTTGTTTAGCCCCGTCCCTCTGGATTCTTGCGGGGGGGGGGCAAACTTCCATGGGTCCGCACCATTCAATCAATACAATGTCTGACTTCTTCCGCCTGCCACATTATCTCTAATATGAGGATATGAGGAGCAATCTTCAGGAACGGTAATCACTCGCTAATGTCCACCCGGAGGTTTTTTTTTTCTTCCCCCAATAGTGTGTTCTCCGTTTTCCACCGGTGACGTCTGGGCTGAGGAACACGATACCCTGGCATTTTGTGTGGGGGGGGCGAGTTATTGCCCGTGAGGTAATTACCAAGTTGAGACGGCCCGAGACCTCCGTTTGTTGTCGATCGGGCCTCAGACCCATCGGCTCCCGATCGAGTTATGACATTCCGGATTTACCCCGAGGGAGGGGCCATTTGAGGCCCAGACGCATCCGCTTCGGGCCAGACGGCTCAGCAGCACTCGGGTCGGCCCGACTGGCCATCGCTCACCGGCACAATTAAAGGGATCCATGTGGGCGCGGGAAACAGTCACGACCAATTAGCATTTGATCCGGTACGAGACTCGCTTCTGCGGGGTGGGGGGGCGGAAGGCGATTAAATCCTCCCCCCCCCCCCTACCACGGTCATCTTCACGTTGCATGTGATGGATGGGCTTCCACTATCATCCCGTGTGTAATAGAACGCCACGTCTCCTCCCGCTAATTTGCACGGGAGCTTTGACCCCGCCTGTTCTTCCTTGCGGAGGAGGTCAAGTGTTTCTTGTCCGAGGATGTGCAGAACCCCCACCCCCAGGAGCCCAGTCTAACCTCTCCTGGTCCACCGACCCGGAGCCTCCACTTACCAGGCCCATCAAAGCATTCCGATCCCTCCGGATCCCGAACTGAAATGATCCTTTGAAATAGGAATAGTTCTGTTGTTGCCCCAGGTCGCACCAACCAAACAGTTGGCAGGCTTTTTGGTTACACGTGGTGTGTGTGTGTGGGTGAGTGGGTGTGTGTGTGTGTGTGTGTGTGTGTGTGTGTGTGGCACAGTTGGCTCCACAGGAGTCGCTGAAATATGACACAAATAAGCATGCAAACAATTAAAGGGAGCAGAAAATTTTTCAGCGGGTGACCTTTCGCTCTCTCTCTCTCTCCTGACTTTGGTGGCCTCCCTGCACCTGTTCCCTCCCTATTGATGTCTTTTCTCCCACTTTACCTCCCTCCTACTCCTTCGTACCTAATAACCCATTGTCCATCTCTTTTTTCTCCTTTCTTTCCCTCGTTTTCTTCTTTGTTCCAATCTGTAACCTTCCTGTAGCGTAGATCATGCAGCGGCTCATCCCTTTTTCTTTCTTCCTATTTCCTCTTTGTCGCTTCTTCTCTATTTCTCCCCCCCCTGCCCCCTCTTCCCTCCCTTTACTTCTCTCTCTCCTTCCTGACTGAAGTCTCAGGAGGACTGGCCAGGCGTTCCATATCAGCTTTCGGGTCCCTTGAGGAACAACATGCTTTGTGCATTCTTTGGGCCTCTGTCTTGCCTCCTGCAGTTAAAGAAACCCAACTGACGCCTCCCCTTTCGGATGTAGCTCACTAGCAACCGAATTTGCACGATGCACTCGCAGCATTCGTCGCAGTTAGAGCAGTTGAGCAATGAGTTAGAGATGAAAATCTGAACTAGCAGATGAACTGCCGACCAGCATCTTCCACCCTACATTATTAATAAGTTCTAAGCGAAGCTTATTTAACACGCTCCGCTTCCTCTTTTTCTTCTTTTTCATCCTTGCCTATATCAGCCATTAATGGAGGCTGATTTGGACCAGATTCTGGGCGAGGAAGTCTGCTAAATATATTTAATTATGCCCAGTGGGGGAAAGCTCGGGAAGCCTGCTGGCAGGTTTTCACTCTCCGTGGGGGGAACAGGATTGGCTGACGGCGCTGTCAATCAACGCTTTTGGCAGGCCCCGGCTGACCTTGTCATCGCGCTCCCTTGTAGCCCGATCCCTCAGTTCCACCAGGAAACCACACCGATTTTTAAAGAGCACTTGTTGTCTATTTTTTGCCGCCAGTGTCACTCCGTCTATTTCGAGCCGGAAATATTTTCCGACTCGTCTCAGTGCCACGCCGCCAGAAGGGGGGGGGGGGGGGGGGGGGGGGGGGCGCTCTGTGTTACATCACAACTCTGTATAGCGTTAATCTCTCTTTCCCTTTATTACTCTGTGTGTCTTGTCTCTGCCCCCGTCTGCTCCTCGGTTTGTTTCCTTGTCGACCTCCCGCCATCCACCTTTCTCTCTCTCTCTCTCTCCCTCTTTCTTTACCGCGGGCCCCGCCGAGACATGCAGAACGATCTAATTACGGCGATAACATTTGTGCTTGGCTGATTAACTGTCCATTATATTCCTAAGCTCCTTATTCCTCCCCAGCCGAGGGAGGCCGCACTTTTCACCGGAGCGCGGCCCTCCGTCCGTCTTCTCACAAACTTCCTCTCTTTCTTCCGGTGCTTCTCGTCTCCTGGTTTTTTCTCTCCAACGGCGGTCTAGCCCTCTGCCAAAAATCTGGGAGGGGGTGTAATTGCACAGGTCAGGTCGGCGACTTTGCCACCCTGGCTGGCTGTGATCTGCATGTTTGGTTTCTAGAGCGCTCATTAGAGCACGGCTAACTGAGTGCCGGCAGCCCCCCCCCCCCCCCCCCCCCCACCCTCCCTCCCTCTCCTAAAGTAATGAGAATGACAGTAGCTGCAGTAATTACACTCAGTCCAGTTTCTTAGCAGCCCGATCGCTTCGCGGCGAGCTTCCGGTACGACCGGCTGGCGGCAGCTGCAGTCGAAGTGGAGATCGCCGACCTCGTTGTTTTTCAGGCAAAAGGGGCAGAGGAAGATAAACAACTCCCTTCCTGAGCAGTTCCTCGCCAATATGAATTGTGCATCGAATGGGAATTACTAAGTCTTCGATAGCCCCTCCCTATGTAGAGTGACAAACATACCGGGGGGGGGGGGGGGGGGCAGTCCAAATCGAACTAATCGGCGTCCTCTCAGGAGTCCGGGCCGCACAGAGGTGAGGCCAGGGCGACGTCGGGCTAATGAGGATGCCGCCACGCTAATAACGGTTCCCGGTACCTCCGGCGACAGCGGGGGGGAGTGTATTAAATGGGAGATCGGACCCCCAGCCCCCCCAGTCATTGATGCTTCGATGGAGTGCTTGCGTAGGTAGATAAAGCCAAGTTAACGAGATGTCCTTTTCCCGGAGACCGTTTGCGGTTCCCCTCACAGTTTGCCCCGGCTCGCCTCCGCTTGTGCATTCGGCCGCGGCTCCGTCACTTATTTCTATTTCGTTCCATCCTGCAGCCGTCGGGCACTCGACAGGAAATGAACTGTCAGATTTGCGAAGGAGTGACGGAGCAGAGACTGTCCTGAGAAGAGGCAGAAGTTAATAAAGGAGAGCGAGAGACGGAGTAATGAAAGAAAAGAAACAGACAAGAGGCGTCGTTACCATTTGGCTCACCGCGGTGAAAGAAAGATGGGATAAGGGGATAAGATAATGGGAGCGGGGGGGGGGGGGGGGAGGTAACCGCCTCCCTCGTGGCAGGTACATGTCTTTAATTGGAGTCCCACACCCATTCTGCAGCCCCCCCCCCTCTACCCACTCTCTTTTCTTCTGATCTTCTTTGCAGACAAAGCAGTGAGAAAAGGAGGGTTTCCTAATTAATGCAGATATAATGATGGGTCCAACTGTGGACCTCTGCCCCCTTTGAATGTTGATTAAAGCGCTGTGTGTGTGCGTGCGTGTGTGCGCACGCGTGCGTTCATGTGTGTTTGTCTGTGTGTATAAGCAAAGATAAACCTGGTGTTATAGATTTACCTGTAACATTGTAGCACGCCGAGATGACGTTTCCGACTGGCTTTTCTGTCCATACGCTCACCGGGGAGTTGATCTCCCCCCGTATTTGGGGGTGCGTAGGAAATCCAAATAGTGCCGAAAGAAAACGAGCATCGCAGGAAAAGCAAAAGCCGCCGACGCTGCTTCCGCGGCTAGTGATCTCGAGGAAGTGACGCGGGAAGACGCCACGTCGGCGAGTGATATCTGCTCCCCCCCCCCACGGCAACGGGGGAATGAGGCCTCGCTGTTAATGAGATAAACACAGGCATCAGGTCGGCTCGGCGGGAGAGCTAGAGAGGGAGAAAGAAAAAAAGGAGGTTGGTTGCGTTGAGATGGAGGAGGCGAGATAAAGAGGGTGGGGGGGGACTTAGCGAGCGTGAAAAAGACGACGTGAAGAAGAGATGGAAGAATACGAAATACTGAAAAGTGTAAGGCGGAGTTTCATGATGCCTCACGCAGAGTTGACGAGTGTATTCAAAAGAATAAGAGCTCGGGCACGGTGAGGATGACGGCCGGTACGGCAAAGAAAAACATGGCACACTTTAGTTTAACAGCTATTTTATGGACCAAAGTATCCATGCTCCATATGCTGCATGACAACAATGTGTGTGCCCACACACACACACACACACACACACAATGGATTGTCGTTGCCCGCTGTGACATTATGATCACGTCTATCATGGAGATGGCAAAGCCATTAATGGACACACTGGGGTAAGAATGAGTTTGTCTAGTAGTGTGCGTGTTAACATGATGTGCGTGTGGTGGTTGCATGTTGTGTGAGCTAAAGAGCCAAATTCCTCACAACGTGCAAGCTCCGTTTATTGTTTTCGCCACAAAAGGCTGCAAAGGATTCACATTAATGGGCACAAATCGTGCCTTCAAAATAAAAGCATGGCCTCTAATCATATCTGGCTTGTTTCATCCGGGTCCCATTTTTTTATTTTGTCCAGATTTGGGAAGAAGAAAGACGACAAGAGCAAAGACGCCGCCAAAGCCTCCAGAAGCAAACTGGATGCCCTCAACGAAGAAGAGCTGGACAGGGGCAGGTATGAATCCCGACTGGGTTTAATAAGCGAGGAACACATGCAATGGCGGCCTCCCCGTGTCTAACTGCCTCCTCTCTGATAGCTACGACCCACGCCGCGCGGAGATCCACTCCGGGCGCGGCACGCCGGACTCCTTCCCCGATGTGGAGGACGACGACAGCGACCCCAACTACGCCCGCATCACCAACTTCCGCCAGCAGCCCTCGCCACAGTCATTGATCAGCCGCACGCCGTCCCCGGCGCCGCCGTCCCTCAGTGGGCCCGACCTGAGGGCCTCCTCCTCCGATGAGCGGGATGGGCTCTACGCCAAGGTTAATAAGTCCAGACCACCGGCGGCGCTACAGGACCTGCATCTAACGCAGGCGGACAGGTGAGGACCCAACTTCTGCGGTTGATTGTGCTTAAATGTTTTGTGCACCGTTGAAAGCTGAGAGCTGCAGCAGCGCAGTGTTTTTTTCCCCCTCTGTATGCGTTTCAAAACCCGACAGTTTTATTTATATTGTTCATTATAATTTCGGGGCGTCAGCGCCCTCAGTGTGGAGTACAAGAAAAGCATCTCATCAGAGCCCTCATTCCTCCCAAATTCTGCAGAAGTTATTGAAACCACCAACTTATTCGCGCAGCTTTTCTGGTACTTAAGCGGAAAACAGGGAAAATCTAACGAGGATTCTCATGCAAATTGATCATTTCCAGTGTGAAATAATACAGGGTACATTAAAACTTCCGTCAATTTAAACTCTGACAGAATTTACTATTGACTTGCAAATCAAAAACTAAGCCCCCGCGCGCCCAATCTCATCCAGAAAAAGAGAGAGATGGAAAGGAGACAGATGGGAATGGAAGGAAGTGACAGATGGGAAGGCAAACAGAAAGAGATAAAAAAAAGGAGGGGAATAGTGTGTAGAGAAATACAGGCAAAATGGAAAAGGAAATAGGCTGGGTAAATTCGAGGGGAGAGAAGTGACAGAGGCGAGGATGCAGACAAAAGCAGGTAATTAGCCACTAGCAGCTGACAGATCTGTTCGACCACTTTAGCTCTTACACATTAGTGGTGGGCACTTCATTACCAGCCTGTTGTCTCCCTCTCTCGGGGTCTCTTACACTCTCGCTGCGTCCCTCGTCCATTCTCGCCGCCCCGTTTTGCCCATTTGTGTTGGATGGATGAGGAGCCTCCTTTGGCCTGTGAGTCTCCAGAGACAAAGGAAAAGCCACTCCCCCCCGATACTAGCTCCACCAAAATAAAGGTATATTCCCTGGTTAAATATAGCCGGCCATTTTGGATGACCTTAGAGGTAACCCATGGTCTCACCCCCTCACCCGTGCTCGCACACCGCCGGCTATTTCCAGTCCCCGCCCCGCCAACCTGCGGCTTGGACGAGGACGCTCATTCACAAAGTCGGCGCATCTGTTTTAACACACCCAGACGGAGGGAGAGAGACCGCCGCCAGTCTGGACCCCCCACCCACCGTCTCCCTTCGTTCACACAGACATACACAGGCACAGTCATAAATAGATGGCTGCTCACACACAGAAACACGGCCACCCACCTGTAATGCTCCAGCGAGGAAGCCCAGTGTAACCTAGCAACAATGCTGTGTGTGGCCGGGTGGGTTTTATACCAACACACTGAAATCCTAGGTGTAAGATTACTTACTGTGTGTGTATAAATATATATATACACACACAAAGTAAATGCATGAGTTTTACTTTTCATTTGAAGTGCAGGGTGCGAAAAGCTTTAGTGTTTCCAAGGGAACCACATATCTGGTTTCTCTCGTCTCCTGTTTTATCGACGCCGAGGAGAAAAGCGCCCATTGTCCAAGAGGGACATCCTCAATGCTAATATGCCTGCGCCTCCTCCGTGTTTGCTTAGTTTTGCCAACCGAGACGTATCAGTGACCCCCCCCCCCCCCACCCATCTCCTGAACAGTGGACCCCATCGCTGTTTCCCTAATTCACCGTTGGACATTTTCATTAGGACCCTCATTGGCAGGTGTGTGCCGGGATGGGCGTCGCATTTGATTAGCGCGGCGCCGCGGGATGACCTGTGGAGGCAAAAAAAAGGTTAGCTATGCTTGTCAAATTTTATTAGCCAAAAGGCACTCCTCGGGGCTGGAGCAAGGAAACGGGGACGGTGAGATGAAAGGGAGATCGAGGGTGGAGTGGGGGCGGGGGCCTATCTCTCTCTCAGGAGAGGGGTGGAGGGGGAATCCAATGGCGTGCTAAGTAAAGGAAAAAGAGGCACCAGAGTGACACACCTTTACGCTCCATACGTGCTTCGACAAATTGCCGGAAACATTTTTGGTGTCAGCTTCCTTCAAATGTTCTGAATGTTTTTTCGGGGGGGTGTGTGTGTGGGGGGGGGTTGCCATCTTTTTGGTGCTATGCTGAAGACGTGCTCGTAGAGCAGAAAAGACGGGAAGCTGACTTTATACAAGCAACACTTCCCATTACGGCAGAAGGGCAGATGCAGAATACAATTCCACATTTCCTCGCCAACAGAAAATGCAATCGACTTGTTTTTTCTCGCTGCAGATTTAGTTGTCAAGCAACACCTGCCTGAAGAAGAGCTCAAAGAGGAAATGTGTTGTTCCCTCGGAAAAAAACAACACATCATTAGTGCCGACTGCACATTAAGTCAGTGTCTTCTACGCCTTTATAGAGCCTCTTTTGTTGGAAAGAAGATTTTCCTTTTTTTCTAGTCGAGCTCCCCCCCCCCTCCCCCCCTCCCCCCCTCAAGCTCTTCTTTTGTTCGTGGGCAGTTACACGGAGGATGCCCACGGTTACTGGAAGCTGGTGTTTGATTTGGAGCTTATCAGGTTTCATTTTTGTGTGGCGCTGCACTTAGCGAAACACAGACGCGTGAAAGTGTCTGTTTTTCCTCTGGAAGTTTTGGTTTTTTGGCAGGGGGGGCGGGGGGGGCTCCCCAAGTTGAGGGCATTTCTTATTTTACCGCGAGTTGCATTGTGGGAAGTGAGCAAAGGTCCAGAAATTGTTGTAACCCTCCCACAAAACCCCCTTTCTTTTCGTCCTATTTTTTTTAGGACTGGTGCCGAAAGTGTCTCTCGGAGACTCTCGTCTGTTCCGGTTGGGAGTTTTGGTCCCACGCCGTTCCTAGACAGCGCCAACGTGTGTGCTTACTGGTCGAGGAGTAAACCGTCTGCACCGGTGCTTTTTGGTCCAGCCGCGCGCCTCCTGATTAGTCCGCCCCAACGCCGGCTAATACCACGGGATAGCTGCTTCCCTTTACACACAAACTCCCCCCCCCCCCCCCCCACCCCCCCCCCCCACCTCCTCCCATCCATACACCCCCCACTCGCTTTCATACAGCAGGTGTTTTCTTTTTGTTTGGTTCCCTCTCCCCCATTCGCTGGTCTTTTTCCGTCGCTGTTTGATTTTGCTCTCATTCTGTCTTCTGACGCGTCTTTCATTTCCTGCTCTCTCTTCCCCCTCCTGGTCTCCGTCCCCCTCATTCCGCCTCCGCCTCCTCCATCTCTGATCAACCCGCGTAGTCGGATGCTCTGAAATATGGATGGAATGTGACGCTTGGAGGGAAACGCACGTCTGACTCAAGTGGCAGCGATCTCCGCGCTTTGCGCGAATATAGCAAAATAAGACGTTGATCATCTGGGGCCTATTTACAGCCCCCCACCCACGTTGCATAGAGAAACATGTGAAAGCCAGCAGATCCCCACGCAATCTACCTCGTGTGGAAAAGGTTTTCGCATCACACCGTCCTGTTGAGAAAGCTGCCGGGCCCCAGAGCTTCAATCTGTTGTGTTCACGGTGCAGACAGGCAATCAGCGGCCGTTATTAGCTGCTGATGACAGCAGGGGAGCCTACCTGTCTCCCTCTACACACACACACACACACACACACACACACACGCTCTCTCCCTCTTCTGTCACTGTGTTTGAAAGCAGCCCGCCAACGACCGTCATCCAATCAAGCTGCCACTCGACGAGGCCCTGTAATGTTTTTATCCGGAATCGCCGCCCGTCTGCAGCTATTAATATGATAATATTTGGCTTCGTCAGTGACGGAGGCCGCGGCGTAATGAGATAATTACGGTGTTGTTTTTCGTCGGGAGAGCGACGCGCGCGCTCAATCAAAATGTGGCAGCCCTAATTACGGACCCAGGGATTGGCTAATGGGTTCGGTGAAAGAGGAGCGAAAAAAACAATCCATCCTTTCTCTGAGGGTGTGTTTGTTTGTGCGTGCGTAGGGTGGCGGGCCGAGCGAGAGGGAGGGGGGGATGAAACGGAGATCAGGGGCGGGGGCAGGCCATTGGCACAAAGGCCTTTCCCCCTGTTTCAGGTGTGTGAAACAGTAGCAGGGGGAAGAGCGGAGAAAGTTTGCTCTTTTGAAATTCGTATTATTATTATTCTTTATTGTATATTTCCATATACAGCGTTTATCTCCTGAGGACCAAACGGCAAGCGGGCGACGTATGGGTGTCAATGCCAGATACCAATGCAGCCGGTAAACAGATAAACGGCAGCGCTGTGTCGTACATCCTGAAGGATTGTGCTCGCTCAGGCACACCGTGCGTGTCTGTGTGTGCAGAAGCCTTTGTTCATGCGCAGGTGTGTGTAGCTTATCTAGCATTAAGGTCCAGTGAGCATGATGACGGTTTCTCTTTTTAGTTTTATTTGTTTCCACCTTTTTAGATCACTCTCTCATCGACGTGTCTGGGTGTAGTTCAGGTGGGGAGGGCGAAGCGCCGGGCTGCATCACCCTATGCGATTTCGCACTGAAAAGGCACATCCGTCACATTTTTTGCTCTCTTCTTTTTTCCCCACATTCTTCCCCGCCTTGGTTCTGTCTGTCAGCTGTAGAGAGTTCAGTTCAGGCGGCGATGTCTTCTCAGAGGCGGCGCTTTGTGGTTATTATCTGTCTGCGGGGGCCTGTCAGTCTCGCTGCGCTGTCAAAGGGTTGTCGCTACAAAGCACGCACCCCCCCCCCCCCCCCCCAAAAAAAAATACAGGTGGATTTAAGACAGGATGAAGCTGAATGTATCATGTCCTACTTGGCCTTTTTTGGTTGCCGGGGCGTAAAAAAGGGACACTGTCGCTATCATTGGTCTCTTGTCTTCCTAAATCTTCCCCCCCCCCCCCCCTTCTCCACAGTGACCCACGTCTCCAGGGGATGCGCAGGGAGTATCAGCAGGCACGAGCCGCTCCGGGCTACGACGAGCTGGACGCCCAACGCCGCCGAGTGCTGGAGCACGACCCGCAACGGGTGAGTGTGCGTCCCTCCCCCCCCCCCTCCCCTTCTCCCACGCTCACAGTGAGAGGCTGATGGGTATTCGCCATAATGGTCCATCCAAAGGAAATGTTTAATGGAGGCATTCATGTTTTCTCCAGCACACCCTCTCCCCCATCAGACCGCACCACAGACTTCTCTCCCCTCCTTCGTTGCCTCCCTGGTGTCCCGCCCTCGGTTCCCCTCCTCCGTCTCTTTCTGGTTTTGTCGGCGATAACAACAGCGGCCTGAGATCTCCCTGTGGTTGCCTCTCCTAACCAAGCAGCACCGCTAAATGTGCCTTGAACCGGTATCGATCCAGCCTGAGGAATCATATGATTTAGCTCCGTTCACTCCCCAACTTGCCATGGAAATCAATAGGCGTTTATCAGCCATTTTTTCAAATGGGATTTCTTTTCTGTTTTTTTAATAGCGAGCCTAGGGATGCAGAAAATCACACTTTGATCCCAATCGGAATCCTTGTATCGGAGGCATTTCCTCCGAGCTGGATTGAACTTTTTTTCATGCCGCGAACCAAAGAGAGGTTGCAGAGGCATCTGGGAAATACGCTATGGATTTACTGACAGCGTGGCCCGATACCTAATCGCCTAGCGCGCCGCGCTGTACTCGCCTCCCTCGCTCATCCGCTGTGTTTATTGAGCGCGGTTTTGTTTGTTAGTGGCCCCGGAAGGCGCCTGTGTAACTCCAGGCATGCCCTGGTGCGGCACGCGGGTCCGCCGGCCCCCGGGTGGGATGCGTGACTCCGCCGGTACCGAAGCTGATGCAATCAAAGAGCGGCGAGCGCGAGACGCGACCTACCAGCGATCCGATTTGTTATTTTTTTCACCCCACCGAAAAAAGAAATACCCAGCGGTGTGGGTTCCTCCCCCGAGGAGCCCGATAATGAAACACCCCACTCCCACACACACACACACACACACACCTAAACACACACAAACTACGCTTATGGCGAGAATCGAAAACAGTAAAACTCCTGGGAAGTAACGTTGTGTACAAAGAAAGAGAGCGGAGGTGTTAATGGCCGGCTGGATTGAAACGCAACACGATGGAAAATCACGCTGGAAAAATATTTAAATTTGAGCACCTTACGGCCGCGCTCTCGCCTGAGGAAGAGGATTGTGGGTAACGCGCTGACCGACGTCGACAAAGAGCAGGGATAAAAGACATGTGGTCACTCGACACATCCACGTCTCTGCGGCCGCATCGCCGCGTGATCCGCCTGTGTGTGTGTGTGTGTGTGTGTGCGTGTGCGTGTGTGCGTGCAGCTGAGTCTGGTCTTCAGTGAAAGGACGCCATGTCCCTTTCTCTCCCTCCCGTGTCCCTGTCTCTCTATGCGTCTCTAATTTGACCCTTCCCCAGTGTTGGCTGTCTGCGGATAGGTCACACTTGTAATTATGACAACCGCGCTGTCCCCTCCTCTCTGTCCACTTTTCTCCGTATGCTAATGATGGGCTCTCTAAGGTCTTGATGGCCAATTAGGGGCCACAAGGGTGCACCAGGAGCTTCTTTTCATGGGCTCCATTGTTTCGTAAGAGGAGGTAGGAATAACTCTTGAGAGTTTTTGCACTCAATATTTCAGTGACTGACTGCAATAGTGGATTCATTTACATATTCATTCATCATGTCGCAGTGTAGTAGGACACTTGAGCCATCTAGCGATTAGAGCATCTTCTCTGTTGTGGAGGAAACCCCTGGTTTGCAACAAAGACGTACTGCCACTGTGGAGATTTGCTGTACAGGTCCAAGCTACGATTGGCCTGGTTCTCCTCAATTTCACAAAAGACTCCCTTCGTTCTTTGTTTTTGTTTCTTGCCCCCAAGGCGGTTATTTTTGGACGCCCGGTGACGTGCATCTCCACACTTATTTTATTATATATTATTCACGTCCTCTGACACGTTATGTGTCTTTTGTGTACCGCAGTGCTGATTGCGTGACATGCGTGCTATGTGTTATTACAAACTCCATGTGCCTTCCAGCTGACCACGCACAAGCGAGTCGGAGCAGAAACACAACGCAATCACACACACACACACATACACACACACACACAACACACACAAACGCAAACTCATACATCTTATCTTCAACTCATTACCCCGGGAATCGTAAACAACATTGGGCAGCACGTGTGACACTTTAATGAACAGCGAAGTCACAGAGAAACCACTGCACACTCAAAGTCATTATAACACTCACTCATACACACACACGCACACAATGACTCTCACACACAAGTCCAGATAGGACTTGTCATCCGTTTCGCAGCTGTTTTTTCTGTTTTTTTGGTACTCTCTAATGTCGCGTGTGTGTGGACATCCATCACCTTGATGATATTTTAATGTCACATCCTCAGGCTGTCTCAATCCCCCCCCCCACGCCCTCCCCCTCCCTCTTCTTTCTCTTACTTTTTTCTCTCCCCCCCCCACACGTCAGACATCACTTCATAAATAAACCCCCACATCGTTAAGTAAACACGGACCAGCCTGTCACGATGATCGATGCCCCCCACACACACACTCACACACGTGCCCACAGGCGAAAAGCCCCCCGTCGGGCTCTGCGCCGGCAGCTCTAATGAATGCGTACGGATTCATTCAAAGCAGCGGCGGGAGTAAAGGTAGAACGTTCCTGAATGTGTCTCCGCGGTTATACCGATACGCCGTTTTGTTTGGCAACCACTGCGGTTTGCTGTGTGTTTACTGCGCCCCCCCCCCCCCCCACAACACACACGCACCTGAAGGCGACACACACTCACGTGTAGCGGATGTGCTGGCGGGACGTCCCGCTGTGCGCACACTCTTGGGGATAGCCGGCGCGCGCACACACACACACACACATTATAAAAAAAGAGGCAGAAAGCTGACAGACCAGAGGCTGGACCAGAGGCAGAGGAGGAGTGAGCGGGCAAGCGACCCAGGGAGAGAATACGAGGGCATCGGGGAGGACGGTGGAGGAGGAAGGAGAGAGGGATCGTGACAACGCAATACAGCACAGTAGAAGCAAATGAGGCTTTAAATGAGGGGATGCTGGGTTGGCACGAGGAGGGGACAGACGGGACGGACGGGACGGAAGGACTCACAGAGGCGTCGAGCTGGCATGGGATTTCCCCAAACTTTACCTTTAATGATATGATTAAGTTTCATAACCGCAAGGAACGGAGGATGATTCGAGGGAGGAGAGCGTGGGAGAACTGCCGGTTTGGGCATATGGAAGGAAGAGAGGGAGAGGGAGCAGCTGGTCCGGGGGAGTTTCTCTAAAGGAGGCTGCACTAATGTTAGTCTAATGTTGGTGTTAATCATGTTAGCATATGCCCTGTGCGTGTATCTGTACGCTGTTGATTTGAGTTTTTACTTATGCACCTGCCATATTTTAATGAGGAAAAAGACACACCATCACTCAATATCTCTCTCAACACACACACACACACAGCACATGCAATCTTACACTTGTGTCTTTGTGAGGACGCTTATTGACATGAAGCATTCAATTACCCCAACGTAAACCGACTTCTAACCTAAAACCTAAATTGTTCCTTGCTAGAAGATCTATAAGTTTAAACACCCCCCCCCCCACACACACACACACACACACACACAGAGGGTTAAGCTGCGTTTCAGGCGCCAAAGCACTTTTTACACAGAAGCACATGCATGCACAATGCATAAACACCAAGCATGTGCACAAACATTGTATATCTTCTACTTTAAAGAGGTAACACACCGCAAACACATAAAAACATACAATCCACTAGCAGCCACGAAAAGACAACACACACATTTACCATAAAAGAGCTGCAAACCTCAGCTCATTTCTCGGGAGGAGCCCCCATATCACCGCAGGCAGCTCACACACACACACACACACACACTTTTTGTGGGCAAAATCTCGTAATTTTGTAATTACAAGAAATGCATCTGCCCGAACCCTCGCTTTTTTCTTCTTTTTTTTCCCCCGTTATCCCCCAGGCCTGTGTGCCGATCAAAGGCCGCCCGTCAGTGCTGACTCTCTGAACCGGGGCCTCGCTGCTATTCTGGCCCGTATAATTACAGCTGGGCCGCACCGCAGGCCGGTGTTGGGGTTGCACGCCCCAGAATAAACCCGGGCGCGCCGCTGCTAGCGGCTACTGGTGAAACGAGGCCGGGCAGGAGAGAAATGACAGAGGAGGGGAAGAGGCGGGAGGGAGAGCTCACAGGAGACTGGGGAGCTGGTAATTATAAAAGAAAGTAGTGCTGTGGAGATAGTTCTCTCCTCACAAGCCTCTCAGCCCAAGATTAGGATTATTTTAGCGGCGGAATCTGCTAACAGGGATTATTAATGTGAGTTGTGAATCGCAAATGTAATTGTTTTTGTGCGCTCGTCCCTTT
Source organism: Pungitius pungitius (assembly GCF_949316345.1). NCBI lineage: Eukaryota > Metazoa > Chordata > Actinopteri > Perciformes > Gasterosteidae > Pungitius > Pungitius pungitius. Next base: position 24,602,701 of record NC_084902.1, on the reverse strand, counting down.
AAATATTCCACCGGACGGACGCCATGCTACATGGTTATCTAGAAAAATTAAATTAGCTCATTCAAAGCGATCTGATCACTTGAAATCATTCTCACATTTATTGACCACGGCCGCGGTGGTACGTGGTTTAAATGGCGCTCGCAGACACCACAAACACACACACACAGAAAGAGAAACTCTGGCTCCCGGGAGACAAAGAGAGCGAGCATCTCCTACTGCCATTGCGCTTCCACAGAGTCTTTACACACACATACACACACACACACACCTCTTCTTCTTCTCCTCCGTCTCTTTGCAAAGTCACAATGAGCGTTTCCGTCACGGTCTCTGCTCCCCCTCGTCTTTGCCTCGCCGGCTCTTCGCCGTGGTTCAACGCGCTCCTCTGTTTTGTTAGCGAAGCATCGCGGTGCTCCGGCCCCCTCGCCCGCATTGGAGGTTGTTCGTCGTCTGCCGCCATAACCGCGGTTGGTCTCACGGCCTACGGGCGAACTTATGGGAGTCATATGAGAAGTAACCTTCAGATGCACCAAATGCTGAATGGTGATTCCCACTTGATCATGAATTGGGGGTCCGTGGTCTGTTAATAATTGCTGGCACTGGTAACGCCCCCTAAAGGCCTTGATGGTTTTGTGCTGCGTGCATGAGGGGAGGAAAAGAAGATTTGGATTGCATGATATTGAGGTTGCTTATTATGGGCCTCGGATTGCAAACCTGCTGTTGAAACAAATGCTGGACGGTGAAAACAAGGCCGTCTATTTCTTATCTCAGTAAGAGTGCTCTTGAGAAAATGTTCTCTTACGTAGGAGAAGAGCCCGAAAATGAAAACATTCCCAGAAATCAATGCACGCTTTGAAAATCACAGCAAATCTTGGATCTTCGGTCGCCTCCTTCACAGGGCCTCAATGACTTTGAGTTATTATTCCGGTTAATGCTCATGTTGTCTCTAAAAGAGGCCGTGCATCGATTCCAGTGGGTGGAACCTTGTGAGGTGTTACACTGAAAGGCCGACATCAGACAAGGCAACCCGATGCGAGAATGATCCTGATATCACTGCTCCTTTTTTATTTGCTGCAAACCGCTGAGGAGGAATTTCGGCTGTCCGGACCCCCCTTTTTTTTTTTTTTTTTTTTTAAAGGCTTCCTCTGAAGGGCCTGGAGCCACATCAAAGCGCAGAAAGGTTAAGCGCAACATTTACAGCAGGCCGTTTGGAGGGCGTGAAGAGCTGCACTGACTCATCGAAACCCTGCTGTTGGGTGGGGGGGGGGGGGTGGGGCTCGACCCCCACTTTGATAAAATCTGTTACTGTAATAAGGTGGGAGGAGGGGGGGTCTGGAAGATTTGATTTTGCCACGGGATGTACTTTTTTGGGGCACCATTTAACCTGGAGAGCCCAACACACACACACACACACACACACACACACACACACACACACACTCACACACGCACACCAGGGCTTTCGGATGTTATTTCAGTAAACAGTGGGGAGGTGGGAAAAAACCCACGGAGGAGGGCGAAGGGGGGAGGGGGGATAAATAAACAACACCCCATGGCCACTGCCACGGCCATGGCCACACACACACACACACACACATACACATGGAATATTCGATTGCAGTTGTCAAATGCCCACACGTGCAGGTTCCCTCTCCGGGAAGTTTTTAGAAAACCACCCGGATTATAGGGCACTGGTTCCATCCCACGTTGTGTATAAATATAAATGGTCAATTTACAAAATGTATGTGGCTAACAGCCACTCAAACAAATCAAATATGCTCTCGGGCTGTAAAACATTTATTTCCTCTTGTGTCCGACCGCTCGGAGCCGGTGACATCAGCCTCGAGTCTCGTGTGTCTAAAGCGTACCGGCAAGATGAACCCCTCAGACGCGCATCCCGTGGGGGTCCGGACCCGGACGAATGTAAAAGCCTTCCTAAGGTCAACAGTTGAGACATACACCAACGCTAACAACCAAGACAATCACCAGCAGATTGGCCGATTACCAAAATAGGCTGCATTCCAGTCTGAGTGTGTGTAACCTTTGGTCCCTGTGTGTGTCTGTGTGTTTGTGTGTGTGTGTGTGTGTGCCATCTGCTGCTAACGAGCTCAGAGTGAGCAAGGTCCAGGTGTGGAAGTGTTTAGTGTACACTGGGGGGGAAAGTGAGCCTCCGGTTTGAGATACACACGGAGCCTCCTAATGCAGCATAATCCTGCGTGCCGGCGGCTCTGACCTCCTCCAGGATCCGGTTGGTTCTTTGGTCGGTAACGATACCAACGGACCATTTTCGGAAAGAGATTGCCAATTCGGAATGTGTACGAAGAAGATTTTCCATCGGAGGACGACGCTTTGCTGCCGGAAAGATTTCCAATAACATCTGGCTTTTGTCTTCAAGAGGGAAAGGTGACGATCGGCATTCATTCCCGCACAAATGATGCCGCTTTAATCCCCAAATCAACTAGCACTTGCACAGTTATTATAATTCATACAGCATATTAGAATGCTTTACTCCCGACTTGAATTATTTTACCTCGCAGATTCAAGTGTGCACAGCGACAAAATAATTGTCCAACAATCTCAAAAATGGAGATACAAAAAGTCACCATTGCAAAACATTCACTGTTTACATTTTGGAACCCAAAAGGAAATAAAGGTTTGCAGATGGAAGGTCATTATCTGGTTTTCTTCACATATGCGCCCTTATTTTGGAGGGAGACTGGAGTCAGTAGTTTGACTTTTGCGTTCACCTCTTGTCTTCACACACGCAAACACACTGCAAACCCCATGGTTCCCTCCTCGCTCTTATTCGGTTCCTCTCATTGGGAGGGGGGGCAGGCGCCGGCCGGCAGAGGCTCCACGCTGGGACGCGTGCTTAATACTCTTCCAAGATTGATGGTAGAGGAGTCGATGGCATTACAAGAGGCTAATTATGCCGTTTTGGCAAAAGCCGGTGGGGTGGGGGGTGGGGGGGGTGTGCAAATCTGAGCATCTCAGTCACGGGATGAAAGCCCTGCTCCGGCATTGTGTCAGTGGTTTATTGTATATGTGGGAGCCTCGCAGAGCGACAGCAATGCCAAAAAGCGCTTCAGGAAATTCATTTCCTGAGCTCCGGCGAATGCGACAGCTGCGCCGCTGCAGTTGATTGGTGTGTGTCAAAGTATGGCTTTCTAATTTGGAAAAATGGAAAAGTGAAAAAGCTCATTCACGAGGACGCCAAGCTTTCCGCCCGGAGCATTTTGTCAGTCGCAGAAAGGCGGCGATGACTCGACACAACGATAAACTCAACGAGAGCGATTGTTCCCGATGTGTTTACGCTCATTTTGCTTGAAGATCCTCCGGTTGTGATCACACACAGACGCCGTAGTTCAAGTCTTTCAGCTTTACAAATTTTCTTTTTTTCCCCCCAACATGACACACATGAGAAATACATGTGTGTGTGTGTGTGTGTGTGTG